>NW_024713650.1:3600324-3610619 GCF_018991925.1 Homarus americanus
AATTTGTTTTGAACAGATACTGAAGTTCAATTTGATAAAAATAAGATATTTTACAATATATTATTGTGCCGGTACAAAATAACAACTAAATATCTCTCTAAACCGTCTTTCTAATTATGTGAAATAATGCATATGGCACCAGCGCTTGGGAAACGTTTGTGTGGCCGCACGAAACGAAGTGTACTGTTTACACACGCTATATTCCTAGTTAAAGGCTCATGTAAGTGACTAGAAACATGGCGCTCAGCGTCGGGTGGTTGCATCCCAACACACGATGCATCGTGATGATGATTGTGATCGTCATTATTGTCGTAATGACTAGGAATACGGATATTCCTTGAACACATCATCAATATTATTTACATAATATCTGACCAGTATGGGGAGGATCATCGTGTCTCCGTCAGGGGGTCATGGAGTGGTGGTCCAGCAGGCGTCACGGAAGCGTTGTGTGTGGGGACATCTTTGGAGGTCGTGGATAAGGGTGCGGCTGTCGGGGCTTCTGCATAATGCACAAGAGCGTTGCTCAGGGGATGCGGGGATACCAATCTCCCAAGCAAAGTCATACCCAATGATAATACGGGCAGCAATCACGTCCCTTTTCCACGACGCTTTTCCATAGACATACGAGAGGTCAGGAATAATGTGGATAGTTTTAAAGTTGCCAGTATATTCGTGGCTGGGACAGGGAGCCATTCGTTCTAGAGACAGTAATTTCCTTTACCTGTTTTGTAAATATATGTATGTATGTATGAGTGTGTGTGTGTAAAGCACAGACTTGAGGGTAGACTGTCATATTATTAATAAATTTGTTTCTGATTATTTATGAAAGTATTTTCCAACTATTATTTATTTGGATGTGTTGTGTGTGTCTACACACACACACACACACATATACAATACAAGTAAAATAAATTATTGTCCTAATGGAATATACATTTCTTTGTACAGATAAAATCCTCCCCCCCCGTCAGCAAATGTTATTTGCAGATTTGGCGATTGGCGGCCATTTTGAGGACCTAACCCCTGCGAATTTGGGGGCCCCCTGTACATAAATTCAATTGAATTTTTTTAGAAAATAAATATTACATCTAAAAAGATAAATAAACTAAATTAATGGTTAATTATTAAGATAATACAATCATTTTGTATTGTACTCACTGATGGACGGAGGTGGTGGAGCGAGTTTGTGGTGGGTAGTGGAGCGAAGGAGGACAGGAGGAGGGTGACGAGTCACTGAGACCCGGCGGGTGCCTCTTCCTCCCGCTCTGACTGGGGTTCCTCGGCTGCTGGTTGCTCCTCCTCCCTTGCAGGCTGTTGTAAAGATGTTGCTTCTCCCTCCCGGAGACAAAAATAAGAATCCAGCGTTGACTGCTTAGTGCTCTTCTTCTTTTTCTCCTTGTAGATCTCATTATAACACCGAAGATTTTCCTCCACGTTGCGGACAATCTTTGAGCTACGTTCTCTGTTTGGGTCGTCTTCAGTGAAGATTTGCATACCTTGCTGGATCATGTTGAACGCTTCTGCCATCCTCTTGGTAGTGAGCGTTCGTTGAGGTTCTTCTTCATCTTCATCTTCAACGGGACTGTGTTCTGTTAGTTGTTGCAGATCTTCATTAGTTAGCTCTTCTGTATGGGATGCCAGGACGTCCTCAATATCCTCAGACTCCAACTCATCAAAGCCTGCCTGTCTAGCCAAGCTGAGGGTATCACTATTCACAGCTGGGACTAAGTCCGTGAATCCCGTAAAACTGTTGACGCACTCGGGCCACAATTTACGCCACACACCATTCAGGCAACTTTCTGAAACTTCTTCCCATGCCTTGCTAATGTTGTCGATTGCATGAAGAATGTTGAAGCTGCACCAATATTCTCGGATCGTTGGTTTATTTTCTCCGTCAGTAGCCTCTAGCAGTTGGTCCATAGTACGCCGTAAATAATACGCCTTGAATGTAGCGATGACGCCTTGGTCCATAGGCTGCATCAGTGCTGTCGTGTTAGGAGGGAGGAAGACAACTCGAACACTGTCATGTAAATCGTCGAGATTGGGAGGATGAGCTGGAGCATTGTCAACGACAAGAAGAATTTTAAATTCAAGGTTCTCCTTGGCACAGTATTCCTTCAGTGCAGGGACGGCGTACACGGTTAACCACTGGCTAAATATGGCGCTGGTTATCCATGCCTTCTTGTTTGCCTTGTAAATGACAGGAAGGAGATCCTTAGAGTAACCTTTCAGGGCCCGTGGGTTGGCAGCGCGAGCAATTAACATGGGCTTTAGCCTGAAGTCGCCAGTAGCGTTTGCGCCAAGCAGCAGCATCAAGCGGTCTTTTGCGGCTTTAAATCCCGACGCTCTTTTTTCTTCCTGGGAGATATATGTTCTTTCGGGCATCCTCTTCCAAAAGAGGCCAGTCTCTTCCATATTAAAGACTTGCTTCGCCGAGTAGCCTCCTTCCTCGATAATGTTCTTGAACTCCTGCGGGAATATCTCGGCAGCAACGGTACCTGAACTAGCAGCTTCACCAGTCATCTTAATATTGTGGAACTTATAACGTTGCTTAAAACGTTGAAACCATCCTCGGCTGGCCATAAAGGTCTCTTCCTTCGATCCTTCACCCTCTATGGCCTTTAAGTCATCAAACAAGGATTTTGCTTTATGCTGGATAACCATAAGGCTCACAGGGGCATTGCGTTGATTCTGGTCCTCTATCCACATAGCCAGCATCTTTTCCATCCTTTCAATCACGGAACTTTGAGCACGACTTGTCTTTGTTGCACTCATAGAAGCAACAGCCTTAATCTTGTCTGTGCTGGTCCGAATAGTGCGCACTGTTGTGGGGGTTAGGCCTAATGCTACACTAATCTCCACCGCACGTTCACCTTTCTCAAAACGGTTTAAAACCTCCATTTTAGTAGCAAGGCTAATGGTCTTGCGTTGCTTCTTCACAACACTAGCATCACTAACATTTGATGGGGTGCCATTTTTATTGTCAGTGTTTACACCCTTGATGTCAGTTATCCATCTGAAACTGAAGAAAATAAGACCCTGGTTGTTCCTGTAGTAAGGTTAATGTAAAAAAAAAGTAGTTTTAATTAATGTTATTTAATGGACAGTAGAAGTAACCACTGATGGTAAAGAAAAAAGAGAGAGACTAATAGCGGAATGCCAACATAGTCATTTATCATATTAAGAATATGTAAAAACTATTCATTATTGTATATTACTGGCTATCTATTTGATTGAATTTATGTTTATGTATGCAAAATGAACAGTACAGTTCATTAATAATATAATACATAGAATATTAAAACACAAGAGGAGAGGAAAAAAGACGGCATTGTTTTCATTAGTGTTTACGCCTGTGACGATGGTTCTCCATATGAGACTGAAGAAAATAAGACCCTGGCTGTAACTGTAGTAAAATTAATGAAAAAAAAAAGAATATGTATGTTTTAATTAATGTTATTTAATGTAAATAAATGGAAAAATAGAAGTAGCTAACCACTAATGGTAAAGCCTCCGATAACGACAGTTCAATTAACGAAGACTCATATCTAAGACCCGGGTTAATTTAGGACCCAATACAATTTACTCCATTATTTTCTTTGTATTTATGACCAAAAAAAAAAAGAATTACATTTTCATATAAATAATAACTAAACCCTGATATTAAAAAAGAAAAAACATGCAGAAATGCTGGAAGAAACCTGAGAGTTTTTCTCCTTTTCCTGTTCAGATGCGTGAAAACAAAAGGCCCGCCAGCTGCTACTGTTTATGCCAGTGATGCTGGCGTCACCACTCACAAGCCTGGCAGCCTCCGTGCAGAAGGCTTTTTTTTTTTATTATACATATCAGGATTTAGTTATTATTTATATGAAAATGTAATTTCACTTTATTTTTTTAATATTTTCATCGTAAATATGAATAAAATACCCCAAATGAAGTAAATTGAATTGGGTCCTAAATTAACCAGGGTCTTAAAATATGAACCGTCGTTATCGGAGGCTTCCTGCATTATTCTTATTAAAAAAATATTATAATTACAGTGATCCCTCGGTTAACGAATTACCTTCCATAAGAATTTTAAATTCAGTAAACGAAAAAAATTATGTTAACAAATTCCTTACGAATTTTTCCCAACATGTTTTCGCCTGCTCCCCAGCTGTAGTATTAGTCCGCCAATACAGTAATCGGTTTTAGGGATTAAATTCGTTACCATTTGAGTAAATATCAAGAAGATTGTACTATTCAACAATTTTCCAAGTATTATATTAAAATTTTTAGTCATTCTAACAATTATTTAACTTAATTGAAGTACAGTTGTACCCTGATTTACGCGGTCAATTGAACCCACAGGATACTGCGGAAAGTGAAAACCGCGTAAAGTGAACAACAGAACATATGGGATTAATTCCAATAGAGACTGGCCCGACCCCCAAACTCTACTTTTTCCGGCACAATACCTATGTTCTAGTAAAAATAACATCTTAATTTTATGATGGTACATGCACACAATTAATACTTAAGAGAAATACAGTCGCCAAGTTAATGTCCATTCAAATAATGGACTCAACTCCCTCCCCCTCTTCTCACACTACACTGCTGGCTCTTCCCTCTGAGAAATTTTTGGGGGAAAACCACTAGATTTTAAGGTATAGTAATAAAAAATACAGTCAACCCTCACTTTACGTGGTTAATGTAACCCACAGGGTACCGCGGAAAGTGAGAAACGCGTAAAGTGAATAACATAACATATGGGATTAAATGAAATAGAGACCAGCTGACCCCCAAACTCCACTTTCTCCAACACAATACCTATGTTCTAGTAAAAATAACATCTTAATTTTATGATGGTACATGCACACAATTAATACTTAAGAGAAATAGAGAAATACAGTCGCCAAGTTAATGTCCATTCAAATAATGGACACGACTCCCTCCCCCTCTTCTCACACTACACTGCTGGCTCTTCCCTCTGAGAAATTTTGGGGGGAAAACCAGGTATAGTAATAAATAATACCTCAAACTAAAGTTAGGATAATATAATTGACATTGCTGGATTCCTTGTAAGACCAGGAATATTTTGAATATAAATGTCATATATTTTTCACAAAAGATAACATATTTACTCAGAGCAATCATTACATCTAAAATTTGTATGTCTAATGCAAAATATATGATGTTTATATTCAAAATGATCATCAAATTGTAAGAATTCCAGCAATGTAAATTATATTCTGGCCGGGTAATTTGTATGAATTTTATGAGCTAAAACAAATATCTTCAGTTAATAAAAAAAAAAAAAATATTCTTCACACTATCTGTCAATCAAAGTACCCCACCTTGCCTCCCCCCCTCTTCCAAGCGCCAGATGGTCAGTCCGTCCCGTCCCAACCCTCCCCCCCACCTCCCACCAACCCTCCCTTCAAGAGAAAGAGTGGGTGAAAAAACTAGATTTTAACATTTAGTATTAAATAATACCTCAGATTAAAGTTAGGATAATATAATTGACATTGCTGGATTCCTTGTAAGACCAGGAATATTTTGAATATAAATGTCATATATTTTGCACAAAAGATAACATATTTACTCAGAGTGAACATTATATCTAAAATTTTTATGTCTAATGCAAAATATATGATGTTTATATTCAAAATGATCATCAAATTGTAAGAATTCCAGCCATGGAAATTATATTCTGGCCGGGTAATTTGTATGAATTTTATGAGCTAAAATAAAAATCTTCAGTTAATAAAAAAAAAAATATTCTTCACACGGTAACAGATGGTCGGTCGCCGGTCCCTCCCTCCCTCCCCCCCACCCCCCACCAACCGTCCCTACTAAATAAATGTGTGGGAATACCAGACTGTTTACCTTTTTAGTAATAAATAATAAATCAGACTAAAGTTAGGATAATATAATTGACATTGCTGGATTCCTTGTAAGACCAGGAATATTTTGAATATGTCATATATTTTGCACAAAAGATAACATATTTACTCAGAGTAAACATTATATCTAAAATTTGTATGTCTAATGCAAAATCTATGATGTTTATATTCAAAATGATCATCAAATTGTAAGAATTCCAGCAATGTAAATTATATTCTGGCCGGGTAATTTGTATGAATTTTATGAGCTAAATAAAAAAAAAAAAAAAATTATACAGTACTCCCTCTTTATCGACGGATTTTTTATCGACGGTTTCGATTATCGACGGATTATTTAGCCGGATTTTTATTTTGGCACCAAACAGCTTCTCCCAGTCCTCTCCTTGAACAGGGCTAGAGGGTACGTGTTTTTCGAATCGTTTTCAGTTAAAAAATTATTACATCACACGTATATTTTACCTAAACTGCGCCTGAATGAATATATTCTCGGAAATAAATAGTAGTTTTGCTGAAACGTGATGTATTTCAATGTAAAATAGGATAAAATACATGACGGAAACAAAAGACTTTACCTAAGCTTCCGATGTTCTTGAGATGTTACTCGTTTTTTTAATAGTTTTCGGTTAAAATTCTGTTATATTACAATGATATTCTATTCATACTGTGCTTGATATAATACATTCACGGAAATGTAATATTTTTGCTAAAATGACGTACGTATTACAGTGGAAAGTGGGATCAAATCGTGACGAAAACAATGACTTGCGCTTTCTTTCGGTCAAAAGATGTTACCGTAATCACTTTTCGAATGGTTTAGTTAAAAAACTATTGTATTACAATAATATCCTAATTGACTTGAATAAATATTACGATACCATATTTCTGAATATTTTCATTAAAATCCATCAAAATCATTTTCCTTGTCATCGTCTGCAGCACCAAACAGCTTCTCCCAGTCCTCTCCTTGAACAGGGCTAGAGGGTACGTGTTTTTCGAATCATTTTCAGTTAAAAAATTATTACATCACACGTATATTTTACCTAAACTGCGCCTGAATGAATATATTCTCGGAAATAAATAGTAGTTTTGCTGAAACGTGATGTATTTCAATGTAAAATAGGATAAAATACATGACGAAAACAAAAGACTTTACCTAAGCTTCCGATGTTCTTGAGATGTTATTCGTTTTTTTAATAGTTTTCGGTTAAAATTCTGTTATATTACAATGATATTCTATTCATACTGTGCTTGATATAATACATTCACGGAAATGTAATATTTTTGTTGAAATGACGTACGTATTAAAGTGGAAAGTGGGATCAAATCGTGACGAAAACAATGACTCACTTTCTTTCGTTCAAAAGATGTTACCGTAATCACTTTTCGAATGGTTTAGTTAAAAAACTGTTGTATTACAATAATATTCCCTCCTAATTGACTTGAATAAATACTTGAATGGAAATATACAATATTTTTGTTGAAACTACCCGCGTTTCAGTGTAAAGTGTTGTAATAATAAATGGTAAACAATTTGCCTTGGGCATCCGGATTTTTGGACTTTTACTGTACTGTACACTGTTTTGTTTACTGTAAGGACCGATGTTCACTTCAATAAATGAAATCGTAAGTTTGCTAGTATTTTTGTCCACTTATTATATTATTATTTATACACTATTATTTAAGGTTATGTGTAAAGGAAACGCATTAATGCTTAAAGGTACATTTATTCAACATATGCTAATAATAGTTAGAAAAATTACGTAACCATCACGGTATCGACGGTTTCTTTATCGACGGCCGTTTACAGAACGTAACCCCCGTCGATAAAGAGGGAGTACTGTACTTCACCGTGTATATGAGTAGATGCACCGCGGAAAGTGAAAGTCTGGTTCTGGCAAGGTACCGCGTAATTGAGAAATCGCGGAAAGTGAAACCGTGTAAAGCGGGGTAATACTGTACAGGGAACTAGTTTTTAGCATGCCAAACAGCCACTTGACTCACCCAGAATGGCATCAGTTTGTGTCTCTGCTCAGTGGAGGAAGCATCTGGCTTGAGACACACTTGAACATAAACTATTTTTACATTTTTACAGTACTGTACAATTATTGGTCATTCTGAAGTTTATTTTACATATTGACAATATATAGTGCAGTGTTGATTTAAAGAAAATAATCTTGAATTACACCAAGTGAACTCAAATTTTATGGGTGAAATGGCGACATGAAGCATGGGGTGACTTCTCTTCCACCCCAATGCCTTCTCTTCTCCCTTCTCCTCCACCCCCATTCTAATTCCCATCCTTCATCAACCAGGAGCCTTCTACATGCACACCTCAAAGTAAGTGTACTTTATTGCATTTATTTTTAGTTTGTATGTAATTTTCGGTGAGCTAGAACCAATTACCCAAAATCCCATTGAAACAATGGTTTCGGTTAACGAACGACCTTCTGGAACGAATTGTGTTCGTTAACCGAGGGACCACAGTATTATTTATAATCCGTTTCTTCCTCTCTTCATTATTATTTATACTCTATGATTTTCCTGTCAGTATCAAAGCAAAAGCAATTAAGTAATCATAGGCCGGTGGGGGGAATACAAGGATGAAATAAAATAGTAAGAGAAAATAATAAAAGTTGTCAATGGTTATAATTATCATCATTCTCTCTCCCCAAACTCAGCGGCTTGAGCCAACCTGTGACTTTTTAGCTACTTTAACCCTTAGTTTTTACACCTTTTGGCCCAATTTATATAAAAATATCATTACCATAGTGAATTTATGTGTTTTCCTTACCTATTGACCTGCCATCTTGTGAAAAATTCCAACCAACAACTCGTCCATTAGGATATGTACCACAACTGTGGAATGCTCTGCCTTCTGTGTTTCCATATTCATATAAGGTCTCACTTCAAAAAGCTGGTTTTCCGGCATCTTCGTGGTGTAGATTAATTTTCTTTTTTCTTTTCTATTTTCAATTTCTTTTTACTCTAATTTTTTCGCCTCTTAGGCCCTTTGTGGGTCGATGACCTGTGCCCGGGTGGGCTATTCCCCGTAAAAAAAAAAAAAAAAAACTACTACCCACAAAACTGAGTGTAAGTATAAATGAGCTGCATCATATTCCTTCCACACTACGTTACATAAATTTTAAATTATGGAATGAGAAAGGAGAAAGATGGGGGTAATTAGAGAGGTGGAGTGAAAGGAAATGGTAACACACAGTGGGTGTGTTGCCAAACACATGCTTATCCTCGTTGGGAACATTGGAACATTCAACCAGAGAATACACACGTCTTCATTGCTTAACTGGATCTGGAAACTTAACACCCTTCTTTTTCAAAGGTGCCATGGTGAAGGGTAAGTAAAAGTTAGAAAAATTGCACCAAAAATAGCAGAGTAGGAAACCGTTTTCAAACAGCAACCAAAACAGCATGGGGAAACAAATGCTATTGCTGGATGTTGGCTCCACGAGTCATCTCTTGGCAGTCTCTGCTACCACTGGCTCTCGCAGAACTGCAACTGTCCCACGATAATTCGGCAATAATCCAGATCAATCAGTGATAAGCGTACACGGTCACAATTGAGGATACCACGATAAACCAGATCAGCAAGATCTTGGGTCCCATGATTATCAAGGATACATGTAATAATTTAGAATTTCCAACCTAGTAAGTTAGTTTATAAGAAATAAAAATACCTTCAAATTAATATGAGAGCAATGATCAATCTAAGTGGGTATGTACAGTACAATCACCTAAAAAAATTCGTGACCCTAGCAACCAGATTGAACCCCTGGAGCAAACTACAGAACCCTGGGAGTTTCTGGCTGTTTTTAAATTCAACCACAATAGTGCAAGGTGAAGCAACTCGTGCAGATGAAACTGTAGCAGGTGAATTTCTTGCTGCTTTAGCTATAATAATTGAAGAAGGGGGTTATTGTGCTAAGCAAGTTTTTAACTTCGATGAGGCTGGTATTACTGAATATCTACGATGTTACAGAGAGGTTTATGACAAAAAGAGTTTCAGTTCAACCATCCCTTGAAAAGTTTTTTAAGAAAGTCAAAAGGTGCCCTAAACCAGTCCCATCAACCTCCGCAGCATCCATAAGGCAAATCACAGCAACTCCAGAATCAGTTAATTCTACCTCAGCAGATTCTCCAAAATCAATCCCATCAACATCTACATCATCATCACCATCTTCAGTTTCATCTCAATAAAGTCTGTCACTCCATCAAATGCCCATCTCTACAAGCATGCCAGTCCCTGCCTCAAAATAAGTGGTAAACTTTAATATTTACTTTCCTTTACATTATTTTGTCTTTCAGTTTCTCCCCTTTTCTTAAATTAAGGGAGTTTAGATGTATAAGAGGAATTAGGCTATGATACAAGACACCTTTTTTTAGTAATAGCCC
>NW_024713650.1:3610719-3730899 GCF_018991925.1 Homarus americanus
ACAGGTGTTAAAATGATTTTTATTCTTTTTACTTTTATATACATGTAACTCGTTTTACGTAAGGCCGTTGATTTAAGCCGCTTTGAACAACGCTGATTGTTCGTAAGTTAATACCAAAGCATAATTTAAACGACCTATTTTACAACGCGTCAAATATTAAATTGCAACGGTATTCACCTGGTCGCCTTTGCAGTGAGCTCTCATGGTGATGCCTACAGAGGTAATTTGTAGTTATGACTATAAAGTTGCAGTCATATCAACATCAATTTTATATATTATCAATAATACTATAATAATGTATAATAAAGATAATACTTCTAATGGTGAAGATAATTAAGTATTCTTGTACAAAATCTTTGACCACGCCCAGCAAGTTTCCGGTATCACTTTCAGTTCTCACACCAGCACTACTACTTCTCTGTGCCCAATTTGCATTGTGTTTACCTACCTTACCTTCAGTGTTAAACGCCGCTTTCCCCCATTGACCATAAGCCTGTAAACACCCATTCGCTCTTCAGACTTAAAGCTGCACAAAACACCAATGGACGGAAATTAAATGTGATCACCGCCTTCAGAGAGAGTATGTGCGCTGCGTTGCATGCTTCATTAAGTGAGCACCACTGCACTTGTGTGATATGATGGTTCCTATCCTAAAATTATTTAAGCATGTATGCTTATGGAAATTATATGTTTAATTCAGAAGTTTTAATTAAGCTGTGTTTTCTACAACCGACCCCCGCTGAAACGAGAGGTGGTACTTCTAAACACCAAATACTTTGACACTAATATACAAAACACAAAAAGCACCGGGTTAGGGACTTAATTACAGGTGTTCAATCATTTTCCTCAAGTAACGGATGGTTCTGGCACTTTTTAACAACTGGCATAAAATTCCTTTTAACCTCCTGAGATAGTTTTACTACGTCTTCGCCAGATGGTATTACATGCATAACTGCCTTCTGCTTAGGGTTTAGTTTGTTCAGCAAGGCTGTAGCTTTTTCATTTTGTACTCTCAGCCAGCCTTTGGACATATTAACCCCCAGCTATGGCTTAAAGGCACAAGCGTCAGTGGTGGTGTAGCCGTAAAACACCAGTCCACATCGAGCACAAGATAAGGTGGAACTTCCTTGGCGAAAACCCCAGCGCTTCGTGTGACGGTGCATCGTGCGCATGGCGGCTGGCTCCCGCCGGTCATAAAAGCGATATAAAGAAGCAAAGAGAAAAGTAACGAGATTCTATGCGCAGAAAGTGATTCAAGAAGCAAGTGCGTATTAGAAAACACGAAAGACAAAGTAAGAGTACCGGAACATGATAGAGTGATGAGGCTTTCAGCAGCCATGGTGCTTTGTGCGCCGGGAAGTGTGCATATGTACCAAGTGGCTCAAAGGTATTGCTTAATTATTATATATATGACCGTTAATTCTGTAAGTAAACGATGGTCCGGCAAGGCTCAGAACCAGTGCTCGAAAATTGGCGGGCAGGTACCTGTATTACTGGTGTAGAGAGTGATAAAGAAACAAGAGATACAGCAACCAAAGCACAAAGGTATGACAACTCCAATGACATGATAATCAAAGGCACCGGGGCTGACTAACATAACATGTCACGAGAACACCACAGCCAAAGCGAAACACAATGACAATCGTGATTGGGAGAAAGAACCTGAGGTGGGAGGAGGGAAGGTGAGAAGCAGTGAGAGAAACAAAATACCCTTATACTGTATAGAGTTGCACATCACAAGTGTAGCTTAAGTAATAGTAACCCTCAGAGAACAAAAACCTGAATGAAACAAGAATGACACAAGTCTAGTTAATAAGACTGACCAAACACATAGTGGATACAGAAAATGTGCTAGAGACATCCTGGGGTTTAGAAGATGTGGTGTTTAACAGGTTATCACCACATCCAGAAAAGGACAGGTGGTGGTGTACTACTGTGTCATGTGGGAGCACTCCTGACAATAACCAGTAATGAGAGAGCTTAATGAAACAAATCATCCAAATCTACTTGCAGGAACACAATAGCAGAGAGAACAAAAAGCAAGGTGACAGTAGGTGTGTGTTATAAGGCTGACTCAACCTCACAGGGAGAAGTGAGACTCCAATGTCAAATCCAGAACAAGACAGTGACTGGGTGACTTTACCATACAAGCTAGTGAGCATACCTTGACCTTCAAGACACAACACATGAAGGAACCTTACTAGAAAAACAGTCTGGATATACTCTTGGGACAACATAGGTAGCAATGGTGGACAAAGTCCACATCAGGAAAAATTAACTCTGGCCAACAAACCACCTGACCTTTTGCTTTATGTCACAACTCAGAGCATAATACAAACCTTTGAGCAGGGGCCTCTGAGGGACACAATCTTCCAACACCTGACCCAGAGTAGTTCGATCAATATCACACGGGTTCCCATAGAGAATATCCTGCTTGACACACTTATTCAATTTCCTTTGAAATGGTAACAACATTACAACCAAGGTCTACCAGTGGATGAGCAGTCACTGGTCAAAAATTTTGATACTCCGTATGCAAACGGAGTCTCTGAACTGACTCTATTCCTGACTGTTTTCTGGATGCAAGTAAAAGTTGTTTTTATCTTATTTGGGGTCAAGCAAACTTTGATTCAAGGCATTACGTGGACTTATCTAGGGCACTTGACAAAGTTCCACATTCGATAGAAAGGTAGTTCTAAAAATCCAGCCGTAGAATTATATAGGCCAAATTTTGAAGTGCATTAACAAAGGTGTTCTAATACCGACAAGACACAAAGCGGTGGTCATAAATGAAGCGCCATTCAGAATGTAAAACATTTCTCAGTAGTATAGCACAAAGCTTTATTCTTGAATCCAACCCGTTGAGATCTACATAAATGACAGATGAAATTATATCAAGACATATTGTTAGGGGTTTGCGGATGACATGAAGATATTGGGAAGTAAAGTCAAGACGATGTTAAAACCAGCGCAAAAAGATCTGCATTGCTGTCTAAATGGTCTTGACCAGCAAAAGACCTTTGTATCAACATTAAAAAGACATTCGCATACGTAGATGTGTATAAACCAAATCACCACCATTCTGTTAGTAACACTTTCCTGATACTGTCGATAAGGAGAAAGATATTGGTGTTGGGTTATAGACGTCACCGGTTGAGCAGAACAAGTGAGGCAATAGTGACAAAAAATCAAGATTTGGGAATTATAAAGCATAGCCTTCAAATACAAGATATGAAAATGCTCCTTTTAATCAAAAGCAGATCTTCCTCAAAAGGGCGTCCCAGTCTGATTACTGAATATGTGGCATGTAAACACTACCTTCAAAAGACCCAACATCATTAGAAAAGGTGCAACATGGTGACTAAAATAATTCCTGAACTATGTCATTCCCCGGCACCAAATAAACGGTGCCCGAGGACCAACAACCCTTCGTGAGGCGCTACACAAGGCATACCAACCTTATACATTGACCAAAATTTAAAAGCGGATGGAAAACAGTTTTAAATCCCCGCCATTCTTTTAGATTTCAATACCTCAATACAATGGAGCTACCCCAAGCTACAAAATTATCATGCAAATGACACAACGAAATGTTTCTTCACACAGACCAGTAAAACCAATTAGATTTTTCATAGCCGCTATTCCATCGCCATCTATCTATCACACACACAAATAATATATATACAGTGACCTCGCTTAACTAACACCTCGGGTTAACGTAATTCTCGGTTTAAATCAGAACTTCCTTCCATAAGTGATCTTCACTTGGTTAACGGTTCGTTTAACGGTTCTTACTTAACTGACTCACCATGTTTTCGCCAGCACCGACCGGGCAACCAGTTTTAGCATCAGTCCGCCAAATACATTAATCGTTCTAGCCGTACCCCACTATTTTAAAAATATCAAGAAGTTTATACTATTCAATAATTTTTAAGTTAATATTCAATTTTTTTTAGTCATTTAACAATTATTGAACTACAACTGGAAGGTTATGACTAGTTTAATGCGCTGCATTCAGCTCTTAACACCGCAAAACAGGAGTTAGTCTCTCTGTTTTCACTGGAGTAAATTGTCACCTCGTTTGAGACTCTCTTAACAAATGCTTTTTTCTTTGGTGTCGCTAAATTATTGGTCATTTTGAACAGGTTTACATATTGACAATAGGAAAATGCAGCAGTGTTGATTTAAAGAAAATACCCTTGGAATTACACCAGAGAGAGCTAAAAATTTATGGTGAAAATTACGCCATGGGTTACCTCTCTCTTTTCCACCCCAATGCCTTTTCCTTCTCTCCCACCCCCATTCTAAATCCCATCATCATCATCATCCAGAGCCTTCTACATACACACCCTAAAAGTAAGTGAACTTCTACCATTTTAGATGGCTCTAGGAAATTTCGTGAGAAATGGAACCACTACTCAAAAACCCATTGAAACAACAATGGTTTCGTTAACTAACTTTTCGTTACCAATGCACCTTCTGAACGGATTTGGAGTTCTAACGGAGGGGTCACTTCGTATGTATGTATATATATATATATTATACATTATACATACAACAATAATAATAATAATAATAAATAAATAGAATATTGAGGTGATAAACCGTAAAATATTATGAGATGTTCTACTATCACCATGTTATTGTACTATTCCGGATGTATACTGTTACATTATATATTTCCTCGAGATAAATGTATAGTATGTTTCCAGTGCAGCTCTAGTTCTCAACTGCTCAGCCATGTTAATATTGTTATTATTATCTCCTCTGTATCTGTGTTTTTCTGGCTAAATAAACTGTTTCACTTAATTCAATGACCACCCTAGGCCATTAGATACACTTTTTGAGTCAAGCTTGGGTTAAATAACCAATCTTGACATTTGCTTATACTGATGTTACACAACCGTTTGTATATAATTTTTTAACAATAACTTTACACTAAAACATTCCAAATATTTATGCAAAACACACACACACTTTTAAAACAAACACAAGTGCATATAAACACACATCTTTCAGAGGAATACACTATTGTGTATTTTAATCTAGATTCTCCTAATCAGCATAAGTAAAGAGCATCTTGTATGAAATTTAAACAAAATCTATGCTATGCCCTCAAGGTACTCAAACACAAAGATAAGGGTCAGCAATTGATTGGGAATACTGTTACTGGATGCTTGAAAGTGAACATAAAAAATGCTTAAATTATAAAGTTGGGGCCTTCTATATTCTGGAGAAAAGGCATATATAAAGAGGATTTATAATTTACGGCACAGCTGCATTTGCAAGGAATACTACAGTACTACAGCATAAAAATACGCCATTAGACAACATGATGTTAAGTAACAGAATACTCGTATAAGTCTCACCCCAGGTAAGAGGTGTTTCATCAGTTGCTGCTGATGGCATCACAAAGTCGAGCTCGTCCCACAGGTCAGGAGGTGTTTCATCAGTTTGTATAGTCAATTCAGCTTGTCATACCGAGATGTGTTGTTGGTCCTGAAACTTCCTGGAAATAAGATAAATAACTATATCGCACTTTCGTATAATACACCGCACTGTAAAACTATTATATTATAGTAAGTGTGGGTTATTTGACCAGTATCCAGCTTATAATAACCATGGTGTTATTTGACTGGACGTAAAAATAAAACCGCATTTTGCCACAGAAAATTATATAATATTTTACTACAATGTACAGTATTGTGTCGGCGAGAAGCCAAAAAAGGGTAGTCTGGTGGTCGGCCCAGTCTCTATTTCAATTAATCATGTTCTGGTATTATATTTACGCCGTTTATACGCCGACCTCCACGAAGTTTAATTAACAGCCAGTAAAACCAGACTATTATACTAAAGTATATTTTTTCTCATCTATGATCATAAATTGCCAATAGTAGGCATATGAAAGATGAGTAAAAGCCCATGCACTGTTACAAGATAACCCCTTAAATCCAAGTTATCAACGTACTATAACCAAAGCATCAGCAGGTGTTCAGTTTTTCTGGGTTATAGTATAGTACTGCCACTACAGCAACAATGAAGAACAGATTTACAGACAGCCATGGTCAGCTATACAAGAGGGAGAAGGGTGTGACTATACACTTGTGCAGAGAAACTAGAGTCTTGTAAAAATTTATGACTTCTGTGTCAGTCGGTTTTGATAAATGCTTAGAACGCTAGTAACAGAGAGTGCCTACAGTCTAAGGCACCAAAATCAATTCCAGAAGTTCTTCTAAAAGTAAAAAATTCCGTAACAACTTCAACTTAAGTCAGGGCTGAAACAGCGATACCTGACATTACAGTGCTTGATGGAATCCTTTTAGGACGAAGTTGAAAACCATTAAGTAACACATTTGCATATCTCTTTACAAACAAACATCTTTCTTCTCCACCTTTCTATCAGTGAAAAGTGAAATATTATTCATCAATGATGGTGGTAATTCAATTGTTTGATATTTAATTCCAACCTAGTTTGTGTTGAAGCAACCAAGAAAATGTAGCTGTGTCTTAGCTAAAAGCTACTGGTAGTCCACTACTGTACAGTATATTGCATCATCACTAGCCAACATGGAATACAGTCTTCCCCACTTACGACGGATTACGAAGGACCCACTCCCAGATCTTAAGTGAAATTATCAGAAGTAGAAAATGCAAAATAATGCATAGAAAAATCTAAAATGGCCTCTTTTGTTCTCAGCACCAGAAAACTTCACTTAAGTAGCTAGCCATTTACTGAATTACAAACGAAAATTTTGTCAGTACACAGCTTAATCACTAACGCCGACTCGAAAAATATCGTAATTTGGAAAAATTTTTGGTACAACTGAAGCGTCGATGTCCAGGTGGTCGTAGTCGTAGTCAGAACAGAGTGGCTGTACTCAGATAATAATTACTGTACCTATATGTGGTAGTTTAATAATTTATGAAACATTTGCACAAATTAATAGAGCTGAATTATAAGATAAAGTTAGTGTTCGCCAGTATAACCGGGTTTTATTTTCAAATGGTTCTTCATTGGCTAATAAATTACTCTATGAACCTGACAACAGGCCGGCAGATAACTTGAGAGTTGATAACAAACCCGCAAAAGACGCCACAAAATAAAATCAAGTAATACAAACATACACCTCACTTATTAAACAATTACTTACTTGAAAGAAATTGAAATGTATCAAAACCCACATTACGGGATTCCATTCCAACAAGAGTGATTCTCACTCATACTGTCTGGCTAGAATAGGTTTAAGATCCTATTGTACCTAAAGAACAAAAAGGATTGCTACGTGACAATAGGCTCAAGAATCTGACAGTGATGTTTATAAGAACATGTGTTTGAAGATTCTGCTGATGGCCAAATAACCATCGCTACGACCATGCCAGCTGGGCCAAATAAACACGGGTTATCATCTGGTACCAGCTTGGATTGTTCATAATATTACTATTACACCCACCTCTCGTTTTTAATGAGGGGTTACGCTCTTGAAAACCACACCGCTTACTCAAAAAAAATGCGTAAATTCTAAAAAATTTCCCATAAGAATAGTAAATGGTACAAGTTAGGAGAACCATCATATACCACACAGGTAAAAACAGTGCTCTCACTTAAATCACCAAGCATCGGCCAACTTCTCTGACACTTCCACTCTGAAGGTTGGTGATCATACCACCTCTACGCCCATTGCGATTGTTTTCGGGTGGCCTTTCTAGCTTAAGGCACCCCAGAGACAGGGATGAACGTTTTCCAGACATACCTGTACGGGGAAAACAGCTTAAAACTAAAACGATGCGGATAAACAACACACAATACAGAAAACATGTAGTTAGAACTGTGAAAAGGATATGCGCCAAACTTGCTGGACTAGTCATTACACTATTATTTAAACGCTGAGTATTTGTCTATTTTTCTTAATTATCTTCGATAATCGAAATTTCCCTCTCTCAGGAGATTATTAAGGTAATAATGTAGGTCGGCAGCTAGGTAAGGTCAGATCACATTTTTAGGCCTATACAGCACCATAACTGTTATAATTTTGAGGTGTTGGTTTTCTTAACAAAATTGATTTATAATTTATCCCATCACCTTCCTTGGTATCCTTAATTTTGGTAATGTAGTATCGCCGCTAAAGTATTATTTCTATTTGATCGCATCTCTGTTTTATAATAAGTTTAAAATTGACAATAAAATATTATGTAGAATTTTCTCCGAGACCAGAATACGGCAGTGTTATTTCAGAACCCTTCGGTGACATTTGGTCATGTATAGTAATCGCTGCCACCAGAAGGAGTTGTTCAGTTTTTCCACAGATGCTCTATCATAGTACTAGGTAAAACTTCAGTCGTCATCCCTATGTTTGGAGAGTTTTCAAGTGTTTCGTCGTTTTTTGATTCACCTAACCCAACCAAATAACCCAGGAACTATATATCTTACTCCAACCTAAATTCCTCAAGACTCCACAAAATCTTGGGCCAATTGTCCCATTTTAAAACGCTTACATTTAATATAGAACCTACAGAACGCACTAACCGACCAAAGATACCTACCTAAATCTATCTGACTGCCTGGCTGGGTCTCACCGCCATATTAAAACAAGGTACAGTTCTTATTTTATATCTGCTACCACTGAAAATATCATTGTTGAAACATCATGGTGACGTGGCATATGAGGATGAGCATATACTTCAACTGAGCGGTCGGCTGTAAACAGAGGCACACACAGACTCAGATTTGTTCGAATAAGAAATCACAGCAAATAATTAATTCCTTCAAGTACAGTGCCAATCGAGATATTATAGTGTCATATGATCAGTTTTATAAATTGCGGTTTTACCCCCACAATTTACTCTCGTCCTTACACTTGCCCACAACAGGTGCTATGATTATAGATAATAAAAAAAAATAAATAAATACAAAAATATGGTGTACTTAATTATCCATAATGTCAGAAATAATTTTATTAGATAAAATCTAATATTAACCAAAATAACTTATAATTAAAATAAAAAGTTTTGTCTCCTAAAAATACTATCATAATAACATCTGTGGCAGCTGTGTTCTCATAAATTACCAGATATTTTTCAACGTATACTTATAATTTATTAGTTATTTAAATTATATTAGGTAATATCAATAGGTAAGTCCAAACGTACACATTAGATCACACACAAACATACAATAATTATTCATATAGGTATAATAATGCAGATGCAATACATATCAAAACAGGCACCTACAGTAAAACAGTTAATACGTATTATATGACCGGTTAGCAGTCAAACAGCTCCCTGCCTACTGTTAACCCCCATATAAGGCTCTCTATCTTTTACACCACCATAATCCTGGCCATAACTCCACCCATATTAATACACAGTTAAATCCTGACAATATAATATTGCTGCTAAATACAAAACCAAATTTCCTCAAGACATTCGCCATGTTTACAAGCGCCGAGTAAAGACTGAAATTTATATATGAAATTACCTAAAAGTGATTAAATTACACTAAAATAAATACTGTTTGTCATAAATGGTATATTTTGTTGTTTATTTACATATATTGATATTAAAGAAGAAAGAATATCAAAGGAAATGTTAATAACTTCACCTCCGTCCACACGCCGCCATTGTGTTAGCTGCTGGCTGACTTGGGAAGACGTCCGACAAACAAAAAATGCTGAAGAATTACCACACGAACAAAACCACAAGCAATAGTTTTTTTTTCTTGCTTGAACATAGATGATATTAACCAACAAAACCATATTTAATGTACTTAAAACCTTTACGATCACTAAATAGTTTTACTTCAAAAGTAGGTTAATTTTACTTGTGTCTTACGAAGAAAAATAGATGATACAGAAATAATGTTCTGTAGTATAATTTTAACATTATGAATAATCTGATTCTATACCTTTCGCTTCTATTTCCACCTATTCTTCAACTACTCAAAAACACCTCTAACACCTGTATTTTAATAAAGTATTGCTGTATTACCTTGATGAAACAACAAATTCCAGAAGTAATAACATAACTGGGGTCATCAGGCCAGTTCCTTTACTCACAACCTGGGCTCTTTTAAACTTGGTGTTGTCTTCGAGGATTTTAATTGTACTCATAATGATTCCAGGTTACTCATAGGTACTCAGAATTATCCCAAGTGACTCATAGGAAAGCTCGAGTGAAATCCCCGAGGAAAGTCCCAAAGAAACCCCCAGGAATGCCCCGAAGAAAGCCCGAGGAGAGCCCCATGATAGCTCCTGATGAAAGCCCCGAGGAGAGCCCCATGATAGCCCTGATGAAAGCCCACCCGAGAAAGCCACCAAGAAAGGTCCAGGAATGCCCCGAAGAGACTCAGGAAATCCCGAGGAAAACCTGAAGAGAGTGAGAAAGCAAAGTACCAGGTAATTTGTTATTGAGAACCCAGACATGCACACAGACAAATTTGCTATTTATAGATACATATATTATAAATACACATGTTTGTATTAATATATTTGTACACATAATAGTAACTAGAGTTCAGTAGTGAATACATTAATATTTCTTTACTAGATACGATGCACAGCATGTAGCGGGGACCAGAATTGGCTGAATTGGTCAGCTTTCAGATGTTGGAGAAGGAAGGTTCACGGGGAGCAAGTAGTGGAGATTCTGGAGGAGATCCTGCTTCCCTCAGTACAGCAGTTGCTTTTCCCTGAACCTACACCGCTCTATCTGCTCCAGAACAACAGCCTTATACACACTTCTAACATCATGAAAAACTGGTTTGTAAAGCATCCAGAAATAAGAGTATTGCCACATCCTCCTAAATCCTCAGATCTCAATCCCACTGAGAATATCTGGGGTGATAGTGCAACGTTTGGATGACTGTAGTTCCGTCATCAGCAACCGAGCAGCCTTGGTGGAGAGAATAACAAAGGTATGGGAGGATTTATGGACGGACGATGGAAGGATCCTGACATCTACGCTGGTGGTATCCATGCCACGAAGACTTAATGAGGTGCAGGAGAAGCATACACTAAGTATGCCATACAAGGACGACTCCCTCCCACAATCCTACCCCCACCTCTAGCTGTTGCTGACAAAGATAAGAAACTCAAATTATGGCTGATGTAATACTGACTGGGACCCTAGATAAACTAACGCACAAACGAACACACGCAAAACCTGTCAACGTATAGATACCACTAGTTGTCTATTTGTTTACGTCATGGCAGCAGTGACCACCAAATCGCATACGTGTGTTATTTGTAAGAAAAGAAAGACAGATCCTCATCTTGTCTTCCATAGGTTCCCAAGTGGCCCTAAAGCCATTCTTAACCAAAATATTTAGTTTACTATAACATAAACCTAAATGGCCATATGAAGCTGTTTATGTCGACTTTGTATGTTGACCTGGTTTATGGATTCAGCTAGAAATGGTTATGTATATCAAATGACTAAAAGTATATTCATATATACTGTACATAAATTGGAATTGTATTCTGAAATGATGAAGAAAATTTTTTTGGCAAAGAATATGGAGCTACTTATAAATGCCATGGTTGATGGAGACAGTAAATAATATACTGCAACATTAAATTATTCAGTATCCTTTCCTTAAACTTAATTTTCTGCTCCCTCAATAAATGGCACTATTATGGAAGCATTAGGCATCCTTTAGGTGCACAATGGTTTCAGTTCGTTTCAGTCGAAGTTTCCTAACTTTATTCTATGGTCTTTGGTAGTTGATATGGTCACGACTGGATGACGTCAGTCAACATTGCTCATGTGATGTGCCGACATCATCTCATAGACGAAGACTGAAAACTACTGAAAATCAATTAAATTCAATTGTGTCGCTATTATCCATTTCCGCCAGGTATATATGGGATTCAAAATGCTCAGAATAACGAGATCTAAATGTTTCAGCAGTTTATAACTTTCGGGGGCGCTATGTCCGAAAGTAAAATAATACTACAATTTCCAATATACCTCGAGTCCTAGACTGTGCAGGTAAATAACATTAAACAATAACAAAAACATATACCAAGTATCCTCCACCTCTACCACATTATTCTATAGATTTATAACAATGACAGCTTGAAGCATCAAATTTCAGGTATTTATAATTATTTATTTAAATGGTGAATCACTTACACGTCGCAAGATGAAAATATGTTTCTTCTTCACACATCTCGTCGACCATAACTCATGACCAGCCAGTGTTCTATTATTCAGAAGGAACAGCAGTGTTTATTGTGGTCCTGGGTGCTCCATTCTCTGCTGTTAAGGTGGACGTCTCCCAACACGTTGTTCTTGTGAGTTATAACACAACATATACGAGAGGAGACTCTTGTTGACACACTGGTCATCGGGTCGTCCGGCACGGTCAGGTCTAAAGTACCTCCTTCTTCCCGATTTATAAATAAATATTCAAATATATGAATAATTCGGTTATATCAAGATAGTTTATTTATGTATTAATTAATTATTTATTAAATATAAAACACGTATAAAAATATGGATTTATCAGTTTCGGAGATTACGGAAAAAAATGTGTACTTATTATGGTGTCAGAGGCTGCCAGCTGAGCCGGAGACAAAGATGGCGGAAGCACCGACGCAGGACTTACCACCTAAGGGCGGTTATGCTCCCATTTCCTTCATGAGGATCCCTCCAAGATCCTATTTTTCTGGTGAGATGATTAATGAAGTTAGGGTTAATTAGGAGATATTGGATTAAAGTGGGTTATTTTGGTAGGTATACAATAATGGTGCTGTCTTGTCGACGTCTTTTATTCAGTATCCATTCTTTGGCTAGTTTTTACACGTGTATGTCAATTTATCTCCTTTTCGAGTGATTGTGTTTCCATATAATATAAAAAATGAATTCCTAATAAAATTAAACCATTAATCAATCAATCAGCGAGGCACTAGGGGCACCGGGTGTAGATTATTGTGGTCAAGCAATTAACGTTCTCGTCGAGTTCTAAAGGACTGGAATAGTTTACCTAATGTATTACTATTGAGGTTGGTACATGGTACACTTTGTTTGGAATTTACGTATGTAGGATCAAGTAAAAAAATAATGGTAAATTTGCATTAGTGCACACAACTCTGTTAGAAAGTCAAAACTATGTTTTTCTAGTGTATTTTTGTGTTTTGACCTTCATTTCCGTCTGAAATTGCTAGTTTTTTTTTAGTTATCGGGGGTTTTCCCGACAAAAATTATGGCTAAGTGAATACAAAATACACAAAAAAAAAAACACGAGATAAACATTAACCTGACCTAATGTAACCTATCCTAACCTAACTAACTCACCATATGATGGAATCACTTATTTCTTACCTTATTGGCCTGGTTCGTCGTTAGATTCTGAGATTAGTACAGGTTGCCGACGCTGATTCTCGCTTAAAGGGGGGTATAGGCAGGCAGCTTCCACTTAGAACACTTTACTGAGGTTGGGAGAACACCAAAAAAAAAAAGAGCTTTTGATTGGCCACGTGACGTGTACGCATGCTCGTGACACTTTATGAAGGAGACATGCAGTGTGGGAGGTGAGGTAGGCAATAATGGCGGAAGATTAATAGGAGAAAATAGAGAAAGATTTGGGATGCGCTCTCTCTGCTATTATACGTTTGCGACGGTAATGAAATAGAAGAAAATTATCTTATAATTAGACTTCTTTTTCGAATAAGATAATAGATTTGGGGTAGGAAAGTTGTGTACACTAATGCAAAAATACCAAAATAATTACTTTCTATTTGCTCCCTTTTATACTTGTCTTTATTTTATTAGAAAGGGTACGGTAATAGTGTAGGAAACAAGGGTCTGGGTTAACCTATCACCAAACAAAACTTGGTAATTATTTACAACTTCACAGCTGCTGATTTTTAACAGAAAACTAATTTATAAATGCCGAAACTTCACCTTTTTATAGTTAACACTGTTGTAGTTATGCCAAATGTGTTAAAAAGTGTTTATTTAAAAGTTCAAATTAAGTTAACCGAACCCAACTAACTTGTGTTCTCTGTAATTTTCAGGATATCAACTGTTTGCAGGCTTTACAGTCTTCACAACTCTGGCTGGCTATTTATACTACCGCACCTACAAGAGTATCAGGTAGGAGCTTGTCTGACAGAATTATTGGAAGTGAGGAGTGGATGATTCTTGATACAATACTACTTTAACGAGGTTTCTTGGTCTTTATTAGTGAAAAAGTGAGTGTGTGGCTGAGTTGGGCTCTTGTCTGTACTGTTTGAAGGTAAGCCACATTAAAAAAATAATACTAACCCATCTAGGGGAATATCTAATGAGGTAACGGTTCTCTTTGAACATCAACAAATTTGTTACACACAGGCTACAGGATGTGGAGATGAGGAGTGGAAGGTTGGCCATCGAGCCACTACTGCTGGCTGAGAGAGATCGAGAGTTTCTCAAGCAGATAAGACGTAACCGGAATGAAGAGGTAAGTAACTCCTGGTTGTATATGGCTAGTGTTGCTTGAATTCAAAACCCAAAGAATCTTTTACAGTATTTGGAAGCTGTGGCAGTTATGTCCAGTATCCATTACATACAGCATTTCAGTATTTTCAAGTAAACCAAGTACAGGGAGGTACTGTGTTATCAAAAGAATAGTCTGAAGAAAACTAATTACCTTATCTAGAGAATGTTAAATAGTCTGGGAGAGAAGTTTAGGAACATCACTAAAGAATAGAAGTCAATATTGAGAGAGTAATAATAGCATTCCTGGTACTACAGTAGGTTATCAATTTCCTTCCAACAGTTTTAAAAACAATCTCCATTGAGGTAGCATTATCAGTGTAGGTTATATTTAACTGGCTAAAACACGTCTCACATGGCACTAATCTAGAAATAAACCGACAGGCAGACTCCCAAAATTTGGTGTCATATAGACCAACTGTTGTGTCACATAAATTTATTAAAATTACACCAGACCAATATGTGGTGGTATTTTTGCTGCGCACTGTCAAACTTGTTGTAATAATTTATCAGTGTCCATAAGCTTCAGGATTGTACATACAGAGTATTTTTAACATTGTAATAAATCTTTTGTGTAATCCTTTCCTTCAGGAGAAACTGATGGCCAATGTTGAGGGATGGGAAGTAGGGAAGTATTACGATGAACCCATCTACAAGACGGTGAAAGAGGACCGCTTCATCGATCCCATCATTCCAGAATACTATGTCCACGGGCACTCCAGCGCCTTCTCTCGTAATGCCTTCTTTTCCCTCATGTCTTGAGCAGGAATCGTTGCATAACCAGAAGACAGGCGGCACTCGTAGCAATGTGGAAACTACTTTTTATTTAATTTTTTCTGTAAGGTTTCCTTATTTTTACTTTAAAAGTGTACATACTTGTGATGCATGTGTACATCTACCTTGATCAGAGGTATATGAAATTTATTTAAGTTTATTTGTATATACCAATGATAATACTGAAATAAAATAATGGTTCTTAATCACACAAGGTTGTTTTCATCCCTATATACTCTTAACTAGTTTTTTGCATTAACATTTGCCGTTTGGCTGATGAGTTTATGTATACACTTACCGGTAAGTTCCTCTTCTGTTGTCAGAACAAGACTTTCCTACTAATTTAGGAAATGGACTAAAAATTTTCCTTGTTCATATGCATAGGTGAATTTCTAAAGAAAAAAAGATAATGCATTCCTAGATCACACTTTTTTTTCCAAAAGAAATGAAGGCCTTCAAAATTCATAACTGATTGTTCTACATTTCTTTAACTAACACAAGCCATCTAATCTATGTCCCTATAAAACACCAAGGAAAAGTTTTTACGTGGCTTATGCCATTTTTTTTTTTTTTTTACGGGTATTAGCCCACCCGGGCACAGGTCACTGACCCACATGTGGGGGATTTAATAATGATAATAATTCAGAAAGGTAAAATTTATAATAAAAAAAAATTAAAATAATAATGATGACAATAATAATAATATTAAAGAAATACAAAAATTAAAAAAAGATCAAGAGTGAGAAACAATATATGTATGTTGTGTTGTCAATGGTAAGAGAAACAATTGAGACCCTGCAATTGTGTGTAAATGAGGAAGAAAGTCAGATCAGTAACCTGGAACTTGGTCACAATTTTCATGATGCCATATGGCAGCAGGATCTACCATTAGGAAACACATTATGCTTCTAATATCTTCCCAGGTGGAAGTACCTCCCTGTTTGGTAGTCTGCCTACTACCTACCACTTCACTGCACGGACGTCAATTTTAGTATTTTATTTGGCTAACCCCAAATGATTTTATTCGGCTTAGAGGTGACGCTGTACACAAGGGGTTAAACCAATGGTTCTCAACCTTGTTTGCCCCATGCACCCCTTTCACCATATGTCAGAATGTCATTCCCCCCTCCTTTCCAAGATTGTCTGCCTCAAAAAGTGCATTCCAAATAATATGCATATAATACTGAAAATCCTTTATTTTTTCCATATTAGTTTCAGTTTCCCCCTGAAAACCTGAGGGGAGAAATTCCCCCCTGGTTGAGAACCCCTGGGTTAAACCATTGATAAACTCAGCTTTCTTCTCCAGGGTAAAAAAAAAAAAATAATTGCCCACTGTCCTTAGGATTGCTGGTTCAATCCTGGGGTATATCCAGTCCACCCAACTAGCAATGCTGCCTCCTTGTGTATTCAAAGCTTAGTACAATATTATACCCACACTACTGTACAGGCATCCTTGTCTTACAGAAGGGATGTGTTTGAAAAAATTTCTATAATGCAAAGCCAATTTTCCCATTCAAACCCATTATAAAATTGGGGATGTGTTCCCACGGAAAAATTTTCAGTCCAAAAGATAAGAGGTTTTGAACTTAAATAAACCTTTTAAACATTATTTTTAGATGTAAATTGATGATAAATACACAAAGGACTTCAATTTAACTCACGAGAATCTAGCCAAATTTTTCACCTGCATCAAACCTCCACAACACACAGTCTTACATCCATGTACAGTAATATAATCAAGTGCAAGTAACACTTGCACTTGATGGTTTCTTTCCTATCATCTTGAAAAAGGATAATACACTGGACAATCTTAAATAATATACAGTATACCTAAGTGTGCAGACACAGAGAAAGAATTACACGTTACACTTGCATACGAAAATTTTCAACATTAATTTGAGGCCACCACCGTAGTAAGGGCACAAGTGCCACCACGCCCAAAATCAAGTTACCACCACAGTAAGTTTCAACAAGGTTTCCTCTATCACAAAGCGTGTCATATATGGATGACACAGCACCTGTTGTGAGTGAAGGTGATGCGAGCGAACTCGAGGCCAAGCCGTCACGGGACTATAAACATCCACGGAGGCTTCACATGTAGAAGAGTGTTGCAAAAAGGCTTTGTAAAGAAGGTAAGGCATACACCAGTCATATGACCAAAATATATTTACCAGAGAAGGCAGGTAGGCCCTCCCATGTGCCAATGGGTGTTTCACGAAAGTCGCCTTACTACTGCGGTGGCCTCATTTCATTTCCATAAGGGCAAATTTTCATACCATATCATAAATAAAGAGGTCATAATTTATAAATTCCATGAGTAAATTTCTGTAACACAAGGCATGGGAATCCCACTTTTGTCATACAAACTCTAAATATTTTATCGAACATATTTGTTTTAAAGATTTGTGGTCACCACAGGCTGTTTGTGTTGATGTGCCTATTGTATTTGGTATGGTACTTATCTTGATTCCTTCTACATGGCAGATCAGTTTATCATTTGTTCAAAGTCAAATTTTTCTCAACAAATGGCAACTGTGGCTTATTGTGAAATGCCTGTGTTTATAGTACTACATTATAGCATACAGTATTGATTTCTTCCTAAAGTGGCTCAAATTTACTGATACAAAATTATATCTATCCCCACTATCATCGTCCAATTTAATAGGTTACAGAATCCTGAGAACCACCACACAGGTGATCCATCGGTCAAAATGACCCATAATGGGACTGTTTACCATAAAGACGGCAACTAAATACTGTACATAATAATAACACAAGAAAGAGATATTGGAAGGACTGGCTAGTTAATTGGTTAAAGGTCCCCCCACCAAAAAAAAAAAAAAGTTACATTATGACATAGAACAGGAATGATTTAAAGCAATGCTTTAGCTATTGTAAGATGAGTTATGGCCCAAATCAATTCTGTTAATACTTGTACAGTCGCGAACAAAAGTTCGCTCCCTGTGGTGAAACCGAGTCACGGGACTGAGTCTCCGAACTTACCCTGACTGTTATCTGGTGCGGGTGTGCTGTTTTATCTCATTTGAGGTCAATGTTGCTTCATTTTGGGATTGAGCAAACATTTCACCCTGACTGTACAGGTAAATCATGTACTGTACTGTACAGTTGTGGTAAAAAATTATTTCAACATTTGGTAATATTTGGCATCTACTTCAAGGTTATGTAAGTAAGGGGTTTGAGATGAGTATTTATTCAGAAATTTCATTATCACAATAGTTTTCAGACTACTGTACCTGTATCCTGACCAGTTAGATGGATTATATTGAAAAGCAGTGTTCTGTGTGGCAGAACATATTTTTAGGATGGTACACAAATATCAGTTTTACCTTTTGTTCAAGATGAATAACCACATGTAGCATCTTCTTCAAATAATTTATCCACTAAAAAAACATCATATCTGCCCAAAATGCTCTATTTCAAGCTGCTTACAAGAAAGGACCCAGAGGCATGCACGGTCATCACTGTTCATGGCAGCTGTGGCTGGCTTTGTGATGGTGCAGTTCTCATAGTAGTAGCCGCCCTCCATCGCTTGTGATGATAGTGCTACATGAACCACTGTGTCAGATCCCTGATGAGGAGTCTGTGATAAGAAAGAAATTAGGTCAAATGTGTTTATTGTTGCACTTTTAGACTGTAAAGGCAATAGTATACAATATGTATAGTGTATAACATAATTAAAAGGAATATGGGGAGAACACTTTGAACATCCACTACATGCAACATGAGAGTAATACAGAATTCTTCTGCCTCAGGTCTTGTGGTCTGAACAGTGTCAAAGCAAAAGAAAAATATTTGTGAAGAGGTAAGAATGCCTGTAATGTTAAGGTTGCCTAGTGGAATAGAAACAAAATGGATGGAAAGAATGTACACAGAAAGGTGCCAAAGAAATGGCTGAGAAAGTGGATATTTCTCCTATATAGCACAAAGGAAAAAAATTTAATAAAAGTATGAAAAGGATATACAGGAATAAGTTTCTTAATTAAAACAGCAAAGATTAAGGTAATTACTACTGAAACAAGTGCAGCAAAAACTGCGTGAATCAAGTGTTTGCATTAAAGAATAAAGAGTGAAAAATATCTGGAGAAGGGAAGAGTAAATTGGGGCCTTTACAGGTCAAGAAAAAGCTGAAGATTAAGTAGATAAAAAGCAATCTGGGAGAAATTGAATATGGCTGAGGTAAATAGATATTGGTTTAATAATCCCCAAGAATTTTCCTAAGGAGAATGAAGGATATACAATATATATATAAAACATTGCAGGAATAAGGAAACTAGTTCCCATAAAAAGTAGGATTACATCAAGGGAGTAAAGTCATCAGTGTTGTTGGGGTAGCACGAATAATGGAGAGGTGTGAGAGTGAGTCAACTGCTATTTAGGAAAGACAATTCTCATGTGGAAGATTCAGAGGAAAAAACTATTGTTGTTTGTGAATGTATTATGGAAATGTGTATATGTGTACTAGGAGAAAGCTGAGTCAATAAAACAAAAGTAAACGGATAAAAATAGAGACGGGAGACGGATATAAAGATTGAACAAAGGAAGAAGAGTGTGCTGCACAAGATATCTGAGAATGGATATGTAATGGATGGAGAGAAAGTAAAGTAAGATGTACTATGAGGAATATAATCATACGGAGAGAGAACCATATCAAAGGAGACACAGATGTAAAGGGAAATGCTTGAGGTAACATAATATAGGTATAAAGAGCAGAACCTGGATGCCTGGGTAAAGAGCAAATCAGAATTAAAGAAATTACATGTTGTGAAATATAAAAACAAATACAAAGAGTGAGAGTGAAGGATATTCAAGAGGTACCACTATGTGTGTGTATGTGTAAATGATTTTGGGGGAAGGGTGCATTGCTGATGGGTGAAACATACTTGTATAAAGCAATAGAGTTAAAGCAGATCTGTGGCCATGTTGGAGGACTACTATAGAAGCAGAAGATATCTATGACAGCAGGGAAAATGACAGCCAACATGAAGAGAGTAAGTGGGCGTGTAGTACTTGCTTTGGTTTCGAGCTACCATGCTCAGGTGGGCAAAGGCTTGTCAGTTTAAAAAGTAAGTAACATTTGTAAAGGTTTAGAGACTGAGAAAAGTGAATGGCCAGATGCAGTGACTATTCCTATGTAGACAATATAGGAAAGATGTAAATATGAGTTAGGAGAAGGGGACAAAATTATTTTCTTTATGTGTTTGATAAGAATAAATTTAGTAATGCTTAATGTTTATAAGGCTGAGGATCAATGGGGGTTGTGGGTTACTAACTGAAAATCACCACACAAACTAGAGAACTTCTGAGTGACACAAATTAAAATATTCTATACAATCATAGAAATAATTTTTGGTTCCTTACATTAATCAGGATTTTGCTCCAGGAACACATGATCTGGTCTCAACATCAGATGATTTATATAGTCAATTTGGCTGGAGGTCAGTTCTTATTGAATGCACAAAGGTGAGGAATCGAAAGTGGACAGCAACACACAAAGTTCAAAGGATAAATACGAGAGAAAGATTAAAGGAACTATATAATGGGATCTTTGGTAGTATGAGGGTGACACAGAACAGCAACTGCTTTTATATCTACACCCTCTGTACATTTTTCTTTTGAAAGGGGGGATTTCACTGCATTCTGGTTTTATGCAGTGTACAGTACTTTTCTTTATTGTGTTAATTACATTACTGAACTTTGCTGGTACTGTAAAAACATCAAAATCAGACTTAGTGATAAATTACCTCCACCTCATTGAGAACCCCAGCAAAGAAATGAGAAAACAAATGTTGACAAGGTATGGACAGGTGGCAAGAATTGATGAAGTGCAAACTCAACAAGTTTCATCCCCGTATAACTGCAAGGCTTAAATGTGGTAATTAGTCTTTGCACTTTCATCTATTCTTGCCCATCTCCTTGACAACAACTATTACTACTAATATTATAGGTAATGAAAATATAGCCATGGAGCTAGTAAACTTTATCTCTGCACACCTTTACCATATAGAAGAGAAAAGCAAAATACACTCACATGTTTGAATGTACGTGGTTGTAATAAGGAAGTGACGAATGGAATAACTGGAGTGGTAATGGACGAAAGGAACCTGGATATCCTGGCTCAGAGGGAAATAAAGAGAAGAGGAGAGATTTGCTGGGGACAGGTGAGGGGCCTGAGCTTGGGAATGTTTGGTAGGATGAGAGTAAGATGGTGTGTCATGATGCTGATGAATGAGGAAGCCTGACGCTACTTTTTTTTTTTTTTACGTGGATGAGCCCACCCGGGCACAGGTCACTGACCCACATTGGGGCCTGGGAGGCAAAAATTTAATAATTATTCATCGTAAATAAAATTGATAATAAAAAGTAAAATAAAATAATAATGATAACAATAATAATAATAAGAATAAAGAACTATAAAGAAATAAAAATAAATAAATAAAATCAAGTGAGAAACGATATACCTGTACCTGTATATATGTTGTGTTGTCAAGTAAGAGAAACAATTTAGACCTGCAATTGTGTGCAAATGAGACAGAAAGTCAGATCAGAAGCCTGGGAATTGGTCACAATTTTTGTGATGCCATATAGCAGCAGGGTCTACCATTAGACAACACATTATGCTTCCAATATCTTCCCATGCAGTACCACCTCCCTGTTTGGTAGTTGCCCACTACCTGAGGGTCAATCCCAGAATATCATGGGTATAAGAGATGGGTTATTGTGAGTGCATGTACCCCAAGGAGTGAAAAGGAGGGAGGAGGAAAGAGAGATTTAGAAAGATCTGAATTACTACACTGAAAGCTTCACTGTGAGAGAAAGAGATGGAAGCTTCAAACATGAGAATGAGTGACAGGAAAATGGACAGAATTTTCAGATAATAACGAGTGTCAAGAATGAAAGGAAAGGGAGAGAAACTGAGATAAATTTGCATGATAATAGGAAATACAGTTTATGGTTTCAAAAATAAAGACATCCATAAATTAACAGAAGACAAAGAGAAGATCACCAGTTGTTAGTGGAATGAAGACTGAAATGTAAGATGGTGGATGTAAACGTTCTATAAGAAGCTGTGCAAAAGAGCGACAGAACATTATTTGGAAGAAGCAAAAATACAGTAACAGAGAATGGAAGTTGTACCACGCAACTGACTAATAAATGAGGAAGTGGTTAAAAAAATAAAAAAGTTGAGGAATGATAATGTGGCTGAAAATATTAAAGAAATAACTGAGGTGAGAAGGGTAACATATATATGGGTGAAGTAGGAGTTGAAAAGGAGTGAGAACAGTTTATAAATCCTGACCCAGAAGAGCAACCAAGGAGTGTGGGTACAAGAGCGACAGGTAATAATTGAAAGATAGGAAAGGTGGAAGAGAAAAGCATAGAGACGACAGAACGGGGTTAAAAAATATGGTCATCATCACAGTTTCACAGCTGTTTTCCCACTCTTTCAAAGGTTGGTCATGATTACCAGATGGAAGCTCCTTACCATACAGACATAAGTTTATATCCAAGGTCATTTCTTACAACATCTTCTCCATGTCATTCTTGGCCTAACCTTGGCTATCCTCCTCTCCAAAGTCAGACTTCTGCATCTTTTGACCCAATTGGTCTCTTCCATTTCCTCCACATGCCCAAATCATCTCAACGTACTGTACTTCTAAACTAAACATCACCAACGCAATACTCTCAATACCCAGCTGCCCTCTTAACTCTAAATAAGATTTCCTCTCTTTCAATGCCACATCTCACATTCACCTCACTATTCTTATTTCACCTCACTACATTTGTCATCCTCTATAACTGTCTAAGTCTCACTGCCAATATTTCACTTCTCACACCAGCTGTATGAACTTCTTCCAGCCACTTCCAACTTTTACAACTGAGCTGGGTTCAGCCTCTCACCTCAGGAAGAAAAAAAGAGAAGACAAAAGAAGGGTAGAAAGGTTGTCAGGTGTTAAAGAGGACAAGAAGCTGTTTTGGAAGGAAATGAATATGCTACAAAAGATCAAAAGAACCAGGTAAGAATAACAAGAGGGAACATTATACAAGGAGTAAGTAAAGGTGAGATGGAGAGAATGTTTTAAACTAATGTTGAATGTAACAGATGAGGCTTTCTGAGATAGTATGGGTAAGTGAGAAGAATGAGGGAGGGGAGGACAGTAAAGATGTAACAGTGTACAGTACAGAAGTATAGAAAAATGTAATAGGTTCACTGGGTAGAGTGAGAGAACAGACATACTGGAATGGAAAGGTGGAATAATGAAGGAGAAAACTGGGGAGGGGATTAAGTGAAAAGAAAGGGCAAAGGAGGTATGCAGTGATAGGATGGCCCGGAGGTTCTTCTGTCGTGGCCACTCCCTCAGAGGGGAGGTCCCTGGAGGAGAGAACTATTGTAGATAAAACAAGATTTTTGCACAGAAAATAAGAATCAACAGTTAAGATAATTAGAAAATGATCACAGGACAATCATCAATAATGTTATACAGTCATTTTCCACACTTGTGTGGGTTAACCATCATTACCTGATCAAAGAACAATGTGAGAATTTTCACATTGAGAAGAACTCTTAGGAACCAAACATCTGAAGAAGACTTCAAGCATAAGCAAGTCTAAATTTACACTACATATAAATATTAACTTTTCATAAAGTAATGTATGTTCAATACTCCAGATTAGTAGGAAGATGTCCTCCCAGGAAAAGAGAAGATAATACCATATGTATTCAATTTACTCTACAGTACAGTACTGTATTTTATACATTCCACATAATTTAACACAAAATCCAAAAGTAGTGCAAGAAAAATTTAATGAAAACATTTGTATATGAATTCTTGTCTGTCATTACAGGTTTAGGATAAAAAAAAATACGTGCAGTACAGCAGAGTACTGTATACAAATGGTTAACCTCTATACAGTTACCAGTAAACTCCAAGAACCAGTCATTATACAAGAATTAGTTACCTTGAGGAAAGTTGTTGCCAGCAGGGGGAAAATTCTTGCCCATGCAACATGTTGAAATAGTTGTGTTGCCACAACACCTGGATGGACAGCATTGACCACGACGTTCCCTCCACTAGATCTCTGGTGATCAGCCAGCGTCATGGTGAACATTAACTGCGCCAACTTGCTTTGTGAATATGCAGCCCGAGCACAATAATGTTTCCTGTTGACAAGTGGCAATAAAGATTCTGGATGTACAGGTAAACCTACTTTCACTGATAACAGAAATTCTGATGATGATGATAATAATAATAATGATGATGATGATGATGATTATAATAATATTAATAACCACAATAATAATAATAATAATAATAAATATATGAATAAAGTTTATAACAGGTGATAAAGGAGACTAATAAATATTCACACCTGCAGAAAACAATGACAAAACTTACTTGCTATTAATGTCATCAAAATTGATGGAACCAATATAATGTGCTGATGATGATAAGTTAACCACCCGAGCAGGCCTTTCTGGAGTGGAGTTGGCTACCAGGCTTGGGAACAAGAGGTGGGTGAGGAGGAAGTGGCCAAGGTAATTCACACTCCAGTGTGACTCATGCCCATCCTCTGTTATTTCCTTTGGCCAGAACATAATGCCCGCTGACATAAAGGAAAAAGTTTTAATAAAATATATAAAACAATACTGTCCAGTATTAATAAAACTCTAAAATATAATAGACAAAAATTTAATCAATAATTATCAATCAAATGTTCCTCCTGCATAAAATAAGGCCTCTCCTGTATCCACATACAGATATAAATTAATACAGTATGGTTCTGCTGAATGAGTAAGAGATGAACATAAATTTGGTTTAATCAGCTTAATGTTTTAGAGTTTAAACATTAGTCAACAGACTTCTTTTTAATTTAACAGGCAAAATTACAAGTGAATCAGCTCGCACTATCATTCAAGGAGTGGGACTAGCCATTCTTTATCACTGGTAGAGTAGCCAGACAGGTTAGTGGACTCAAATTCTTTTTCTATATTGTACTCTGATGTACTAGTCAGTAGGAAGCTGTACCAGTCTGGCTAGCCAGTGAGTCTAAACAACTTGGTGGCATTTGTTATTATCATGGTCTCTGCCTCATGAACCATGCATCACCCTTGCTAACTCATTTCTCGTTATTTTTACATTCATCTTCAGTTTAGTCTTGTTTGGCTAGGTTTTAGGGGTGAAATTCTTTGGGCTGGAGTAGTTCTAAGTTTATCTTTGGTGATTTGGGTAAAAAAAATTTGGGTTGGAACACATCTGTTTTTAACAATAGATCCTACAGGAAAAGAGGTCCCGCTGAACAAGAATTTACCTAACGGCCACATTTTCAAAAATGTGTACAGTATTGCTTGTTAAGTGGGACCTTACTGGATATTTTTTTTAAATACAAGCTGTCATCTCCTCATCATTCTTCCATACAAATAATGTATTCAAATTTGTCTTTCTTTTTACAATCTTGCCTGGAGGTTCTCTATATCAAATACATTCAACAAATTCATATAGGTAAGGTGACTGGCATAACTGGCCAGCAAAGATGTGTTAATCTTAGCTTAGGAAGTTGAATAACTTAATTGCACATAATGTATTAAAACAGTTCAGAACATCCAGTGGCTCAGGAAAAAGGCAATATGACATGGACCATAATCACTAGACTAATATTATAATACAATAGAGTACAGTACATCCTTTGCAACATGGTTCTTCTAATTGATATGCACATAATGTACTGGCTCATGTTATACTGTACAGCTCACAGGACTCACCATTATTAACAAGAAGATGGAGAGGAAAATTGAGGGCAAAGAATTCTTCAACAAACTTGCGGACAGAAGATAGCCTCATCAGATCAAGTTCCAGGCACTTGGTAGTTCCTCCTTGTATCCCCTCGGCTCGCAACTCGGACACAGCCTCCTCTAGAGCAGCTACATTTCTACCCGCTGGACATGATACATAATTATCAGTACAATTTAACATATCTATATAATAATAAGGTATAAAAAAATACAGATATGCTTAATGGTACAGGTGCTACTGTATCTACCAGTTGAAAGTTATTACAGTAGCTACAGTATACAAGATAATGATGAAGTCAAGGATGAAATAATATATGATACTGTAAATCTATAATTGTCTTTACACTGGTTGGTTATAAAAACAAAATCCCCAAGGCCTGAGCTGATCATGGGGCTATAGGTGAGCACATGATGGTAATGGACAGTTGTTCTTTATGTAGTGGCAAGAATCCTCAACCTTCAGGTAACTAATGGTTCATAGTGCACCATTTTGGGGGCCAAAGGTTGCAGGTGGGAAGGAATAACTGTTTCAATCCTCCATTTTCAATAATAACCAATCTATCTTTCTATCAAACAATCTATTTTCAAATCAATGGGATGAAACATTAACAAAAAAATACAGAACTAATAAAGGAAAGGAACTTACCAATAACAACTGTCATATTGAGCTCCAGGAACCGGCGCACAGTTTCCAAGCCAATGCCACGCCCACCGCCCGTCACAATAGCCACACGTCCATTTTGACTCTCTATCCCTGTATAAATGATAAGATACCGTATAAATAAAATTCTACCTACCAATAAAGTAAATCATCTATTCTCAAATGTAAAGTCCAAGTTGTTTAATTATATGAATGAAAACTAATATATACTCAACAACAAATAAAACTACTGTACATCATAAATATCTCATGCTGAAGACATACTGGTAGACTATAGATATCCCTTAAGTTAGTCGTATGTTCAGTACAGTATGTAAATTTTATCATGACGTCTCCAATGGTTCTTGAGTACCGGTAATACTCCTCGGAAAACAAAATATGGGAGGACATAATTATAGTGGTGGTGAGGGATTGATGGTGGTGGGGGAGAGTGCTGGTGGTGGTGGGGGAGAGTACTGGTGGTGGGGAGAGTACTGGTGGTGGGGAGAGTACTGGTGGTGGTGGGGGAGTACTGGTGGTGGGGGAGTACTGGTGGTACTGGTGGTGGTGGTGGGGGAGTGCTGGTGATGGTGGTGGGGGGAGTACTGGTGGTGGTGGTGGGGGAGAGTGCTGGTAGTAGTGGTGGTGATCTAAAGTGCTGGAAGTGTGTGGTGGTGGTGGTAGTGCTTGGAAGAGTTGCTGGTGTTGAAGGACAATACAGTAAATTATTACAATACAGTATATAAGAAACAACGTACCTGAGGGTTTCTTGTGTGGGGTGCAGAGTTCCTTCACTAGATACCACAACCCCAGAGCATAAAGCTTTAGGTAGCTCCATACTATCCACAAATACTTGCCCACAGAGTCCATTGTCATTATCTGTATGGAGGATGACTGTGGTTAGCGATCCAAACTTAATCACCGTTTTAATGCATAATATGGAACTCCAGTACACGGAAAATACACCTTATGTACAGTGCTACTCTTAATTTACTCCAGAAATGACAGTCAGGCCAAGAGTCTTGTTCAACAAATAATAAAAAAAGCATCGTGAAACTAGATCCAGTGATTGTTTTTGTTATTGGTCGACTGTATGGAGGTGCATGGTCTATCTGCCAGTTCTTAAATTGTCAGTACTTTTTGGTAATCTTGTAATTAATGACCATATAGTCCTGGGTGCTACTATAGTGTGTGGTCTACAAAATATTTAGGTTAGGTTAGTTTTTTTTTTTTATGGGGAATAGACCACCCGGGCACAGGTCTGATACTTTTGACAGGTCTCAGTCTCACCGAATGTCAATAGCACTTGTGACTTTATGTTCATTAAATACAATATCACCCATTTGTCTTTGCTGTACCATCAAATTTATGCACTAAGAACTAAAACAAATATTTCTACAAAGATTCAGAAGAAAATGAACAAATAATAAGGTTCAGATCCTAGAATACTGTGTACAGATTAAATGCCACTTAATACTATTCCCACACAAAATGACCTTTATCCCCACACAGAAGATTTGAGGCAACTTAAACTAACCAAACCAGACCTACCTAACCTGACCAACTTAACAAACCTAATGTAACCTAACCAAACCTAACCTAATCATGTAAATGAGATGGTAACAATAACAGTACCGGTATTATTTTAGTTTTGGTCATCAGGAGAATCTTAGGAATTTATTTAGGTTAGGTTAGATATAGTTCCTGGGTTCTGTGTCTAGGCTAGGCTTGGCTAGGTTTGGTTTGGTTTGGTTTGGTTTGGTTTGGTTTGGTTTGGTTTGGTTTGGTTTGGTTTGGTTTGGTTTGGTTAGGTTGGTTGGTTGGGTTGGTTGGATTAGGTTGGTTAGGTTAGGTTACATTAGATAGATTAGATTGGTCAGGTTAGGTAGGTTTGGATATCTAAATACAGGGATGATTAAAACTAACATTTTACCGGCAAAAAATAGCATAAAATTGACAATCACGATGGAAATCTTCCATGTGGGATGACACCAAATACAGTACAGTATAGTATTCCTTTACCAAACAATAATTGTTTTAAAGAAATTTAAAAACAAAAAATAATAATTACCCTACTCTAGTTTTAATAAATAAAAGACTGATTACCTGCTATTATATAGTACATTAATTAGCATTGTGTAAAAAATGTACAGTACTGTATAAGACGATTCTCCACTCAATTACACAGGCCGGTTTGGCTAACTTTATAAAATCAATAATATTACACTAGTAAAATAAACATAGAATAAGGTATTGTTGTATTAGTGGACCCAAATAAATTTCTTAATTAAAAACTTTTTTTTTGCAGAGTTCAGACTATTCTAACTATTTCAAGACACCTTTCTTCTATGGCATTTCCGTCGGAAACGAAAGGTTCCCGAAATAATGTGTGAAAGGGACCCACTCAAACAAATTTACCAAGAATAATATAATATGTACTATACCTCTGATGTCTTAATAGTTCTAACACAAGGCTGTAGATAATGTAAAAACAGAGTAGCGGTGTTTTGGGCCAACTGTTAACCCTCATGAAACACAACACTTGTCCCGCCTTCAGTGTTTACCTCACCTCTGCCGTCCACCCCAGCGACCACCTGTAGGAGTGTCGGCTACTCTCCACACCACCACACCTCCCATATTCCTTTACATACGGTCCCTTTAATCCCTTTTGGTTATGTTTAGGTAACAACAAAAACGGTATTTAATGACAAACAGTGGCACGATCACATTTCAAATAATAGATGAAGAGGTAATGCGCCTATCGCCCACAACTGTGTCTTGGGTTCAATCCCCAGTTCAGAACAGCAGTGAGAAGGGTGTTATCCAGTGTGACTACCATACATGATAGCTCCTGAATATATTGGAACCTGCTTCAGTGTTGGTCAAGTCTGGCCTTGAATGACCTAACACTCGGTGTCATAACGCTCTCTGACAGATTGTTCCAAGAGTTTACAATTCTCACTCCGGAAAGTTTGCCCTCGTAGACTTCTGGACTTGTGGCTTCTTCAATCTCTGGCTGTGACCCCTTGCGGAGCAGACGTCCACCAGCTCCAGTTATATACATTCGGCCGAGTAGTGCCCCCAGAGATGTTTATACACTTCGATTAGGTTGCCCCTCACCCGTCTGTAGTATAAGATAGGTAGTTGCAAGCTTTCTAATCTCCCTGGGTAACTGAGGTTCTGTAGAGCAGGCACCGGTCTGGTGGCCCTCCTTTGGACATTTTGAATCAATTGACAGTCTCTAGCATACCTCGGGGACCAAATAGGGTCAGAGTACAGCAGACTGGGACGCACCTCACTCCCGAAGATCGTGACGGGTGACAGACCATCCAGATGTCTAAACAACCTTCTTATAAGACCTATTAGTTTCGTTGCCTGATTCACCTTCTCACAGTGGCCTGAGAACTCAACTTCATTGTCAACATATACAACCAGGTCCTTTTCACATTCGGTCTCAATTAATGCAGTTTCTTCGTCCTGTTGGGACATGTGATAATCCTCCTTACTGTTGGTGTGACCCAGGTGCATCCTTTTGCACCATTCTTGAAGCTCATACAGATCTTTCTGCAGCTCTTCACACTGTTTGGTTCTTAATTTCTCTAAATCCCAAATTCACCATCACTGTCACTACTGCTACCAACACCACAACCATTACTACCATTACTACAACCAACACCACAACCATTACTACCACTACTACAACCAACACCACAACCATTACTACCACTACTACCACCAACACCACAACCATTACTACCATTACTACCACTACTACAACCAACACCACAACCATTACTACCACTACTACAACCAACACCACAACCATTACTACCATTACAAACCAACACCACACATTACTACCGACTACAACCAACACCACAACCATTACTACCACTACTACAACCAACACCACAACATTACTACCACTACTACAACCAACACCACAACCATTACTACCACTACTACAACCAACACCACTACCACTACTACAACCAACACCACAACCATTACTACCACTACTACAACCAACACCACAACCATTACTACCACTACTACCACCAACACCGCAACCATTACTACCACCAACACCACAACCATTACTACCACTACTACAACCAACACCACAACCATTACCACCACTACTACAACCAATGCCACCATGACAACCAACATCAATCACCACAATTACTACCTCTACTGTACTACTTTTTGGGAGGTATATTTAGCAAGTTAATGACTATTTCTCACCTTGTTTGTGCGAGCGAAGGCATTTTTTTCTGAAGTAATTATCCTTTGTTGATACAGTTGCTTCTGTTTGGCTTGACCTCTACTTTTCAGCTATGTTCATTTCCTTTTCAGATTCATCCTCCTTGGGCTCAGCATGTGTAGAGCCGTGTTTTATCATTCTCATTAGTTTTCCAGTAGCACGTGTGGATTTATGTTTCACTATTTTTTTTTAATTTCCTAGATTTGGTGGTTGATATTGTCTTCTATCAACTGCCAAGTTTGTTTGACTATTCTGGACACACACTGATCAATTACGAGCAATAATTTATAAACGCCGTACAGTGTATTATTTCTTGAAAAATACGAACTAGAAACAAGATTTTATCCTAATCTATTAAAAACATCAATTGCATCAGACTTATTCAACAATTATTCCCATTTCTAATACACTGTACTGTAGCTACATATACTTGCTCTCAAATGTGTAATTTCTACTGCTTCTAATTTGCTCCTTCCTCTTCCATCCAGACCATACTTGACACCAACATCTGTCACAATACTGTACTGTACTGTGTTAATGATTCCCTTGTACAGTACATCCCAAACTTTGCTTCTTTTCATACAGCTCTCTCAATGCATTATTCAAGTGATCTTTTATGTACAGTACTGTATACAGTTCACTGTATACAAAGGTTTTTGGATATCAGTCGTCTACATTTAATGATTCATATTACAGTATATTATTCAACTGATCATTACTTATTCATAAAATATATTCTCAGTCTGAATAAAACATCTTCCATTTAAATGTCATGTATTTATTGAGTTCATTTGTTCACTTGAACTGTTCACCAAACATAAGTGAGACTGCCAAGTGCTATTGTCATGTCTGAAGACCTTAAAAAAAATGAAATAAACAGAAGATAAAATTAATTAGTACAACTATTGTACCGTATATTCATGGAGAAACTGATGCCTTGGCATGTTGGCATGTGACAGCATTGACAAAAGTTAAAATAAGGCAAAATAAATATAAAATGAATATATATTTCTATATATGTAATGATAAAATAGGCACACCTTACTCTTCCATTGATTGTGTAATAGGAAGATAATGGTGTATAACTTTATACACATGGAATGGTATAATGTGAGACTACAGTATACTTTTCCCACTCGGCTCATGAGGCAAGAAAATGTGTGGCATTCATGTACAATGAATACCACCTGTTGCTGATACAGTACTGGCCTCAGGGTTTGTCTCACCATAATACAGTAGTACAGCATTTATGGAGTACAGTACGGTACAGTACGCAACAATCTTCATGATACTGAACATTGCACATAACAAAGTGGCTACAAAACAGCTTATTAAACATTTATTTCATTTACAGAGATCATAAACAATTTTCTTTGAGAAAACTGTCGTAAAGGCAAGCAAATCAAGAAAATTGTATATAGTACTGTACTGCAATACATTACAATAATGTGTACTTGCAGCTTAGCTTTAGCACAAGCAGCAGCAGTAACTAACCCTTAATAAAGTCTCCCATATTCAAGTACTGTAGTTGGTTACAATACCAGTGATATGATATCAATACTTGCTAAAATAAATAATATTTGCACTTGTAGAGAATCCACAGTAAATTGGAATGCTTAATTTTGAGATATTTTGTCACTTTTAGGATTTTGTTATCAGCAACTCCATGACCAAGGAGTCAGCACTTGGGACAAAAACATGAAAGCCTTATGATATAAAGATAAGACATCCAGTGTAACATTACAACACTGGCTTAGTACTATGAATGAAATATACCTCTATAAAGACATATTTGACAAGACTGCAGTGAGGTCACAGATTAAGTCATGGACGTCTACCTACAACATGCCATTTCCCATGCCTGAAGAAGGGTTGCATATTCTGATATAAAAGTTTTCTATTATATGAATTTTTTTGCCATTTCACATTGAACGAGTTGATATCTTTCCTATACTAATGTATCAACTGGTCAGCAGTTGTGCAGCAGCCAGATGTGTTCATGCCATACACTAACTCTACACCGATATAAACACCATTTTAACAAGATAGAACTGCATCTATTCCAGTCAACACAAAATATAATGCACTTTCAATTATGGTTATCTATAAATAAAATTATGGAGAGAAAACCTTGAGTATTGTTATAACCAGATCAACTTATTATATTTTTTGTGACCAATGCCTAGTAGGTGTTAAAATGTTTGCTTCTCATGTCAAAAGATTTAAGTTCTTGCCAAGCTTCTTAATACTCTATGTATATACCTCTCATGAAGATACAGTAGTTACTTAAGGAGCACCATTTGTCTTTTATTTTTCTAAAGCACCATTTCAGCAGTTATTAAATAATTACAGTATTTACATTTATTGATAATAAAACGATGTAACCATCCTCTTCTTGGCATATAAACGTTTTCTGTAATCTCATTTGGTCCTCTCATTACCTATTTGCTGCAGTCATGTGTGGTACAGTACAAAGAAAGCTTTGCTATCATTTCTAGACACAAATAAGTTCAATGGAGAGAAATACTACTAGTGTACAATATAATGAGATTCAACACCAATACTGTTTTTTTTTTTCTTCAGTATTTACTACAATTATTCACAAAAAGATATTTGCATTGCTTCTGGTCAGCTTTATACGTTATACAGTAGAACCTCGAGTGTTCATGTACCTAGTGATCATAAGATAAATCATTTCACATTAATTTCACTCATAATTCAGTTTGTTTTATGGAAGTCCAAAGATGTGAAAATTTCCATTTTATCTGAAACAATTTAATAAAGTTTAAAGAGAGAAAACTTGTGATAATATTTAATACAGAAAAGTTAAAAGAAATAAAGAAACTGGCATTCTGACAGGAGCACCAATCAACTTATCATCGAGTCATGTTACAGCATCCCTTCAGGGTGTACTGTAACTGAAAGCTTGTAATGGCAACTACAAAACAAGGAGGATTATCTGTACTACACGATCAACTGGCAATAGTCAGTAACTCAAGAGAGGAAAATCAGCTTGATATTTAGCAGGAGAGTAGATAACATTCAAGATTTCACAAGCAACATGACAGTGATGCGAGTAAAATGACAATGTGGAGGACTAATATGGAAGATCTGAACACTTTTTTAGTTATTTGTAGGCAATTATAACCTTTCAGTGTGTACTTAGTTGTATCACTTTCCATATCTGATACTGTACTTTGGGATCACGATGTAGCGGAATTATCTACCTACCCCACGTTATAAATTACTGCAATGGTACTTTTAATCTGCCATGTTGGTCCTGAGGGAACACAATCATTCAAGGTTCTACTGTAGTTATATCATTCATTTTTCATATTCCCTGAACCAACCAACACATGTTCTACTCCTCAACCATTCAACCAACGATGTAATCACCAATTCCATGAGTGCCTGCTCCTTTAAACATGGGAAATAGCTCAATGAATATATTATACATTGAGATAAAGAGTTCTTGTAATCTTTTGACATCTAAGACAATATACAATGTAATTACAAATTACTCAGGCACATTTTTTGGATTATCCATACATTAAAATGCAAGAACAAATAAAAGAAATATACTAACTAAATATGAAATGAAAATTGAAAGAGATGTGTGAAAATTAAAAATAGCCTTAATACACAACTGGGAGACCAGATATAATTATAACAAAGCATTGTAAAAATCATATCCTTGACATCAAAACAACATTATCTTGATTACCACATTTCATCCATTACAGTATAAAGGCATGTTAATTCGAGACAGAGGTTTGTAATATCATCAGCACAGATACTGCTTAATCTGCCCCCAATTATTCAGCAAAGCTATCAAACTGTGGCATTTATAACATTATCTAACAAAATAAAACATGAACCACATACAAAAATATTAACCTACAGTGACTAGCAAGTTATCCAAACCAGACAGTCTAAATAATGACTAAGTGAGGAGACAACAAATGCAACTGGAAGAGACGGTAAGGAATTCTAATACGAAATATACAAGATCTTGTGATACCGTACCGTATATTTCACTATACTCAATATCAACACTAGATTAAATTATATACCATAATAGTACATAGACCAGAGTTGTTCAGCGACTTATGGGTTTCTTTTAACTATATAGTTTTTTCATGTACAATAGGCTGCACATAAATTTCTGGGGAAAAGTTTCATAGGTCTAAAGTTCACTCGGAATAAAGTATTGTAATGGATTTCAAACGTTAAGCAATGTCCAAGATAAGGCTTCACTTTTACACACTTATTCACTTTATGATGGCATGACCTCATACCAACTAGCTTTTTGAACATTACACTGGTCACAAATATCCAGTTTATAATTAATAAGAGAAGAAGGGGATTTATCTATACTGTATACCATATAACTCCATAAAACCAAGGATGATACAGCACAGAACAGGCTAGAAGCATCAACACCCTACAGAGATGGCCACAACTCTCACACAAGAAACATTAAATGATATAGAAATTCCATATACTAGTGTACTGAGTTATGTATACTGTACATTATATAAGGGTGAATATGAGGCAGAGAAAAACATATACCCTGTACAGAATTAGAAGATGTGGGAAAGGGGCTGACCCAGGAGAGTGATGATGATGATGATGTTCAATGTGCAGTAAGAGAATAAAACCCAGGAGATGAAAGTGAGAGGGCAAGGAGATGAAAGTGAGAGGGCAAGACCAAGAAGGAGATGAAAGTGAGAGGGCAAGGCCAAAAAGGAGATGAAAGTGAGAGGGTAAGACCAAGGAGATGAAAGTGAGAGGGCAAGACCAAGAAGGAGATGAAAGTGAGAGGGTAAGACCAAGAAGGAGGTGTAGGGATGAGGCAAGGGAAGACCTAAATATGGAAGGAATGATAGCCAGGAAACAAACGATCATGTAATGCACAGGTGAGCAAAAGGTCGATTGGATTACAGGGATGTCACACCAGTTAAAGTACCGGTAACTGAATGAAGAAGTATCAAGGGGTCGTTTTTCTTTTTTTTCTTCATCTTCTTGATTTCAGACATTTGTATAATAGCAGAAAAAGGCAAGGCTTGCGAGAATAAATAAATTCATATCTGTGTGCATGAGTGTGTGAAATATTGTATGGGGTGCACATGTGTGTGTGTGTGTGTGTCTTGTGGGGGTGTGCATGTGTGGGATGTGAAAAATAAATAAATATGGATGTAAAGGTCAGTGCAAAAGGGAATTATACAAGATTCTGAGTATCTGACATGATATCCATTACAGAGAAAATACAATGGATAGTTTCTTGACACAGGCTGGAGTAGCTGCTCAACACACAAGAGTCTAGCACTTACAAAGCTTAACCAGGAAATACATTACAAAGAGGCCCAGGCTTTTACATGTCTTTCACAGATATTGTTTTCCCTTGTGGTATGTATGACTTGTATACATGCAGATTTGTCTTTTGCTGGCTTATAATGCGTGAAGCTTTGCCACGTGATACATTATACAGAGTCTTAACCCGAAGTTGCCACTGGCCTAGGTGCCATCCAACAGGGCCTCCTGTCCGCCACCATCACCGCCACGGTCTTCTACCCACTATGGATGTCTTGGTGGCCGACCTTGGTGGTGTTGCTGAAAGTACAACACATTTATCTTAAGTTTAACTGTTCACCTTCATATAATAACATAATTTTCTTAAAAGAGTAAGTAATAACAGTGTAATATTACACCATGTGTGAATGATGGTGATCAGTCATCAGCTCATTTGGAATCTATATTAATTTTCAATTAAAAATGAACCATTGTGTCAGTTTACTTGTATAATTCCAAACCTTTGTCTGTTTCAGAATCCAGTTTAACTTATTATTGCACAGTATATATTATAAAGCTACAGTATATGTTGTGGAATATATATATATTTTTAAAATTTCTTTTGTTAGGTGCCTGTTTGAGGTTAAAAGCCTGCACTCAAGAAAATATTTGCATATAAGTGTTAACAATCTTTCCTTTCAAGGATGTTTTGTTTATCAACAAAACATCTTCGTGGTGTAGATTAACACAGTATAACCTTTTTCTTCTCTATTTTCAATTTCTTTCTGTTCTTTTTTTTTTTCGCCCCCCAGGCCCCGTTGTGGGTCGTTTGACCTGTGCCCGGGTGGGCTAATTCCCGTAAAAAAAAAAAAGATACAGTCCAAGGAAGATGAGCTTGATAGTCTCTGATAAACCAACAACACAAAGGACAGATCATATACAAGTACTCTGACACAGTTGTAGCTCAATCTCACCAAGCAAAAATTACCACTGTTATACAACCATAGTATTTCATGAAGGAGCATATAGGAAGTAATAAAGATGTCATATTATAGACTGACGGATTAATAGACACTCAAACTTGGAGATAGATCCACAATACACAAATTGCCATTTAGTTTACATAGTTTTAAAAGCTTGTCTAAAATTCTCATGATTATATTTTTCCTTGTACATATGATACATAATTATAGCCAATTTAAAAACTGCTATGCTTAGCAAACTGAAAACAGATGTTTCTTGTTGCTCTCAATATTCATAAACAAATGTACAGTATTGTGTGTAGTCATTTAAAGTGTAAGTGAAAGTACTGTACAAAATGTTATATTTAAGCATAAAATAAGATAAATCAGTCATCCAAGAATCAGCTGGGTTTTGTGATGTGTGCCAGTGCTGTTTGTCATGCATCTGGTGCTAATTTTAGTGTCTCTGTTGAGAACCAAAAAATGGCAACAGTACTAAGTTGCTAAGAGTGTTTTGGAAAACCTGTGAGATGGAGGCACAATCTGGAAGTGCTACAGCATCAGCAATTCACAATGTACTGTGTAAACAAAAGATATGAAATTTATGATCACAAGAGAATGCACACTGCACTCAAGCCTTCCTCAAATGGTGACATTGTGATATCTGGCATGTGAGACTAGTGTTTACCCTGTCCATTCCACCCCGCGTTGTTGCGAAGGCCAGTGGAGGCGCATGTCCCACCTGATGAGCTGCATCACATTGGGGAAAGTATATAAAGTTATTCAAGTTTTCATGTATCAGTAATAAGAGAATATGCTGAATAAAGGAATGACATTACCACACCAATAGGATTATTTACAAATAAACAGATAATTTTTTTTGTCTTATTGTGCAGTCTTCCTGGGATGTTCTCATATGTTACACTATTCAAGGTTTTCTCTTGAGAACATCAGGTCCCTGATGCTGGCAGCATAAAAAAAAATCAGGTCCCAAGGGAATTTTACAAAGGGCCAACAATCTTCAGAAATTTCCTTGGGAAAAGCTTGTTACTGGTCTGAAGCTAAATTTGGATGATGCAGTCAATTTTCTCTTTTAACTTCTCATTAAATAATTAATGACTGACATTTTATTGAAAAAATAATAATAATAATTATCACTGAACAACAATAAAAATATAAATTATATTTAATTAGTAGAAAGAGAAGTGATCACAAGGGAAGAGAAGAGAACGGCAATGTCCATCTGTCTGTCTGTCTATCTCACTCCATTTTCATTTAAATGGGTTGTAATAAATGTCACATACTACCACACAACTTTAGCATCTCCTCTTGGCAGCCTTCTTTCCATATTTATTGGGTCTATTCTCTTAAAGTAAAGGTACACTAATAACTAGAATATAATGAAAGAAAGACAATGTCTCAGTACCACTGGAGGCACTACACTACCTACAGTACTTGCAAAACAATATATTGAAAATGTTATGAACCATATTGTCCCAAAGTAAATTTTGTGTATTAAAGAGCTTGAAAATGGATCACTGATATCTTATTACTTAAACAATGCAGTATCCTGGGGCAAATGCTTTGATCTATTCTCTTAATATCATCTAACACTTCACAACGGTCAAGTAGAAAGAAAGTTAATAATTTTATGTGCTGTAATTGAGGAACGACAAAATACTTTTACCACTTTTTTTCATTATCAGTATCTGGACAAAGCTAAATCTGATTTTAAACATACAGTACATTATATTTGCCAAGCTGTATACATTTTGGAGGAATGATACAGTTCAATGTAAACAATAGAAAAGCATAAAAAAAATGAAGATTGATCCTTATATCCTGTTTTATGACAAAGTCTGGACTAAATGACTCACATATTAAGCCCAAAAAGACCATGTGATGAAAACCCAGGACGTCCTCAAACATTAATGGCTGGGACTAATCCACTGATCAATCATAACTTCTCATTGCAACCACAGCCCTTAAATAAAAGTGGTACAGAATTAGATGCAAAATATGTCACAGAAGGCTGAAGGCTATTGTGTTGTTAACGTGTGGTGGCACCCTAGCAGTGCACATAGTTCTTGTCTAATGTCTCAGCCTTAAGCTGTCATCCTAAGCTTCAAACTTTATTTCCAGCTACCTTCATCAGTACTCACTTGGGGGTGGGAGGGGTAGCTCAGTTACTTCTGTACACTTTGTAAAAATAACACTACAGTAATTTAAGATCAATCCATCATTTGTGACCTAATCCATGTCATAAGGGACTCCCACATCTGAGACCTGTTAGGTAATGGAAGGCTGGTGGTAACCTTAATCTTCAGCCTTAAATAATAATTGTTACACTACCCTATTAGCTATGGTACTGTACCATAATAATCCAGTGTTTGTGAAGGGGGATGGTAATACTGTACTGTGCTCCATTGTTACTTGAAGACAATTAAGGTCTTCATTTGCTTATCCACAAGAGTTAGATCAATTACATTTTAAAAGCCATCCTTACCTCTACGTGGACTGTTGGAATGAGTAGTACTCCTGCTACTGCAGCTCATACTTCGATTCACACTGGCCACGTGACCTGACGCTCTGGAACTTTGTCTTGAACTAGTTCGACTGGGTATCTGAGAGGTACTGCTGCTGCGAGGGTGTGATGCACATCTATTACTTGGGAGGAGGCCAGATCTAGTGTCTTGTGGGGACTTAACATGTGATGTCTTAGTATAGTGTGAAGGTGCACTGTCTACGTGTGAAGTTGATCGCTCCATCTGAACAGGCAACTTGCTTCTGGAGGAAACCTTATGATCTGTGTGTACATTTGACATATTAACATTGTGTGATGGTGACAAATGATGAGCATGAGAAGGCTGCACCAGCCGAGATGTTCTGCTTCTCAGAGATCCAGCACGAGCTTTAACCTCCTGTTGAGGTCTTGGGGCAGTAGGAGAAGGTCTCTTTGCTGCCGGTGTCTTTGATGCTATTCCTGATCTTGGTCTATCCTCAACATTTCTGCCAAATTCACAATAAGATAAGACCTAGATCAGTGAGCTAAGTTCTAATATTACCATGTTAGTTTCAATACTTGTATTGTTAAGTTACATGGGAAACGAACACATAGCAGATTTTGCTCAATATTATAACATGTGCATTTTCCCAGCAGCTGATTCACTTCCACCTTTAAGATACACCACAGATAAACCACCCCACTTTCTTAAACATGAAATATTATTGCTGCATGTTAGTTACCTGCTCTTAGGCTTAGATGAATTACTGTGTGTTGGTGATGGTCGCAAAATTGTTGAAGTCTGTCGTTCTTGCTCCATTTGCCAGAGCTGTCGGTCCCGACAGATGAGAGACATCTGTTCTTGAACACTAAGTACAAAAAACACCCTTCGAATCCTCTCTCGAGCCAGGCCTTCCTGAAGGTCACAACATTATTGTTAGACCAAAACCATATTACATTATAATTTTATTCTATAAAGAAAACTACTGTACTATGTAACCTGACATTGACATATATATATATACACACACAATTTATTATAAAGTAAAACAATGGGATACAAGGTACAGAAATAATGGATCATCATCATCTACATTTTAGAGACTTTTTCAGCATTTGAGTGGCTTAGCCGTGATTACCTTATGGCAGCTCTCCATGCTGCATGGTCTCTTGCAACCTCTCTCCTCAGTTCTTAGCTCTGAGGTCATTTCTTACAACTTCTCCTTATGTCATTCATGGCTTACTCCTGGCTCTTTTCCTCCTCCACATTTAAAGTCATGCACCTCTTTACCTGTCTCCTCCATTCTCTCAACATGCCCAAACCATCCTCACAAAACTCCACCAATACTTTCAATACCAAGCTTCCCTCTTAACTCTGAACAGGTCTTTCTATCTTTCAGCATCACATTGCACATCCACCGCATTATTCACATTTCAGTTCACCCAAACCTGCATACATCATCCTCCTTTATCTGCCCATGTTTCACTGCCATGCAACAACAACTTTCTCATAACTATTGCATATATCTTTCTTTTCACACATAGGAAAGTCTTTTTGCCACCAAGAAAGGCATTAACTCCCCATATTTACTCAAGCCACTTCTGTCTCTTGTGAGTGAGCCAGCTACAGCACTGATCATGTCACCCACGCAGCAGAACTCATCCACACAGTGCAGGGACATATCCCCTTAAAATAAAAATAGCGCATTGACCTGTGTGTTGGACAACCAGATAAGGGTGACCAGTCCACCACATCCTAGCAACATCTTACATACACAATCAACAAGGCAGCTTTACCTGGTTGTACAGTGCCTTGTGGAAGTCTACATCTCCCTTGTGGATGTTGTCAGTAAGGATGTCACAATGAAACTGCTGGGCTAACTTGGCAATTTCTGCTAGTGTTGCCAGCTGCTCTTGGACAAACTTGGTCCGCAGAAGTCTCTGTGTCATGTACCTTCTGACACAAGCTTGTAGAAGTACGATGCCCCTCACAAAGATCACGTTCTGACTCTGCAAGAACATCCAATAACAAATGTACTTTTGCATAATCATTAAATAATATTTCATATACACTTCATCATCCTCAATTTATTGCTCTAACCTTAACCTTCCAGCACTGTAGTTTTAACCATCCTTCTTCATTCAGGGAAAACCTTTAAAAATTTTGTCATTCTGGATAATATGATCATATATTCAAAGTTTTCTCTTTATAATCAAATATCCAACTTTTCATCATAACAGCAATGAAATCCCACTATACAGTAAGAGAGGATAAAACACCGTAGGATCTCATTGCTAGGATTTATGTGGTACACTATTACATAATTTCTTGGGTCATCACAATAGCTTTTTAAAGAGGACAAAATTAATTCAATCTACAATAACACATTACATTACATACAGTATTTACTTCATGCAGTATCTCCTCCAAATTACAGTATCTGAAGTTTGTAAAAGCATCAGTAATTACATATTCTAGAGATGGGTTGCAGTTACACAGCCATGATCCTAACAATTAATGCAGAAATGCCACTCAAACAAAAATATATTGGCTAGTAATATATTTTCAAACATAAATAAAATATTAAAGAAATGGAAAAATATATTTTGGAATCGACAGCCACACAGACCATCATACTCTGTGACTCAAGCTTACATGTAATTGGCTCGTAACAAAGCTTAGGGAGAAGAGATTATCCATAAACCTAAAACCTGGTGGATAATAAATGTATACACTAACATAAGAGTTACTATGGAAAGTGTATTTTCTAAAGCCGTTATTCTTCCTTCATTCTATGCGCTTCTGTACATATGAAGATTGTGAAGAGTGGTATCATGACCACCACAGTTCTTGGAAGATTCCGTATAAGGAAACCCAATTTGCATGAAAGAAATGACATATCTAGAATTAAAAATATCAGACAATTACTGCAATACAATATAACTAAGATTTCCATCACTAACCAGACGAAGGAAGTGAACACTGGCAGCACTCTCTCTCTCTGGCACCATGTCGAGCCCACCTTCTGCCGTGGCAGCAGCCTCGCGGGTCATGCTGCACTCATCCACTACAGTCCTGCAAGGGTCCCTGAGTCCCACAGTAGATGTTCCCCAATCTCCTGCATGCTCCAAATTCACCTCCACTATGTCTTCTCTGAAAATCTCTGGATGTTCTGCCAGGAGGCTAGTGATACTGGTGGGCCTTGGGCCTGGCCATGGGCCATTATTCATAACTTTGAACAATCCAGGTTGAGTTACTGTTTCTGTAGGCTTAGACTGATAGTGGGTTTCCACCTCGGTGGTCCTTGGGGTAATCTCACTGATGCTGAGGTCTTCGTCGGGAGTGCATAATCTATAGTACTGCATTCCATCCCCATAATTCACACAGTTCCCATTGATGAAGCTAAGTGAGTCATCAGCATCTGCATTGTTGTTCCTGGCATGAGAATATTCCACACTACTGCTTCCAGACTCATCCATTGAAGTCCCTGAGATTGGGATGTGATGAGGACTTTGGGTAGAGGGATGTTTAGGACTGACTGTTCTTAAGTCTAAATCAAGCTGCATGTAGTTATCATTCTCTTGATGCCCTGTGGATTTTCTCATCTCTTCATTCATAATGTATGATGGCATGAGATTGGTATGATTGGAGGGTCGTGGCTTAGGAGATTCTACTTCAGCCTTGTCAACAGTTGTGGGTGGATGAGTAGTGGCAGGTGGAAATGTCAATATTGGGAGATGTGTGGAGGGGCATGGCAGTGTGACAACAAGGGGATGTGTGGTGCTAGATGATGATGAACTTGACTGACTGTTCCACTCTCTGGCCTGACCAGGTTGTGAAGGAATTACTGATGGAATCTGTTCAAGATTTTCAATACTTAAAACTGGGATTTCAGAACTGGAAACCACAATATCATCACTGTCACTATAAACAGATGCCTCACTGAATGATGCAATATTCATATTTGATCTTTGTTGCCTGTTTACATTTCTACTATCATCATTTTCAATACTTGGTCTAACAACAGTTTTGGTTTTGAGAGCCGTCTGAGACAACACATATGAGGGACCATCCCCAGAACTGCTACTTTCACCTGATCCACTCGCATGGCTGGCAGCGAGAAATGCATGTAGGTGCTCGGGTGACACATTCTGCAACTGTTTAATAAACTGACGAACCTCCTCTTCCTGTCGTACTCGCAACTCCTCCAGCTCCTGCTGCTGCTTGGCCCTCAACAGAGTCAACACTTGACCCATAGCATCTTCTGAATCTCTATATGGCACAAGCTCCACCACACAGCTGGTATCCACATCATTCTTCATCCTGTCTCTTCTTTGGGGCACAATTTTCACCACTTCCTCTACATAATCAGAATCTGCACTGCTATCTCTTCCCAATTCAGACATCTCTCTCCTAACTCCACTATGGGATATAATGCTCTGATCTTCATACACCTGCACTACCAAACATTCATCCTCTGAATCATAAATGTCATACTCTGCAATTCCTTTCTTGCCCTGATCATTATTTGGGAGTCTTTGCTCACCTGTCACTGGATTTCTTCTTGTATCACTTTCATTGATTACCTCTGCATATTTTGATGCTTTAACAAGCTGGACACTTTTTAAAGGAGATTGTTCAGGCAATTTATTATATATCCTTTCACTGTCCTTTCTTGGTGAAGTTTTCTCTTCATGTACTAAAACTGTGCCTGTCTCACCCAAAGTAACTCCACCACTTTCCTCTACCTCACTACCAGGTCCCTTACCATCTTCTTGCCAGCTGCTCTGCTCCTTGTTACCTATCTGAGTATTGCTATGTGCCTTAAGATCTATCTGTGACTTACTTTTTCCTTCACTCTCCACAAGTGAATTTTTCTGTCCTTCACTAAGACTAAGACTAAGACTATCAATTGAACAGTCCTCCACATAGACAATTGTACTTGGTTCTGTTTCACTGCTGTCTTCAGATGAGCTGTCTTGACGCTCTTCATTATTTTCAGCACAGCCTACCACCCCCCCAAACTTAAATTCTGGGACCATATCCTCCACACCACTTTTATCTTGCTCTTTAGTTGCAACTTCTGCACTGTGACTGGGGCTGGGTGGGTTAACCTCAATCTCTTCTTCTACTATGGAAATTTCTTCCTTGCTGGAGCTCTTGGAACCATTACCATCAATAACAATCTTCACATCAGAACCTGTGCTTGCTGGGCTTCCAAGAAGTTCAATTCCTTCATCACTACTAACCTTAGTCTCTGTCCTATCTGAAGGTGTTTCAGGAGCCTCATGTAAGATGTTCTCTTGTACATTGTGAATCTCAAAGGATAAATCTGTAGATTCCTGGATCGGCTGGGTGGATTGATTTGAGAACACATTGGTTGGAATGTTTTTACTGTCAGGGCCTAAATTCTGCTGAGGAGCTTGTGATGTAGCTTGTGGTATATTTGGTTGATCCTCTCTTGCAGAAAGTTGATTAATTGTTCCTCTTTTATTGTCTCTGCTTGATGGATCCTTTGACCAGTCTTCAGATGAGTCACTCTTGCCGTGGATATTAGAGAGAGGGTCGTCTGATGATGTGACGTAAGAGTCGTGCTTCTTGCTGTCCTCTGATGCTGAGCTCTCTGAAAGTGAATGGTATCTAGTCCTCGAACTATCTTCCTGGAGTTTTCTAACACCGTGTGGCCTCACTGAGTGGATGTACTCATCTGAGTCAAGGAACACCATACGACGGGAGGTCAGCTGGGTAGGGTACTGCAGCCAAGCATCATCTGTTAAGTTGCCCAGGTAGCTGTCAAGGTACCTGTCACAAGATACTGAGCATTATACACAGGCTTATCAATAAAGAAATGCTAATTCAGAGATTAAAATACACGAGTCAATAATTTTTCAACAGAAGTCTTAGCTACCTATTCTAGATGTAAAGAGTAATGTTATGTTCTCTATGATATCTGCCATACATGTACAAATTATTTTTTGTCTTACTAATGACGAGGTGAACAATTCTTCCTTACTTTAAATAAAAGGTCTGGCCAATATGTGGTGAACAGTGTCCTATATTGTTGAAATGTATGTAACTAAAATAATCATTTAAGTGGTTAAGACAGGTTTTGTAGAATATAGGAAGAGCAGGGAAGGTCTGAAGTGTCCATCCTCTCTGACTGTCAGTTCAAAATGGCAGACTGGCCAGGAGTCAAGATGATAAAGGGAAGTTATGGTGTGATGTGTATGCTGATGAGGCAGAGATGTCTCTTATAATAGCTTATGCCTTCAGAATACAACTCCAGCACCAAGGACCTCATCAGTATATCCAAAATGTATTAACAATCAACCCTGGGTGATCTAATATGGGGTTGTCTGAGCCTGCATTATAAGAGCCACATGGCTTGAGCGTGTATCCTAGAAAAATTATATCAGTCTGGAGATCAGAAACAATTTGTTTTGCCTAAATATTATGTACAACAACAATGAATTATACTTTTATAAAAAAAAAATAAGGTGTTGATTTAAATTAGAGAAACAACATTGCAGCAATTTATGGAGCCCAGTAGTCACACTGGCACCATACACACAGTCAGGGATTTAAGATGTTGGATCTCTAATTAACTTTGGATGATATTCAAGCCAGCTGGTAAAACTACAGACCAACAAATTCATAACAATGCGTGACTTTTGGCTGAATCAATTCACTTTACACAGAATCAAATAAATTGAACTGAACTGTCCTGGGATATAGTTTTCTAAAGATAATATAAATAACTGGAAAAGCTGGAATTTAAGTGTATAACAGGAATGTTTTGAAAAAGAAAAAGGATGATAAAAGAAATACTAAAGTACATTAATCATTCTTAAGACTATTGGTTTGAAGGAAAATTGGCATAACATCTGGTTCTTCTCTTACAAGTGACTGAACTACTCCCCTGTACTACTCACATTTCAGAATTTTCTCCATAACCAGAGGTAATAATTACAAATGATGACTCCTTAATTAATAACCTGACTTAATGTTCAGAAAGGCAACTACAGTACAGTACATGCAAAAGATAGAACAAAAAAAAATCAAAGACAGCACCAAACTAGGTCCTTCAATTATAACCAAAACAACATTAAGTAACACCTCACAATAATCTAGGAAATGACTTACTTGCTGCCCACACTACGCCCTGGGTCCAACGACTGGGCGGACGACCATCTCCGGGCTCTGCTCTTCCTGCTCACCCTACGTTCTGAAGTTGCCGACAGCGATCGAGGTTCTCCGAGTACATCCCTTGCTCTTTGTAGCTCTCTGGGGCTCCTTATTCTCTTGCCATTCTCGTGAGTATCTGTCTTTTCAACATCCTTCCCTTTGTGCACAACCTTCTCATGACTAGCTTCCACATCCTCATTTTTCTTTTCCTTTTGTTTATCGCCATTGTTCGCCCCAACAGCAGTGGCAATACTTCCATTATAGGTCTCAGAGGTACTGGTGCTCATGATTTTAGAGGAGGTTGTGGTGCTGGTAGTAGTAACTGGTGCAGAAGCTTTACACATTGTGACAGACAACACATTTGTCTCTAAGCCAAGACCACTACCACACCTGCTTGTTAACAGCTCCAGGTAGTCGTCCAGGTAGTCGCTATGACTGCTGCTGCGCCCAGAGTCTCGTTGTAACATCCAAGATGGCTCCCTCGCATCTCTCACTTCTCTTACTTCTCTCACTCCAGTACTGGTTCCTCCCTCCCTCACACTCTTACCAACATCTCCAGTAGTTGTTTTTGGATTTCTTCTCTGTGATGTAAACAGGGAAGTTTGTCTGTGGTTATCCTCTTCTTTGTGTGAGTCAGACTCTACCTCACTAGGCAAACTTCCTGCCCGGTCTTCTTCTGAACCATCTATCGCCTCCTCTGACACTTCTAAAATTTCTTCAGATACTTCGAGTCCATCTCCAGATCCTTCACCGCCTTCCTCTGAGACTGATGCAAAACTGAGACTCAAGGAGGCTGTGGTGGTGGTATCGTGGTTCTCTGAAGCTGCAAGCCGCTCCAGTGACTGCCGACCTTGTACCAGAGTGGTGCTGGCCGTCTCTGTGTGTTGAGAGTCGGCCTGAGAAGGCCGTATCTTGGTGGAAGGATGCAGGACGGCAGATGGGTGGAGGCGTCCGAGGATGAGGTTGGTGGCTACCTCCGGAGAGGCACTCAACAGAAGAGCTTCATCGACATCGGTCTGAAAGTAATTCTTATAAAATAAAATTTCTCAACACAACCCTATTGGGTATTATAACCAGTTTAAATCATGGACAGTAACTCAGTATCAAGAAAACTTAAGGCAAAAAATAACAAAAACACTTCTGACCTACACTACATATTATGAAACTAATTTTGTCACACTTGTTTCCAGTGAGTGGTCTTGTAACTTCTTCAATAAGAAATGGAAGAATTTGGTAAAGTAAAAAATAAATATCCCTGGACACACCTTACTGAGCACCCTCTGGACCTACGTTACCCAAATTTACAAAATTCCCACTATATATACGTATAAATGAAAGTTTGATCATAAACACCTACTTCATAAAGGAGCCAGCCAGAAGCAACCTATGAATACACATGACTAAAGCTTATAGGGGTGGCATCACACTGCTATGTCTTAGGGCAAACTGAGAGCTCTTACCTCTCACCAAAGTGACAGCTGTCATAGGGAAGTAAGTGATCTTTGGATTACCTCCAGTTGCCATGGCTTACAAAATTCATGTATCATAATGTCAATCACCTAATTCTGGCTTTAATTTAATATTTATAGATTGGCAAGTACTACTGTACAGGTATTGTAATTTATTGATTGACAAAGCTCATTCACCAAGAAACTTTCTGCATAAACAGAATGCTACAGGGAGTAAAATGATTCTAATGAAAATCTTGAATCCCATTTAGAATTCTAATAAAAGATTGTTTTAAATTAAAACAAAAGTCATTTCGTACAAATGTCAATCATGTTTAATATAGTCAGACTATTAAAGCAGTCTTTCCGAGTTGTTACTCTCTTCCTCCTACTGGATATTAATACAGTACAGTACCTACAATAAACCCCATTTACAAGCCCAATTTTCCACTTTTATTGTAAGTGAAGACGGATCTCATAGACCTGATGACCTCTTAGGGACAGTACAAATACAGCACATTGTATTATACCAAGCCTTTGGTACACAAGGCGACAGTGTGACTAGCACTGTGCTTGATTAGCTTTCACTTCTCAAAGAGTAGATTTAGGGACTCACTCTTAACTGGATGAACCAGGGGTGCCCTGGGCATGAACCAATTATGTAACTGTATTATCAAATTAGCAGGTGAATGCTGTCTCCACTCAGCTACAACACCACTGTTATTGTTCACCCTGTACTACTGTACAGGGTGAAACTATGGGCAAGTTTCTTTACGCCATTTGCCTCTGTCTACCCAGCAGTAATTGGGGACCTGGATGTTAATCGATTTGCGGATCGTGTTCCAGGGTAATGTTAGCCAGTGCAGTTGGCGAGTTGTCCGGTCTTCACGGACTATTCCTTGACACTGGGTCATACAACCCGTTAACTCAGGGTGTGGTTGTTGTGTTGGCGACAGCTTCTACACCTTAAACAAATTCACGCCTAGGTGGCCCTTGGGCCAGTCATCCTCGTTACACGAGGGGCAACCATTATCATCACTACTGTACTCATAAAATGGATAAAATCTTAAAACAAATCATTTGTTAACACGATTTGGCTACTTCCACAGTTCAGGAATTATTTGGGGCTAAGAATATCTTGCCACCTTTATTAAGAAATAGGATCAAACCTTAATACTTAAGTTAATAAAACAAGAATAAGGCTTCCTACATACAGTATCTTATAATGTAAGAGTGTAGGAAACTTTCTAGGCAGAACTGTTAGCATGAACAGGAATGAGGAAGGACATTCCAGACATATTACTGACCAGTGAGGATGAATGGTGCCAGGTATCATTACAGGCACTAATGGATGTGTCGAGGGAATTATCAAGGGAGGTGTTGAGGTAGGAACGTAAATCTGTGCTAGCCGTAAATGACACTGACGATTCCGTTTGAACAGACACATTAGCTGCACTTGGAGAATCTTCTGGTCCCTCTGACATAGGCTCTCCACCACTACTTGGGCCAGATGAGGAGGAGGTCTCTTGGCCTTCACGTTGTCTACAATGAGTCACTGATGGTAATACTGGAGTACCGCTGTGGGTCCTGCACACATCTGATGTTTTCTTACTGCTGCTGCTGCTGCTGTGACGCTCATTGATGTTGTTGCATCCATGACAGTTCTGTACAAGACAACTGATAGAGTTAATATTCATTTTATGTAAAGTTGTAATATTATAATGTACAACTCCAAACCCATTAACTTATGGGAGAATGGGGGTAAAGGTCTGGGAACCACAGAGACCATCCATCATTGGAACCCCCCCATGTTCAGTACAGCATGCCCTTAAAATTCTCGGACCTCGATTATTCCCAGATGACACCCTGGATGTACTCAAGAATGTCTAAGGGTAGTTTTAAAGTTGCTGGCATTTTTGCGGCCGGGACAGGGAGCCATTCGTTCTAGAGACAATAATTTACTTTATCTGTATTGTACATGTGTATGTGTATGTGTGTGTGTGTGTGTGTGTGTGTGTCTACACACACACACACACACACACACACACACACACACACACACACAAAGCACATACAAATAAATAATCCTCTCATAAGTACAGTAATCAGAAACAAGACAACAAAAATCTATTAAAAATGTGAGTCTACCCTCCAGTCAACTCCATGCTTTGTTATAACTTTAATATCAAAGCCTGGAGTTGATTTAAGGGTAGACCCTAACATTTTTAATACATTTTGTTGTCTTGTTTCTGATTATTTATGAGAGGATTATCACATTATTATTTATTTGTAGTGTGTGTGTCTACGCACACACATATATACATTACAGGTAGAAGAAATAATTGTCCTAAGGGCAAACACAGACAGGGAATATACATTTCTTTGCACACAAGTAATAATGTACCCCCCTCCCCCTTGGTCAGTAAATATTATTAGCGGATTTGGCTATTTGCGGCCATTTTGAGAACTTAACCCCCGCGAATTTTAAGGGCATGCTGTATTACAACCACTACTGGCACACACCATCAGCTGTACACAAACTGACACACCACAACCACACAATCCTCAATACTAATACTATTCTAACTGACAAACTCTCTCGCCTAATCCCTACACCTCATTCACTTTCTCATTTTTTCTTTCAATTCACGTAGAGTTCCATTATATTCATGGCTTTCATTCACCTCCTCCATATTACCCAAAAGAATTCAATCACTTATATTTCAAACCAACCCCTTTGTTTTTTAATTCCATCTTTTCATATTATCCTTCCTTATTCTGTTCAATCATCTCAATCCACACACTAATTTTAAAACAATTCATCTGTAATGACTTGTGTCCTCTCTGCCAATCAATTGCTACTCAGCCATATTCTGTATAAAGATGAAATATTTTTTTTCAAACCCATAGAGTACAGCCTTCTAGTTTTTCTTTACTTTATCAAGACAACAACTTCAACAGACTCACCCAAGTTCTTTGTTGGTTATCCAGTTGGTGGTGGCACACACGGCACTGTGAGAGATTCTGGTGGAGTCGTTGCCGCTCATGCTGGAACTGTATTGCCCGCTCACGCAGTGCTCGAACCTCAACACGTTCTTCCTCGCTCAGCTGTAATGTTTTGTCACACCTTAATTTCTCTCTTAGTCGACTGAAGATATACAGGACATTTCAAAAGAATATATATACACACTTACTGATTTTCATGGTGGTCATGTGAAAGTTTACATTACTTCAACAAGTAAGGACAATATTGTTGTTGTAATACAGGTACAAACATTCATGTGATTACCCTGAAAACCTATGAAGTGTATACAGTCAACCCTCACTTTACGCGTTTCCACGTTTACGCGGTACCCTGCCGAAACCGGAATGCTCACTTTCCGCAGTGTGTGTACCCTTTTACGCGGAGAGCGGCGCGAGCAGGGTGCGCACAAGGTCGCCCAGTCATCAAAACATTACCGAGTTCTTCACCCGCCACCCACCACAGCCGGCCCAAGTCAGTGATAGTGATAATTATAGTGAGGATATGGACTTATATGGAGTTTGATGGGTTTGACAAAGAGGCCCTGCAAGCCTCTGTGGATGATAGTGATACAATTGATACAAGTGATACAGGTGAGGGCCAATAATCTGCCCTCTGCCTCAGAACCAAACCCCCATCCCCGTGTGCCCAGCCATCTTTTCTACTAATGTAAGTGTTAAAAAACCTAATATTATTGATATTTCTCTTAATTATTAATTGTGTGTGCATACCATCATAAAATTAAGAAGTTATTTTTACTACAACGTAGGTATTGTGTCTGAAAAAGTGGAGTTTGGGGGTCGGCCCGGTCTCTATTTCAATTTATCCCATAAGTTATGTTGTTCACTTTACGTGGGCCGCCGTGGGTTGAATTAACCGCGTAAAATGAGGGTTCACTGTATACGTGAACATTCTTTTGAGACACTGCATTCCTCTTACTCCACATCTGTCTTAAAATTCTGTTTATGTTGAACTGATGAGTCCCAGCCTTCCTCCTGCCTGTCCATAGTTAATGGTTCTGTCTACAAATATTAACACTTTCTCCTTTATCCTGCTCCAAGTTTCTTCTGTACTATGATATATTTTTCCATGTCAGGCTTGCTTCAAACCTTCCGGGAAGTAATAAAATTTTAAACAATGACATAGATTCAAAACACTGTACTGTACTAACACAAAACACTGTAGACTGTATTTTTAAAGTGTAACATATTATACAGTACAGTATTCTGAAAAACTGATTTGGTTCTCAATTAACATTAGGTCTTTTTTTAGTGATAACAGCTTAGTAAATCAATAAATCTATTTTAAACTATTATTGCCTGTTCAAGTACCATAAATGATTAAATAATCAAAGTCATGCAAAAAGTCTATAAATTATTAATTGAATATCAGTGAATCTTGGTACAGTACATTAAGTGACTTTACCTTATCGGATATATGACAATATAAAATTAAATACTAACAAAGATCGAAGCAAATTATTTGGTATCTTGAGTTCCAACATATAACATGAGATGCCCAATACTAAAGCCTCATAACAGGTGACATTCTAAGACATACCAAGCATAGAAACAGTCCAAAAAACCGAAGAGTAAAGACGTCTAAGAAGTGACAATCCTCGTCATACTGATATGTATATTCATGAAACAGAAAAAAAAGCATTTCAAACAATACAAAGACTGATTTTCATGCCCTAACTTCAGCAGACTTCAAGACAGAATAAAAAGCCACTTATTGTAATATGACAAACTTGTGAATCTGAAAATTACCCTAATGTTTCCACTGAGCTGCACAGTGGTGAGGAAAGAGGAAATTCCTGGATAACTCCCTACATTGATAAAAAGCATTACTTTTCCAATTTCATTTCACAACAAAGTACTGGACCGTATTAAGATGATATACAGTAATAATACAGTATTTATAATATTGTTAGATGTAATGGAACTACAATTATCAAGTGGTGGCACAACAATGCCCACCAATGTGTTTTCATAATTCAGTAATGCTTATATTGTGCACACCACCTACACGGGAGGAAATATATCACCAAGTAATGTAATGAAATTTACCATACTAATAAATACAGTATCTGTTGGTAGCAAAATTATTGATCATCATTCATCATATAGAGAGAAAGTAATGACACGGATGTCTCGGTGGAGCAACAATTACTGTATTACAATGATTAACTTTCCTTATAATGTACTGTACTGTATGACCATCTCTTATTACTTTAGTGTGATTGTATATCTTTAGGTGTTCACAGTCTCCTTAAACACTTGTGTATGGGTTGCCTCTCTGAATAAAATTGTCTGGCGTTAGCCAAATAAAATATAAAAAGTAGCGCCTATGTAGCGTAAGTGTTAAAGATAAACTCGTACTTCAGTTGTTTCTTATGTATCTCTCGTTAAACACCTGCTTTTTATTGAAATTGCCAATGATTAGTATTGTAATGGAAATACTTATCATATATAGAACTGTACCCTAATACAGTGATCCATACACTCAGAGCCCAAGTTAACATCAATGTTCAAATTAACATAACAAACCCCAAGAAATGTGCTCTGAGAATAAGTACAGTAATCCCATGTTTTTTGCGTGTTTTTTATCGCGGTTTTAACCATTCACGTTTTTTTACTCAAAAATTATATACTGTACAGTAAAGTCTGGTTTTACGCGGTTAATTAAACCCATGGAGGTCCGTGTATAAAGCGAAACGCGTAAATAAAATAACAGAACCTATGGGATTACAGTAATTGAAATAGAGACTGGGCCAACCGCCAGACTCACCTTTTTTTGGCTATCGCCGACACAATACTGTACATTGTAGTAAAAATAACATCTTAATTTTATGATGATATGCACACACTGGTTCCTGGACACGAGTGAACATAAGCGGAGACAGTGAGACTGACGCGGCGGCAGAGAGCGTGGGTGGCTGGGGTGGCAAGGATACCTAGACCAATCACAGTGCGCGGCGGAGGGGGTGCATGGGTGGTAAGGATACGTGACCCAATCACAGTCTGCGACGTCACCGGTGCGAGTCTGACGTCAGTGCCCAGAAACCTTGCCACGTACATGATGGAATTTACCGTGTAAATAATAATTATCTCTTCTGACAGGTGCCGCGTAAATGGCCCTCTGTGTAAAAAATATCCACGTAAAACCAGACTATACTGTACACAGCTCCTCCCCGACTTACAACCTACTCGACTTATGACCACCCGCACTTACGACCTGCATCAGTCATACCAAAATTTTGTCAAATTACGCATTTTCGAGTCCCAACGTCAGTACACAGACAAAATTTTCATTTGTAATTCACTTTAAAATGGCTGGCAAGCTTAAAAGTGAGAGTTTTGTGGTGCTAAGAAGAAAAAGAGACACCCATTTTAGATTTTCTGTGTATTATTTAAGCATTTTCGACTTACGACCTGGATTTGGGTCCCTAACCCTGTCGTAAGTCGGGGAGGAGCTGTATATAAAATATCCTTTAAAGACAAAAATGTTAATTTCGCGCCATTTTCAATATTCCCGTGCGGTGCGGCAAACAGACGCCACCCTTTCCTGCCTCAGACGCCCGCTGCTCTGAGAAGCCTCAGTCCACACGTGCCAACCATACTGTCAACGCTACTGTGATTACCTCTTCTGTTTGTCCTCCCACGTGCATTCCACATGGCTCCAGGATGTAAGCCAGCCTCATCAAAGGCAAGTATTACTAGCAAAGACTCTAAAGTGACCAAGAGATCAAGAATAGTGATGACCTTAACGGAAAAAAATGTTTTATTGGACAAGCTCAGAGGTGGTATGAGCTATGGCTCGAGATGTGGTGAAGACTGACAATTCATTTGTGTCTTTGTCAGAATACAAGTCTTCAAGTAGAGGAATGTGGGTGGAAGAGGACTGGCAGGCTGGGGTGAGGGCGGGCAGACGCCGGGACAGCAGGGAGAGGCTGGCAATGCGGGTGTTGCCAACCTCAGCGAAATATATTATTTTTTATTTACTTGTAAATAAAAAAAAATTGTATATAACTGTGTTTACATTTCTCCATTATTATACTACATGGTACTGTACTGCTCTCACCCTCCTGTTGTCTCTCTGTCTTCATCTTATATCAGCTGTACTGCTCCCTTCAACCTGATGGTCCACTTGTCTCTTACTGCCTCACCATCATGTATCAAGTGAACTGAAGGAGAAATCCATCCTCTATTGCATATCTTCCAACATTGAATGGATGACACATACCGTATATCCTTTACTCGGCTTGTTCATTCTCTACTTCGTTGGTCAGACATCCCGTCTTCATCATGTTTGTGTATCTCACTTTATCCCTTTTCTATCTTGACTATATTTACACAACATTATCTCAGACAAAGTAATAAGTTCAGTTTTCTTTAACCTGACTGTTTCACTCAAAGTCAGTCATCCTCTTTACCAGTCAGTCATCTTATGCTAACTCCAGAAAGATGAATAAATTAACCTACTGTAGTTCACATGTGCACAGTCTCAGTACGCTATCCTGACCTAACCTTTGTAATTAATATTTTATCGAAACTAAAACAAAGAAATTTGGAATGAAAGACAAAAAACAAAATTGTAGGTAGTTCACAGAAGAAAAAATCCTCAGAAATTTGTATCACAGTTTAGTAAATGAAGGACTGGCTTAACTATGTAAATGATACAGTACTGGTATATAATTTGCCTGCCTGCATGAATGTGACAGTCCTGTACTTACAATTGGGGCAAGGATGGTGCGTCCCCTGATCCGGATTAAAGACATTTTCAACAACTTTCTTCATTCCTGACTTGCCATGCTCATCAATCCTGGAAGAATATATAAACTTATATTACTTACCTTATTAGACATAACAGGGTAAAAATAATACATGCGGAGGAGAAGTTCATATTGGTTGTAGCTTGGGTCTGGTTACGACAGATGGTGGTCAAGCTCACGGAAACTCTGACTAAATGCACTGGTAAGTACGTACTGTACAGTACACAACTTATTGTATTTTTTATATTCACTATTATTAAAATTTCTTCTTCTTATTTATAAGGTATTTTAGAACATTTATCATGTGTACAGTATCATTACTAGTGCTAACACCAATACCAAATGAGGCCCTCATGTCTCTCATAGGTAAGAAATACTGTAGTGCTGTCGTGAATGCATCTCCATTGGAACCAAGTTATACTGACCTCTTTTGTGTTGTCCCCTACAACTGTACATTTAACACTGGACTTTAACCCGTAAAAGCTGGGGCTTTAAAACAATTACCGGTCAGCCTCTCTGAGAAAGAATTATCCACGCGTCAAGAATTTTGCCTCAAAGAGGAGCTTGTACAGTACTTATTAAAAAAGCCAGAGTTCCTACCTACTGGGGTACATTATACAGCAAGAACTACACCTTCTATACAGCCATTTCAATTCAATCACAGGAGAGGCAAACTAAACTGTACATACCAGTAGGTCCTCTTCTGGATTTTCTCCCACTACCTTCAGGAACTGCTGCCCTGGAAAGTGATCTGTATGTACTGTACTGTTCTATACCTTCCACAAGGAATTTAAGCATTTTCTTATGGTGTCATCCTGGTCACTGAAGACAGTAGCTGAGGGGAAGTGTCATCAGGACTCTGGATGTATCTTGACACCCTTCCTTTCATCACATCCACCAGAAGAAAATGAAACACTCTTAACTCACCCTCCCCTATATAATAAAAAAAATCATATATTTAAGCTTGTATATAGATATCCTCAACCATCAGGGAAAATTGACGCTCTCCAAAACTAATACAAGTCACTGAATAAAGGCTGCTACATAAAATGCAATGAATATTTTTATCTTAATACAGTATTCCCCAAGATGTCTGTGGCCAAAGCAATACAGTATCTAACAATTACCATGACTAAGGCAACATTCTTAGTAGACAAGTGTGTGGTACCCCCAACTGATGACTGATGTACAGATAACCCCTAAACACCATCATCAACTCCAACAATACACTACACCATACAAGGAGATTAATTTCCTTACTCTCTCCCTAGATAATATTAGAGTGATTGACAAGGTGCTAACACTAAGTTGGTTTAAACAAAAAGGACAATTGGTTCCAGATTCATATTTTTTTGGTCAGGTCAAAATGGCCTGAGTTTGGAGGTACGGATAATCGATACATTACCTGAACTATTGTAATTTCAGTTTTATATTTTACTGTGGAAATACTAAGTTATAGAGAAATTATAGTAATACAGTATTTAAGAACAAGGGTCCTGAGTTACCAGCTATCTAATATTAAAATATCTACAGAAAAAACTTATTTCTTCCCTCAGGAATAAGGCAAATAAATTGGAGAAAAAGTACAGTATTATTCTTATTCAGGTTTTCTCTAGTTTTCTTATAAATAAAAATGCAGCATGAAGACAATGGCACCATCTTTGCTTACATGAGGAAGACTAGACCTACAAAGATTTCTTACAGTAACAATAACATCACTATTCTATTTCTTACTCACTAAAAAACACTAGCAGCAGAAATAGAAACTTTAAACAATATTTCTATAAACAATAATGATAAATTAGTCTTTCTTACATTAAGAATAGTAACAATATTTAAAAAAAGGCCAATTAATATTTTTTTAGGTTAGGTTAGGTTAGGTTGTATGGCAAGAAGATTGGCCAGTTATTTGTTGGCTGGGAAGCGTTCTGTTGCCAAGCGTTCAGGGTTGGTCAATATGTTGGTTACTGAGCAGCATTTGTCAACAGAGATGCATAAACATAGAGTCATTGTGATCCAGGCTTGTCACAGAGTCTATATTTTCAGAAAAAATGGAATAAAACCTGAATACAATAAGTGCTATTGCTCCATCTGATTTACTTGGGTCTTGAGGTAAGAAGTAAGTTTTCTTCTATAAATATTTTCCATTAGGTGGCTGAATAACTAGGATCCTTGTCCTTAAATATTACCCATATTATCGACATACTGCCGACTTATAGGACCCCTTAACTCCTTCACTTTGGGGATGTCAGTTTTAATATATTGTAAAATTTGTCAACTGATTGAATGGTAGTTTTTATTGAGTTAATATTATCCCGCATATACTTTTACCAATCAAATCAATCCTGAAAAAAAAATACTGGTGTAAGGCCTACCTAACCTAACCTAATCTAACTTAACCTAATCTAACCTAACCTAATGTACTAAACCTAACACAGTGTACTTAACCTAACCTAACCTAGCTCTGGTGGTCATCTTCTATCATTGCAAAACTAGTTATCTCTTTACTCTTCTATTGGATGTTCCTCAATGCAGCATAATACACATTAGTAACCTCATATTTATCGAGCATAAAATCACTAATGCCTTTGTAGACATTCGGTGAGACTAATCAATCATATCTAAACATTTCCAGAGGATAATACATAAAGTGTTAGTACAGTCATTATAATTTCCAGTGTGGTCCTGAAAAATATTATTATATTATTAGTTAGGTTAGATTTACTGTTTTACTTTTATCCTCTTCACCACTGGTCAGCTCATTAGCCGCTTGGTCAGTCGGTCATGTCTCTGGAAAGTACTCGGTATCTATTGGCTCCTGGATGCAAGTCAGTTTGGTTTACTTTATGAATGATAAATTATATAACGTAGCATCTGGTACTTTAGAGAGTTCGCAGTCTCGCTCAATGTCAACAAAGGTGCTGTGATTTTACGCTTCTTATATACAAGATTACTATTTTGTTAAATATTCCTTGAAAAAATCTTTATATGTAAGAACAAGATCTTTTCCATAAATTTGATATATTTTTGGAAAATGACACGGAGAAGCTTCCAACATTACCTACTACACTCTTCATTATTAAAGATTGATATATTCCAGTTATGTCTCAATGGTGTCCAGCCCCAGTTATAGTAATGCTGGAAAATTCTTAAGAAAAAATATTGATTTATACATTGATGCCATCTTCATTATTTACACCAGGAAAACAAAAAACTCGTGTGTTGAACTTAACTACCACGAGTTCATTACTATGAGTCACATCAAATGACACTAAGCACAATTGTCAAATATGAAGGGCGAGGGTGACCTGGGTCAACCCCAAATAACAAAACAGAACTTGTTATCCGCTAACACGCCCTCATGTACCCACTGACGTCTTCTACACGTATGGGGAACATTAAGTGGCAAACTCACCTTGAAGTTCTCCTGTAGAGATAAAAGAAAGTTCCATCACCACAACACAATGAGCTTTTCCTCTTCACTTGTAAACATTTCCCCAGATGTCATTTTCACAAGATTTACTATGTTGTAAGCTACCACGAACATACTACCTGAATCATCAATTCTTAAGAGTAAAACAAATGAAAAATAATTGTACTTTAAATAATATTAATACGATATTTTAGGTTATTTATGGTTGTTTTGTGTTTTCTGGTTTACAAAAAACAGTTGTCTTAAGGATATAGAATTCGTGGTGCTATATCAACATTGTGTTCTCCTTCAGCAGTTCTTCGAAACCCTCAAGTTGTATCTCACTCACTCTCATTGGCCGCCAGTGACTCATCCTCTGGCTCGCTAGTGAAATTATCGGTGTTAATTCTTTGGTTTAAAAATAGTTACTAGATGTTCGAGCATTTTGTCTAAATTAAAGAAATTGATAACAATGATATAAAACTGAAATAATCGTACAGTAATTATACAACTACTATTATTATTACTATTGTTATTACCTATAATAATAATAATAATAATAATAATAATAATAATAATAATACCCCAATAACAATCAAATCGCCATGGAACATTCGCAGTAAAAATTTCTTTATAATGGAGACTTTCATTAAAATTATAACCGCCCATTTCCACCGACACAATACACAAACAACCTAAAATATATCAATAACAAAGCTGTTCCCCTCACCGTGGCCGACGCCCATCGCCCAACTCCACAGCTTTGTATGGCTCCGGGGGTACAGGCCTACAGGGGCTCATTAACGAATGGTATTTTTGAACGACAGAGTGTGGGCGCCTCAGTGTTTTTGGAATTTATGTATTGCTCGGTCATTTTGGAACCGCCCAGCAACTTATTACAGGAAGTTACCAGTTTACTCAGTTAAGCGTTAAGTGATACTGTAAATACATGAATATCTAATTTGGTAAAACTCAGACAAGTCTACTTCGACTGCAGTTTGTGAATAACTTACCGCGCCAGTACACTGGGCGGTAAGTTCTCTTTTACACATTGTTGGCAAGTACTGGGCATGCATAGGTTCTTGAATGTACCTGAACATATTCCAATGTTGGTCAAGCTTGAACCATATAGTCTTTCTAACAACAGCCAATGGCAGGCTATAGCAACAGTTTACAACTCTTACTTCAAAGAAGTTAGCTTTGGCGGTTTGGTTGGTTCATGTCATCTGTGATATGCACTTCAGTCACAGCCTAGTCTAGTAGATGGCACAATCAATCTTGGGTGCTACTATAGCGTGTGGTCTACAAGATATTTTGGTCAAGTTAGCTTAGATTAGGTTAGGTTAGACTAAAGATAAGTTTGTAGACCACACGCTATAGTAGCACCGATTGCTATCACTTCTGAGCCTAATGAACAACAACACACAGCGCGTGGTGGCAGTGAACTTCTGAATTTTGTTAATAAGACAGCCACAGGAAAATCTAGGCACGGAAAATGTAAACCCTGGGTTGGCTGCCGTCTATTATCGAGGTGAGTAATAACTGTTCTTCTGGAAAATAGACAGTTTAGGTGCACTAGAATGGCAAAGTATTACCTAAGCTTTTACACAGCGACCGGGATTCAGTTTGTTGACAAATTATGGCAAGTACATTATTAAGCTACGATGCGAGAGTTAATTAAGATGTGAAAAGGGAAAATAAGATTACACACATAAACAGTTCAGTAAAAACAGTGCCCTTTTTAACATTGAAATTTTTCAAAACGTAGCTGTATTAAAGCTGTAGTGGAGGGGCTGTATAGATGATCGAAGGCTTCCCCCCAAATGATCAGTTCCTACACTGTTATCCTGATTCTGTTCTCTTTTGTGATTCCATTTTTATAAATAATTTGACTTAAACAACCAGGATGGCATACACCGTGGCCTGGTGCATCTCAACACTAGATGTAAATCCATATTCCCTCTTGAGTACCTTTGGCCCTTACAAATTAAGAGCCTCATAATAAAGGATGGTCAGTTTGTTTTGATAATTCTAAACAAGGCACGTATCTGAAGGTTTAACACACACACACAGGCGGGTCATTTAGAAAGAATAAAATGGGGTTTTAAGAGTCAAGGTTATTGTTTAGTTAAGATTCCCGAAGGTGGGCCACACCTCCCAACAAAGGGTGGCCGCGTTTTAGTTTTGACCCAGAGCGGATAGTTTACTTTGCACATTGTCCTTCCTGTGGACGGTAGCGATTAGTATAGAATAATTATAGTGTACTGTACAAGTAGTGTGCAGTATGCCAAAAAAAATATATATGAATGCACAAGCTATTTTGATGAGAATATCCGTGTACCGTATTTGTGTTCCCAGTTCCTCACATGCCTTTTAATTCATTATCTCATGCCTGTACCCTTTCTTTCCTCCATTATTTGATTTACAGTGTATCCAACGAGGATTTATGCTCATGGCCATGAATTATTAAAAAAGACAAAACCAGGAAGACAGGTGGACACACACCCTCGTCGGCCCTTGTCATGGTGGCCATCAATTTCGCAGGACAATTTACTTGTCAGCACGGGAAGGGTTGGCAGCCCTTGTTGAGCACATAGGCCTACACAAACCAGCTTTCTTTCATCTCTTTACCTTAAGCCTATATTAAATGATAATATCTTATTATTAATTACAAGCCGTAGAAGACCACAATGGAGGCGCTGTGTAGGGATTAAAGGTTGCTTTTTTTTTAGGCAAAATTTACATAATTTTCATTCGTTCTTTGGATTTCAGATTATATACATGAAAATTTAAGTGTTCGTTGTTGCCTCATTTGTGACGTGTTAGTGGTGGTTTCTCGTGTGTGTGTGTGGTAAATGTGTTCCTCTCTCCGCAGGATCAAAACAGTCATTGTTCATGTTTTGTGAAAGCTAATCTTTATAATGGATATGTGGTAGATATAAAGCAATTAACATACCCGTAGATTTGTAGTGCTTGATCATTCCACTCATGAAATTACCATTATTCTTGTAAAATTGCTGTCTAATATGGTAAGCTACTTTATTATCAGTTGTATTTCTTTTTGGAGTAAAACTTGTAAATTTTATGTTTCACTTAAATCTCATGCTTCTCTTGTCACTGAATTGACTTACGGAGTTTATTGATAAACTGTATATACTGAATACCATATCAACAACTCTCACTAAATTGTCCGCTTGAAATAACAATACTCAATCTTATTATTTTTGTTGGTGAATATAAACATTATACACTTGATCACTTATAAAGAATTAATTTTCAGATTAGTTTTTTTGACGATAGTTTTAGAACATAAGCGTCATAGCTCGATCCCACATCACAAACAAACGATTGGCGAATTCAGCAACAAACGGAGTACTTAGCAACGAGCGGCGTACTTAAGTAACAAACGGAGTACTTAGCAACGAGCGGCGTACTTAAGTAACAAACGGAGTACTTAGCAACGAGCGGCGTACTTAAGTAACAAACGGAGTACTTAGCAACGAGCGGCGTACTTGGTAACAAACGGCGTACTTAGCAACGTGCCTATTGGTATGTTTTCGTTACCTTTTATCGTCTCAGGAAAACAAATGATATTCGGTGCAGGAGAAATTATCGTAGGTGGTCGTGTTGTGTTTATAACATTATATATACATGGTAAGGTTGGTGCCCCCTCTCACTCGCTCTTAGTATATACAGTATAATATCTCCTCTTCATCCATTCTGCCACTGTTTCTCCCCTTCCCTTTCACCCTTACTCTCCCCCTCATCTCTCTCACCCCCTGTCTTCTCACATCTCTCTGTCACCAGGTTGAATCATCATGGAAGAGAGGGAGAGCAGAGCCACAGAGGTGAGGAAAAATAATTAGGGAAGAGGAAAAGGCGGGAACGTAATACTACAACAACAACAACAACAACAACAACTACTACTACTACTACTACTACTAATAATAATAATAATAATAATAATAATAATAATAATAAATTTCACCTCTGTATATAACTTCTCAATATAAACACAAGATGGCGTGTGTGTGTACTAAGAATACCTCGGTACTCTTGGAAACAAATATGGCACCCAACCCTCCACGAGTCTGTCCATATACTGTACAACCATAGATCACCACCACTCTACACAGCCTATACCATTAACACTTCCACACCCTACTACCTTACACCCGAAACCCCTAGCCCCTCACGCCGTCACCCCCCCCCTCCTCCTACCCTTCTATATTAGTCCTTCCTCACACTCCAAAACCGTCAACGAGATCTTCAGATAAGTCTCTCTCTGTTTTAGCTTCTGTTTACTGTATTTTTTACTTTACTTTTATATAATTTGTTTTATCTTTTTTTTAATATGATCGCTTTTTATTTTATTTTATTTTCTCTCATTATTGTAAATGTATGTCAATCACATTAACTTAATAACCCAAATAAAATTTACTGACACAATAAATTAATATGAATCTTTTTCGGTTTGATTTAAATTATATACAATTAAGAGTTAGTGTCAACATTTTATTAATGTTTATTTGTGAATAGCTTTTATCATTTTGACTTTTTTATATTATTTTAATTAAATTTTTAATATCTGGTAGACTCATCTTTATATGCGTTACCGAACGTATGAACAATTAAGAAAAAATCAAAAGCGTAACGAAATTGGAACTTAATTTGATTTTTTTCGGTGTTAAGGCAGAGAATTTGTGATTTTTTTAATATTTGGTGAAAAAATTATAAAACAGTGCAAATAAACTTTAAACCGTCTATTTAACTTTAACATAGATATTTAAGGCAGTGACGACTTATAGTATAATGCTGAGTAAAAAAATACTAACTTCGAGATCTGTGTCTGATGTTATTGGTTGAGTAAATTCCGAGTTAAAAGTGAGGATGTTGAAGCTTTTAATGTATTTAGTGAGAAAAAAAAATAGAAATCGATTATCCAGAAATAACCTCGCCTCTCTCTATGTGATATCAGTACAGACCATCTCCCACTATTATCCGGGACTAGGCTTCCTCCTCTTACCCACCCGCATCCTTCTATTTCTCTGCTTTTCCTGTTTATTACAGATTATTGTGGTCCCCTGTCACGTGGAGATATATATCAAATCATCCATCTAAATGTTCCTCTGTCTAAATTCTTAATATATTTGTTATTTATTCGAGTAATGGAAGGAAAATTCTGTACCAGTTATGTTCGCAATTGATTTTTTTCCATTACCCGCATCCTTTAAGCCATCCCAATTTCCTGGTTACCATTAGTTTTTCTCGTATAGAAGAGAAACAGATTTTTTTCAGGGTTATGTCGTGAGTCCGCTAGTCTTAAGTCCTTGGTTTATTGAATTAGTGGCTTAAGAGTCGTATGAGAGGTTCAAAGTCGGCACGAGGCTGTTTTGGGGAACCTGTATAAAGGCGTATACTGTATAATTATTCCGTTGAAAAAATTCCGTCAAAATAGAACCCCTATACAGTAATGATATATTAAATCCCTCAATTACCGGTTAAAACGGGTAAATTATCAAGATTTTATTGAATTTGTGGTTTAAATAAGGAAAATACCAGGGAGAAACCCGAGTAGGCCACAAGGCTCGGGTTAGGCTGTTTTCATGCTTTGTTTACATGGCCGCGGTGGCTCGTGGAGGGGGTCGGGTGTCACATCCTGCCCTTGTTTACTGCATACTGGCGGCAGGCGGCGTGATGGGAGAGGGATGGCGTTATGGGAGAGAGATAACAGGCAGCGTAATGGTATAGAGTGATGGTGGATGGCTGGCGGTATGGTGGTAAAGGGATGATGGCATTAAGGTAGAGCAATGGTGGTGGAGGGATGGTAGACAACGTGATTGTTGATGGGTGACATAAGGCGTGATGGAAGGATGACGTTGTGGTAGAGGGACGGTAGGCAGTGTCATGATTATAGAGAAGGAAGCTGGTACAAGGACAGAATGGCAACTGATGTCAAATTCGACGGGTGATGGCTGACGTTGTGGCATGATGATAGGACGTAGCGTTATGGCAGACAGTATGATGACACGAGGCGTTATGGCATGACACGATGGCGTTATGGCAGGGGAGAATTATGGTAGGTCAGCATGATGGCAGGGGAGAATTATGGTAGGTCAGCATGATGGCAGCATGATATTATGATAGGTCAGCATGATGGCAGGGGAGAATTATGGTAGGTCAGCATGATGGCAGGGGAGAATTATGGTAGGTCAGCATGATGGCAGGGGAGAATTATGGTAGGTCAGCATGATGGCAGGGGAGAATTATGGTAGGTCAGCATGATGGCAGGACAACATAATGGCAGGACGGCATGATGGCAGGACAGCATGATGGCAGGACAACAGGTGGTAGGGCAGCATAAGGGCAGGGCATGGGAGTGTGTGTAAAAAATAATATATCAGTTGTGAAATATTTACAGAAAATGAATGATGGGTAAGTAAATAAGTGTAAATGTGTGTAAATGAGTGTAAATGAGTCTAGCAGTGTTGTTCTCGTGCGTGTGTGCACCTGCGTGTGTGTGTATGAGCCTGTGTGTGTGTGTTTCGGTAAACGTTCCAACACAATTTTCTAACTAAAATAATTAAAAGTAATAAAAATTTTCAAAATGACAAAACTTTTTAACTCATGTTTAGAATTTAGTAATCATAGAGATAATTTTTTATTAATGTAATCTTGATGAGTAAAAAAAAACGGGCAGTGTTCATCAGAGGCCTTTATGAAGTAGGCTGAGTCACCTTGTTCATCAGACTCTCTCTTGATCTCACTCAGGCGATGAAAACCCGCGAAATTCAAATTTTCCCGCCAACTCGCTAGTAAAAAACGGTCCAGTCGGCAGGAATCGCTTTCCCTGGTGAGCACAGGATGCGGGTTGCCTGCTGGCGGATAAACTACTTCAAATTTCGCTTCCTAGAGAATGAATATTGTAATTATCAATAGATGGAATAAAAGACAGTATTATAATGTATACTAAGGAATTGTTATTATGTAGTTAACTGATGGGAATAAGTAGTCAAAAATATTCAACCCCAGTGAGAGGTGAGCAACATGGTCTCAGGGACTCCACTCAAGATGTGATTTCTTTTGGTACAGTAAATGTGTAGGAGCTTGTTACTGTTTCCCGTTTGATATTAAGGTAGTGAAGTTCTATATCAGTACAGCTTTATTTAATGGTTGTTGTTTCATTGGTGTTATTGTTAATGTTATTGTTATTATTGGTGTTATTGTTGTTGTTATTGATGTTATTGTTGTTATTATTGATGTTATTGTTGTTGTTATTGATGTTATTGTTGTTATTATTGATGTTAGTGTTGTTATTGTTGTTATTATTGATGTTATTGTTATTAGTATTGTTGCTATCAAACTTGTATATAGTAAAAATATATGATTAGCATTTTATATTGCGGTATATCAGCACGCTGCATATATAAAACACCTTATTAATCAGTAATAATAATAGTAATATGCATCTACTATACTGCTTTAGTAGAACTGCATCGATGACTTAACTAATTTTTAATATAAATAACAAATAAATAAAAAAAATCATCTACATAGGTCGAGAGGACAGTGTGGAAATAATGCACTTTTACGAAGAAAAAATAATAATGGTATCGACAACATATTTTCTCAGCACAACACTGCAACAGGTGGTACGATGATTCATGGTTATGTAACTTACTCTCTGTTATGCAATACGAAATTATTAATAGACGTAAATTAATCTTTGGTAATCGTATTTTGTTTTGGTACGTATTATTATGGCATCGACCCTCGCGTTAACATATACAATAAAACTAGGCCAAGATGACGGTTGTTGTGTCCCAGTTTGAAATTTCCCGCCACTGTACAGCGATGGGCAGTGTTGCTACCCTTGAAAACGTTTACGTAGCAGCTGTATGTAATTTTCACCTAAGTTCTGATTTACATGAACTTAGCTGTGAATTTAGTTCCATTTATGTTAAGTAAAAGTGGTTTATGTTCTAAATTTATCTATATTAATGTATAAATGTTGAAATATAGAATAGGGGAAGAGAATGAGTAGGTGGCGGGGCGTTGATACTGCTGGTCCACGGCTCAATGACAGTTACAGTGTTTGAATTTTCCCGCCAGCGTTGTGCAGGGTGTATACAATGTCCCTCGCTGTTTGTGTTTACTGAGGTTATTGACTAAGTTACACACCCAAAACATCTTTGTCTAATTCAATGTATCCTTCATCATGCCTGCTGTAACGTAAAACTTATAAGAAGAATTATAAAAAACACATTAGATATATATTATGAAAAACATATCTGGGATTGCTGAGATACGATTTTTTTTTGTAGTTTCTCCTATAGCTACGAGTGTAAGGAAAATGTAATAACGGACTTGGTACATACAGTCATATATAGAAAATGTTGAAATATAAGTTAATGTTTTGGATGTGTAATGTCTTCACGGAACTTAGTAAACACAAACATGAAGGGACAGCGTAAGGTCTCGGGTGCTGCTGGGTGTGACTTGTCTGACTCAACCCCGGTACAACAGCTGACGTATGCTGGGGCGCCCTTCAGATCACGTGAAGATTAGGTGCCCTAGCTTATTTCAACTGATGATTAACACTCTAGCGCTAACTTCACCTTACATATAATAACATTAACACTAACTTAACCTAGCCCAACACTACCCTAACACTAACCTATTCTAACCTAATACTAACCTACCCTACCCCAATACTAACCTACCCTACCCCAACACTAACCTACCCTACCCCAACACTAACCTACCCTACCCCAACACTAACCTACCCTACTCCAACACTAACCTACACTACCCCAACACTAACACCCTACCTCACTAACCCACACCTAACACTAACCTACCCTACCCCAACACTAACCTACACTACCCCAACACTAAACACTAACCCTACCCCAACACTAACCTACCCTACCCCAACACTAACCTACCCTACCCCAACACTAACCTACCCTACCCCAACACTAACCTACAACACTAACCCAACACTAACCCCAACACTAACCTACCCCTACCCCAACACTAACCTACCCTACCCCAACACTAACCTACTACCAACACTACTCCCCAACACTAACCCCCTACCCCAACACTAACCTACCCCAACACTACCACCCCAACACTAACCTACCCCATACAGTATATCGTGCTTTAGGTATTAATAATTTTCATATATAATAGTAAAAACACACTTATGTTGACTTTTTGTATATAGTATACACACACACACACACTCTCTCTCTCCGTCTGTTTACTTAGAACTATGAGTAAATAATTGACTAATATATTAATACTGCCAATTATATTAACCAGTATAGGCAGGTGGTCACTATAATCAAGGACTTAGTTATGGTCGGGTGATCACTATATTAAGGTCACGGTTATAAGCAGATGCTCTTTATACAGATTACCGTTATAGAAAGATGATCGCTATATCCAGATCACAGTTATTCGCAAATGTTCCTTATATAGAGGTTTCAGCAATAGACATGGTCTCTGTATAGAGGTGGTCGTTATAGAAAGGTTATATGAGTCCCGATTATATAAAGAGGTTAATCCCTGTATAAAGTTTACGGTTTGTTTTAGACAGTTGATTCCTATATAAAGTTCCTTGTTATATGAAAGTTTTCGTTATAGCTGGACGGTCATTGTATTCGATAGAGGTGTTCCTTATATGAATATTTCCGTTATATACATATAGTTGCTGCGTAAGTACTGTAATTCACTCATAGACGGTTGTGTAAACATTGGGTAATTTGTGTAGGTACGTTTGTGTGTGTATATGTGTTTGTGTGTGCATGTGAAAAGAAAGCGTTTACACATTAGTTGTTAAAGTAATGTACATTAGCGTTATGCACATACAGTTACCTGCACTAATTTGCATGCATGAATATATATTTTCACACACACACACACACACACACACACACACACACACACACACACACACACAAGGGACTGTTTTTGTTCGTTGCTGAGTCAAGGTTAAATATTCCCGCCTCTAGCTATCAGCTGATGGTTTTGGCGCGAAAGATCATTGCCACATTTCCCTATAAGAACATTATTTTGTCGTTTATTATAACTATCAAAAGGATAAATATGAACATAATGATACAATATTAGAACTTCTGTTTAATAATTGAATAAACTAGATGATTTTTAGTGATAATGAGGTAAATAATAATAACTTAATGAAGCGAATGAGGCAATATGCTAGCAGCTAACATGAGTGTCTGGTTGTCAGTTCAAAACGTTTTTCTATTGTCTGATTCAGGTGTGTGTGACCCCTTAGTACATAACGTGTCGGAGAACTCGGCGTAATGGTGAGCTTAAACTCTGCAAAACTTGCTTAACAGAATCAGAAAACTCATTAATTTAACATTTCATCATGTCTAATTTGCGATTTGCCAAAGTCTCAAATCAGTGCTGAGAGAAATTTTATCCGGATACAGAAAGATGCGTGTGTGTTTTAGTTCAATTACTTTACTTAAATTCACAAATTTTATTCTTATTAGGAAAACTGACACTCAGATATTATACTGAAATACATGAGGACCAGTTCTATCGGATACAATAATTCCGTTATATTGAGAGTATTTATGTGGTGCTTATTTCACCAAAAGATTAGTCCTCCCATCTTATTTCATCAAAAGATTAGTCCTCCCAGCTTATTTCACCAGAAGATTAGTCCTCCCATCTTATTTCATCAGATTAGTCCTCCCAGCTTATTTCACCAGAAGATTAGTCCCAGCTTATTTCACCAGAAGATTAGTCCTCCCAGCTTATTTCACCAGAAGATTAGTCCCCCCAGCTTATTTCACCAGAAGATTAGTCCCCCAGCTTATTTCACCAGATAATGCAACCTGGGGGAGTTAGGTTAGATAAAATTAGCTTAAAATAGGATAGGATAAGTTAAGTGGATTAATCTTAAGGTGCAATAAACTGGTGGCGTTAATCTTCAAGGTTAGTTAGTCTGAGCCTGATGATGTTTGTATTCGCGTCTGCTTGTGAACACACTTTTTATTTGTATTTTATGATCACATTTAATATTTATTTACACACAAGGTAGAGCCAGCCATTGTTCAAATAATTCACCATAAGTTATTTGTTACATTTTCCCGTGTTTTTTTTTTTTTAGGTTGTGTCATTGTAAATTTTATACCATTTTGTACATATTCTTGATATTTTAACATTGATGAGGCGGTTTGATGCTTGGTGGTCTTAACGGGAGTGTCTGATTCAAGGTTTAGTCTTCCTCTACTGTAGACCAAGGCTCATGATTATAGCCTTTGCTGTAGATGCTATTTTGAAGATGTTTGCATTTTAGTATTAGTCATTCAGGTTAATGCAGTCATATATCAGCATTTATGAGAAAATTTTTGCTTACGAACATTTGGAAATCAGCCACGATACTCTTAATATTATAGTAATAACGTTATCTCTCTCTCTCTCTCTCTCTCTCTCTCTCTCTCTCTCTCTCTCTCTCTCAGGACCACACAGGTCTTGGCCACAGGAAACTCAAGTGACACTCCTTAATTCCACGAATCTCTAACTATTTCCTGCAACCTTGTTAATATCACCCCCCTTCCCGACACACACACGTTCAGACATGTACCAATATTTGCCCACACAAAGACAGATGTGCAGTACGTACATGCACAGACGGACATATAGAGATATACACATAGACGGACACACAGACATTTGCACAGACGAACACAGACATACACGCACAAACACACATATACGCACAGAATTTAGACACGCACAGATGGACACACGCACAGACAGATACGCGCAGACGGACAGACACAAACACATACGAATTGATAAATGATGTGAAGAGGTATATAAATAGACAAACAAATACCGTACAAGATAAATGTTAATCAAGGTTTCGCTGACCTACAAACACAAGGAGCTGTGAGTAATGATCCCCTTAAGAGTGTGGTTTTGTTGTACAATTTGTTGACCGAAAAATTGTACTCACATTTAAGTCTTAACATTGAAGTGATGCTACGTCTTTACACACACACACAACACACACACAGTATATATTTGAACAAACATTATGGATGACAGCTATAGTAAAGGTTAAAGTACGGGGAAAAATCATTCTACAACACAGAATGGAAGAATATTTGGCGGGAATTTTTTTTCTGGGGGCCAGCAAGGTTGAGCAACGGTGACGTAATTTTGGCGGGAAAACTTCGACTCGGAGAAAAATGTCTGGAATTTGTTAATACCGTTGAAAATTTCCGGCTGTTTCACAAAGACTTAGGAATTAAGCATTATTTTTTTCCTCTTGGAATTTTCTTATAGTATATAGTGGGAATATTTGAATTGAAACCTTGATTTTTTCTTCTATTCGCCGGTAACAATTGTGTAACAATGAAAAAATACAAACACGTAGGTAAACAATTTTGTATTATAAAGAAAATGTTTCAAAGAAAATCTTGTAAATTGGGAGAAGATACATTCAAATGAACATCAGCGCGACCAGGTTAACTCGCTGAGAATTGGCGGGAAATTATCAAGGCTACTCACTGGGTTCACTTGCACACATCCTTGAACTATTCTCTCTCTCTTTCTCTCTCTCTCTCTCTCTCTCTCTCTCTCTCTCTCTGATTATTATCTCTATGTCCTGTTGTGTTTTTCTCTCCCTTTCTCTATTGATACAAAGTTCTGCTTATATATCTGTGTGTGTATGTCACTCGGTTTGTCTTCCAAGAATCCTAGTTAAGACAGAGTAAACCTCATCACTACCGTCCAGTTAACACTCACAAGATGACGTCACCTTTCTTCCTGTAACCCACACAAATGTTAATTATCTGAACCACTGTGACACCACCACTGAACTATTTCCTCTCGTGAAGTTTTGTGGATATTTTATGCGTTTTAAGGACACACACACACGCTTACACAGTAAGCAGTGTACGCGTATTCTTCATCTCTAATAAGAAAAATCTAGTTTGAGAGCATCATTCCTAACCTATATAAATACTTGTAAATTGATATAACCGAGTCCATAAAATCCCTTTTCATTGGCATGAGTACACAATTTGTACCCAGTACTCAATGTGCACCTAATACTCAGTGTGTACTCAGTACTTAATATGTACTCAATATGAAATGATGGTGTATAAAACATTAACTTACTGATTATCTATAGCACTATTTCTTGAGTGGCATCTTATAACCACATAACACTTACAACTAACATAATAAGCTGTACACAAACTGAGGTGTTACTGTTGTAAAGGAATATCTTGTACCATGTAATAGCGAACCTTTATTACTAAAAGCACATTGTGTCCTAAGTAAAGATCGTCTGTGTAGTTAAAATTGTTAATAGTGAACCTTTCTTCTCCTTATTATTTATTATAATTATTATTATTATTATTATTATTTCACACGCTCGAGAAGCACCACATCCTCTCAACAAATATATAAGAAACCAAACGTCAAGATAAACAAAACACATCATATATTACATGAACTGAGATTACACATATCAGGCAATTCAGATGTTGCACTTGTTGAATAAATTTGTCACGTCAGGGGTAGTTGATTGTTTACCCCTACATCTTTGGTTGTGCCTTTGTATCTGTCAGTAGTGCGAACATGTGTGTGCGTGTGTCTGTAAGCCAGAATGTATGTGTGTATGGCTGATAGAGGTGTAGATCTTCGTGTTTTCTTTTAAAATATGTGTATATGTGCTATGTGTGTGTGTTCCCCCTCCCTGGACACATGAAATAATACATCAACGGCTACAACAACAATAACCGCATTGATGAACCAAACAAAAGTAAATCTATCCTAGACGTTGGCAGTAACTCATATTGCCAATGCCAAACTTTTTTCTTTTACTTTTCGTCATGTTCATTAGTGCGTATTAAAAATCGTTTTATAGTATTTATAACGAGTAAGGTATGACTGGAAGATTTGTTAATGTACAGGAGTTATACGGAGAGCTATAAAACTAAAACTTTCTCTTCTTGGCAACTCAAACAGCTGGATGCACTTGCTACACTACAACTGTCAATTCGAATTTCAGTTCCAGGTGCATGAACTGTGTACAACAGCTGTTGTACTCTTGTCTTCACCTAGTTTACTGATGGCAATACAGATTTTATCCTCCTAAGTTTGGGATTGGTTAGGTGATTATTTTTAGGTGTCTACTCGCTTAGTTACAACTTACTTATGTTCCCTATGAATATTTTGGACCAAGGCGTCGGTGCAGATCTTGTCATTGTAAGTATACATAATCGGTACTACAGCGAGTGTGGGAGTGGCACTGTTATGTGTATTCAGAACTTTGCTGTTATGCTTGATATCTTGACCTGCCCACTGTTTATCTAGTCGCCTTTCGAAAATTCACACGTTTAGAGACGTGGTCACCTGGTCTCTTCAATTTCTATTATAAAGAGATAAATTATTTTGCCTTCCACTCAGTCTATGGATTATCTGAACAATTTCGTGTCGAAAATAACGTTTTAAGTTTATTTTCTGTTAGAGAAATCGTAATACGTTTACTTACAAAGAGTAAGCTGGAGTAGAAATATTAATTACTTTCGGGTCAGCCATAAAACAGATTCGCAACTTTTCAGTTATATTGATGGCGACCAGGATTAGGTCAAACTAAAAAATAGCCTTTGCGTTTACAGTAATTACTGCGATCTTCACTTCAGCTACCAAATACCCCATAATTAATCATCTTGATTTCGACACATACTCAGATCTCACTGCGGTACTATAATATTACAAGGTACATTTAGAACATCGTGATCATAGAGCCTACGATGTTTTAGTTAGTAAAGTTAATTTATAGAATTCAAGAAAAGTATTTAAAAAGCACACACACACACACACACACACACATAGTCTGTACTCACCCCTGAAGATGTGAATTACACGAAAGCGCTTGGGAACTTCGTGTTTTCTTCTTTCCTTGTGGTTATCAGCATATACCTAGATCAAGCGCACCTACAGTGATTTACTTGCATATATATATATATATATATATATATATATATATATATATATATATATATATATATATATATATATATATATATATACTTGCATTTATTTTACTGTAGCCTCTCAGACGGAAAATCGCCCGCGAAATTAGCAGCAATTATGTGAATGTAGTAGCAGTTGTAGTACTGGTTGTAGTAGTAGTAGTAGTAGTAGTAGAGTGTTGCCGGTGAAAGTATAATAATATTAATCATATAATTTTGTGCTCTAGCATCTATTATAAACATTGAAGAAATTGATTTACATCGTAAAATCTACTAAAATATCTTTGTATATTTCGAGCATGAAACAGGGTAAGTGAGGATTAAGTGAATATAGAGGAGTAAATGGTGATATCTGTGGCTTATGGATTCACCACCAGAGGCGGCCCGGCCCGTCAAGTCTGCCTGGCCGCATCACATTGAAATTTTGGCGCCAATTTTCAAATGGTCCTGTATGTCCATAAGCCTTTACCGTGGTAATACTTTTACATTTCTAAAATCTTTCAAATTGATTTTTAATGTTTAGTGTAATTATTAGTAATGATCTTGATGAAACACCTATGCCTCCTATGACGCTGTGGGCGGAGCATTGGCATCAGGCTGGATGCTCATTGGTTGTCACTCGTGCATTTTATCCCTCCCATAGAGGCAATAATGTAAGAATACAGAACGCGGGGAAATCATATAATAAAGGTCGATTATCAAATAATTATTACATAATATTTCAGTAAGGCGAATGACTTGATTACATTCTACACTTATTGCCAGATATAAATACAAAATTAACAAGTTGGGCACCGAGCAGTCGACCACAAACCCCTAACAACTGCCAAGAGTCGGTTAGTTTATGTCCAGAGGCTCGCTCAGGTGAAGGCGGCGGGATATTGAAGCTAAATCCCCCGCGACCGTTGGGGAGTCACAGTCTCCCGCGCCTTTTGAAGGTTTGAAGTTAAATGTCCGCCGAGGATGTTATTGGGGCGCGCGTGTGAGACTCCGTCGTAGTAGTTTGATACTCATCGCGCGGTGCGGACGTGGGCTAGTGCTGGTGACACACTCCGAGCCATTACACCCTTACACGATGATATCTTATTCGCTCGATACGCCATACTCGCCCACGAAAGCGGCGGACATCAGAATGTTCTTCAAGAAGCCCTCAGCTAGGAGGGCGTTGTCTGAACTTGGCATCAACGACACGAAAGCAAACCTGAAGATGGCAGACACCCTTTTCACCATCACCGCCGAGCAGTTCATAAAGAAATGGAACTTTGATCCCATACGTTGCCGCCCCCTGCCCTCAGGACGCTACCAGTGGACGCCAGCAAAATCCGCCGCCAGAAAAAATCGCCTGAATCAAGAAGACCTCACGCGGGAAACATCACCCAGCGAGGATGTACTCGATGACCCACTAACATCAGACCCTGAAGATGTGGGGGAGGTCAGCAAACGCCTTGGTTACCTGATCGAGGATCACCACTACCTGGGGGAGAACGTGGAGGAGGGGAGAAGATGTTGTGAGGAGGAGGCGTGTGAGCTGTACACCACGGCCCTGCCCACCCTCCACCACCACCTGCCACACTCCCCACGCAACACTCACAAGTCTTCACACTCGCACACGCCTAGGACTAAACAGTGTAAAATCACTGGTAAGTACCACCATCTTTTGTACCTGGGCATACGGTTAAGGGAAATTAGGTTAAATTAACTCGGGTTATAGGCCTCCGGGAGTATGGTCAGTTTTTTATGACGCAAAACTAACGTAATTATTGGGGTTCTTTCTGAAGGTAGTGAACTGTTATGTGGTAGTGAAGTGTTGTCTTTACCGTCTCCACTTCATGTTGTAAATGTTATATGATAAGCTAAACTTAAATGTGTTACGTAAGTACTATTTTGTTTTACGGGTCAGGTCACGTGTTCAGGGCAGGCGCGATACTTATTAAAGCCTGTTTATGTGTTAGTCGTAAGATGTGTATAGTGTATGGGCTTAAAATCAACGTCATGTTAACTTTGAACCTCAGAACTGAAACTGGACCCTTGGAGTGTAGAAAAACTCACGTGTGGAGCAGTGATTAAGTGTGGATAGTTCTTATTTAAGGGTTCAGTTAGCATTGCACTGATTTTTACGTCCTTAGACTGTAAACGATGGATTACCCCAAGATTCGCCTCTCCCAACTTATTTCACATGATTAACCACTAATGCAACGAGGTTAGGTTAGCATTAGGGTGGTTAATCTTCACGTGAAATAAGCTGGGAGGGGACGAATCTTATGGTGATACACGTTTTATATCGAACCAAATCTGACAAATCTGAACCCATCAACCACCCTTAACTCTGATTTATATATCGAAAGCCAATATTTCAACCTTTACAAAATCCATTACTGACTAAATTAGAGATTTAAGCTGGGAATATGGTTTAAGGATCTCGACCGAACTTGGTATTTCTGGGCCTCTCAACCTAACCCCAGTCTGAACAGGTCCCCCCTCTTGATGGTTAGGTTGTGATGATTTTGTTGAATATCTGCGTACTATATCTTGGTCAATCTATCTATCGAACTATCATTCTGTCTGTCTATCAATCTATATCATTCTGTCTATCAATCTATCTGTATTTACATAGTTTTATATATTTAGTATAGTGTATATATCTAATTTATATATCTAACCATCTAAAATTATTGTCATTATAATTCCTTGATAGAACTTCAATCACATTAGGTTGCATAGGCTTAAGCAGTTCCTATTATTATTTTATAAATGGGTGTTGTACATTCGTGAAGTATTGATGAAACTACGTGAGATCTTGGGATTCATAAAATATTGATAGAAACTTTTCAAGTGTTGATAGAAATGCATGAATTATTGTCTTAGGTATGACTACTTTTTTGGCTGTCTTATCCACCTGTCTACAGCTGTCAGTTTGAAGGTCTGTTCATGATTTTCTTGCGGTAATTACGGAATCATGTTATTTCTCATGTAAAAGCAATTACCTGAAATGTCTTGCTTGATACATAACATTTTACAATGGTATGTCTGATATGTCTTAGACGCGAATATAATACTTGAAATAATTATTAGGCGATGTTGTTTGGGAATCAGTATCGTAATATGTATTTTTTTATTAAATATATGTATACAGGTATTACTCTCAAGTTCCATCGCAGAAGATAGGAAAACATTGTATATTTCACACTGCTAAAGAGGACCGTAAGTTAGTCGAAATATACAGTGCTCTTGTTTCGTATTTTCTACAGTGTGATTTTAGGGTCATGATTTATATGGTATTATTTTCTTCAGATTTGTGTTACTGTTGTGTTTAAGTACAATTGCTATATGATGTTTTGATTGTGTAGGTTGTGTGATAGTGGATGTTGATTGTGATGTATTGATGGAACTGGTGGTGTGTATGTGATGTTTAAGGGGTAGGAACAAGGAAGTACTGTACATTGTTTGTATACATGCTGAACTGTATACCTATATTATGTATATGTATATGCTGTACCAAAGTATATGATTATGGCGGGTGATTTTACTGAATGTCCAAATCTATCTAGAAATCTGATTTGGTGTTTGAAAGGGGGTGGTGTATCATCTGATAATATATGTGAAGAAATTATTAGATAACTTGAAATTATTCGAATGTTTTGTGTATATGTGTAATTTAAACAAGTTATTTAAGATGAACGTCGAATTGGTTTAGTATTTTCATGTTTATTTGTCATGTAATTAATTGCAAAGATAAGGATATCTCACATTTTGGCGTCCCTCCAGTGATAATTCGAATATTTGAACTGTATTTACTTTTTAATGTGATAATTTGTTTAGCATTTATTAATTTACTTCAGGATATAATACAGTATACTGAACATTAAAAATTGTTATTGTGAATATCTAGAAATTATGGTAATTAATACAAGATTACTGGCAGTATTTATAATATAAAAGCTTGAAATTAATAAACTAACTATTTTTAATTAACTTAAGTAATGTTTTAGGTGCTTCAACTGCCCGACTCATTAGAGATTTATAGTGACAAGACAACTCATTATTCACAGTAAGCGATATCTGCTTGTGTTTATGATCATATTAATAAAAAAAATATAATATTATCACAAGATCGTAATATTGAATTTCTACACTGATATAATTATTATCATTGCACAGTTGTTAAATGGCTTTTGCTTTTAACCCTTACAAGATAAGTTTTATTCTGTTTTAGTTACAAATCCAATTCCTGCTAGTAACAAACACTATTATTTATTACTAGTCATTTTGTATTGACCAGAAACGACAACTTAAAAAAAATAATGGAGTGTTAATAGTCATGTCTGAAAATAAATATCCACTAAAACCATATATTCTGTAGACGGTAAGTATGATCTTGTAGCGATAAGTAGGGTAGGAACCTGTTTAAAGTCGAGTACAGTACAAGTAAATCTATCGAATATAACAAGATAATCGTGTTTTAGTCGAGAACGGTATTATTTTTAGTCAAATAAAATATTCCGTGTAAAACATGGCTGTATCATCGTCTCACCTACAGGTAAAGGATTACGGATGTGGAAAAAAACTGATTTACATATATTTGGTTTCAGAAACAAAGAAATTCACAAAATTGTATCTAGAAAAACGTGTACACTGTTACTATAAATAGACAAGTGTACAGGGGAAAACTTCATCAAATATTTACTGATCTCGCCTTGAAAATATACACGGATCTTATACAAATACACACGGATCTTGTACACACGGATCTCTTACGCACACACGGATCTGTACATACATACATACTCCACGTATCAAAATTCTAAAAAAACATGTAACTCGTATATTGTATACATACATAGTTTTATGTGTTTCAATTACCAGGTTTATTAAGCACCGTTCACTGGGTCTTAGGTTTTCTTCAATTACCAAGGTCTTTACACAACTTTACACTTGAAAAGAATTCTGTATGGCCAAGGTTACATTATATTGTACAGCGTTTACACATTGGTAAATTGTTTATGAAGATATACTGTATTTAAGTACACGCAAAAGATATGAACATCATTCCCAAGTTATGATTTCGCTGTTAGGAAAAGAAGGGTGGCTTGTGTGTGTGTGTAGAATTTAATTACCATTCGTCGTGTTAACCATTGTTTAGATATCTCAAGGAATATAGATGACGGGACGTTATATTTCATTCGATTATCAAAAATTTTTCTGTTATTATTTTTATATGTATAGATCAATAGGGAGGTTTATAATACGTATTTAAAGGTGGTACAGTTGTGGTCAAGTGCTTAAGATAGAGAATAATAGGCTTAGTACAAATGAATCACTTCAGAGTCTAGATTATCAGAAATGCAGGTTTAGATGCTTGATTTACATATCCATTTGGTATAATTATTTTTTTTTTATTATGTAGTAGGATCACTAGCCAGGACTAACATAGACGTCATTAGTGTATTGAGAGAACTGAGTGTCCTAGCGTGTTGAAATTGCGTTGGGAAATTGATTTGAGATTAGATTAGAAAAGACTGGTATTTCAATGCACTGTATATTTTTTGTACTTTTAGTAACTTTTGGTATATTTTATACTTTTAATTCCCCTTTTATATAGATTAAATATAACAAAATTCGTTATGATAACATTCAACAATTTAATTTATTTGTTTTTCGTTGAGGAAGATATTTTGGAGTTAAACATACAGTATAGATTACCAGTACTTTGATCAAGAACGAACTGAGATTTTCCCCAGATGATTTCAACAACAATTCCTCTTCAAATTATATATACTGTGCCTTTGAATACGATTGATCATTTGACAATAAAACAGACCATGGATATTCACTTAACGCTTGTGTTTGTTATTAACTTGATTTTTATAAAATAATCGATTTTCAGTGAATAAATCAAAACTGAGAAATAAAGAGCAATAATATAATGTCACTGGTATTATTATTATTATTATTATTATTATATATTTTTGTAGGTTTTATTGATATTTTTTTACTATTCCAGAGGTTTAATTTTGGGATTATTTTATTTACCGACATGATAACAATTTGTCGTTACTTAATAAAATACTGTATTTGGTAGGATTTAGTATGCAATACTAGATGGTTTCGCTGTATTATCATTAAAAGTTTAAATTACATGGCGATAATGTAATACCAGTTCTGTAACGCAAGGTTGAAGATTACAGCTGTATTTAGTATGTCTTCGCTAGTTGACACAGTAATCAATCTTGGAATGTAACGTGAACCTGATACACACACAAACACTCATACATTCAAGATAATGAAATATGATCGCTTTTGTGAATATCATCATCGTTATTTGTTTATCTTTTGTTATCGAATAAACACTTAATGGAATGAGACTCAAGTAATTTATCTGATTCATTAATTTATATCTAATTCGTTGGGGTACACAAGGCTCTCGCACCATCCCGAGGTTAAGTGGGAGAAATGAAGACCGCGTATCATAATTTCTAGACGAGAGATTTGAGGGATCGCTTGAAGAATCTCCTCCCTTGCTTGTGTTACCTAAAGATTGACCACCCTAACACTACTTGGGGGGTGCTAATCTTTAGGTGACAATCTGGGGTGGAGATTCTTCAGGGAATGTGATTTGAGTGGATGTTTGTACTTCACATAATGCATGTTCCTGTCTGTTACAGAAATTCCATAGTGAAGTACTGTACGCTTGCCGCCATGTTGCGTGTGGCTGACATTGGGAAAAGACCGTCTTCAAGATGGTGCATCTCATTATAACCGGGATAGTTGTTAGTACGTTGAATATTTAATATATTTGTGAAATTCTTGTATATATATATATATATATATATATATATATATTAAACAAGTAAATAAAGTAAAGAGAGTTTTCATTAGATTGCAGGTCCTGGGGGGGGGGTGCTTAAACTGGTTCCCTGTTCTCTGTTGTCAAATACATAGACAACAGCTCTCCATACCCAGAATGCCATGGTCCTAATTGGCTAATGCACCAACCGTGGAGACACTAGTTGTAGTCTAAAGAACATGACATACCACAGTGAAAATTTGTTTTGCAGGAAAGTGAAACATAAAGTGGTTCGCTTGTGCACCGTATAGTTTTGATAACCAATTAAATCAGACTGGTCAGCTAATGAGACGCAGTCGTCCGTCAGGGGATAATATGCCTTTTGCGCACGTGTAAGATAAGAGGCCAGTTTAGGGGAGGCTTAGTGAATCACCTGTTACTGGGAAGGATGGTTGTTAGCTCCGACAACGAGGTATTGGGAACATATCGTTGTATATGTTTTGGTGGAAATGTAATATATTCAACAGTATGGCGTATATACTGTATATTGTTACAGGCAATCGCAAATCAAGCATTCTGTAAAATAACTCAAAATGTTCGTTTTATGTTGTGCATAGCTTAGGATATGTTAGAGTAGAATAGGGTAAGGTTAAGTTAGAATAGGATATGTTAGATTTGGTTAGGTTAAGTGTAAGGATTAATAAACTTTTCTCATGTTACCTCAAACAAAATTTTTTCGCGGTTATTTCACGGATTGTGTGTAACTTATACATACTTTAGAATTGTAAATGGTCACGCATAAAGAAAACATTGCGCGAGGAAAGTTGTTAATTAGAGCTACTAACTAGTGAATAATAATAAAAAAACAATAATTCATAAACAAATTATATTCCTTTTATAATATATTAATACATAACCCAAAATTTTATTCCGTGTTTTATGAGTCACCCGGAATAAGGGGAGGAACTGGCTGGTCTTGGGTTGCTCAACGCTGTATTTCTTGTGACTCACTGGCGGGAAACGTATTGTGAGTTAACCATCTCTGACAAACTAAATATTGACGAAAATTTGTAATAAAAAAAAATCTCCCGAAGTTATTATGATGGTAATTTTTATTATGTGTTGTTTTATAGGATCTTTGTAAAGCTTTAACACAATACTAAAGATTTGGTAAAAAAATTTATTCATCGTTATAGTAAATATACTTAGTACCTATCGTATATTATTATTATCTTTAATTCAGGTATAACAGTCAACACTTGCTTTGGAGAAACGTTAGAAAAAAAATTGCTAGGTCTAAATTTATTCTCTATAAATTTCAAGATATAAGTACGTAAAACAAAATCTAGCGCCGGATAACCATAAATTATTATAATCACTTAATAATATTATTAAAACAAATACCGTAGTTAATGTTTTCTTGACCTTATTTTTTCCACAGTAACATCGGTATTAATGAAATATCTCCTAAATTTTTGTCTTGCGGTCTTATCTATTGTTTTAACCCTTTTGACGACGATGGTTTAAGATTTAACCCTTTGACGACGATGATTTAAAATTAAACCCTTTGACGACGATGATTTAAAATTAAACCCTTTGACGACGATGATTTAAGGTTTAACAATGACGATGATTTTTTGAAATTTAACCCTTTGGTGACGATGATTTAAAACTTAACCCTAAGACAACGATTGTTTTAGGTTTAATCCTCAGACGACGATTGTTTTAGGTTTAACCCTTAGACGTCAATGAATTAAGGTTTGATAGATTATTAATTTCCCTTCCCTTAGCAGCATCAAGTATGTCAGTCAGCACCGCCTACCATTTTGTCAATACACTATGCATATCTTTACGCTATATACAGTATATGGAAAATTATAGCCGCAGTTAGATACACTATAACTTGTATAGTGTTAAGTTATATACCAAGAAGATGCGTAGGTTGAAAGATAAGGTATGCATATGTATACTTTGGTTTGTGTATGTATTTTCCGGGTGGTTTTGTATTTATACTATGGTTGTATGTGTAATGTATATAGCTATGTATGTATACGTTGTGTGGTTGTGTATGTAAATTGTGTATATGTATACTTTTAGTGGTTATATATGTATATTGGGAGTTTTTCATGGATGGATGGATGGGTATGTATGCAGTGTTTATAGGTAGGTACGTATACATACAATATTTTTTTTTTTATTATGTATACTGCGTTTCTTAGTGTGTGGTGGTGGTGTTATGTGCATTTTGAAATTATGTGTAATGTGTCTGCGCATAATGTGTTTGTATATAGGTGTGTACATATCACATAATTATATGTAAATGTATAGGATTTTGTAGTCTGGTTACCCTGAGACACGAACGAATGTAGATAAAATTCTTGAACAATGTAGAAATAAGGCAATTATTCTTTTAACCCGTTTTTTATTATTTATCTCTTGTTTATTTGTTTTCATTCCATCTTTGTATACTTGTCATTTTCTTGTTTTAATTTATTTGTATTTTTTAGTGTTTCTTCACATTGCTTCCTTCTCCATTCTTATGTTCTTAATTTCTCATGTGTCTTAATTGTCTTCATCATCTTCTTAGTCTTGTTCGTTATCTTTTCCTTCTTTGGATTATATTTCCTACATTTTTTTCCTTCTTATTTTACGGTTTTTTCCCTGTTCGTATGTGTGATAAAAAAAATTGTGTAATTGTTGATTATGTGTTTGTGTATGTATCTTCATGTGCGTTATTTATGTATACCTTCATGTGCGCGTTATTTGTGTATGTATCTTCATGTGCGCGTTATTTGTGTATGTATCTTCATGTGCGCGTTATTTGTGTATGTATCTTCATGTGCGCGTTATTTGTGTATGTATCTTCATGTGCGTTATTTATGTATACCTTCATGTGCGCGTTATTTGTGTATGTATCTTCATGTGCGCGTTATTTGTGTATGTATCTTCATGTGCGCGTTATTTGTGTATGTATCTTCATGTGCGCGTTATTGGTGTATGTATCTTCATGTGCGCGTTATTTGTGTATGTATCTTCATGTGCGCGTTATTTATGTATACATCTTTGTGTGCGTTATTTGTGTATGTATCTCCATGTGCGTGTGTATCTACTGTGCGTTTCTTTTGTGTTATATACCGGTATTCATCATGTGTGTGTGTATGGATCGTACGTGTGGCAGCGTAGTTATGTTGCGTCATAGTAGGAGTCACAAGATCTCGCTTGTTGTAGCTTGTTGCCGGAGTGTTCTGCGTGGCTTGTCGTACGTACACACACACGCACATACACACACACACGCACACACAGACACACCTCACACACGTGGTCGGCCACATGCTTATACCCAGATACATAATGAGATGGTTACTTATTAATACCTAAATTTGTATAATAATCTATACATAATCTATACACTAAACTTATTGTTATTGTTGTATGTAATATATATTTATCTGGGTTTAATTACAAGTTTATACGTACAGTACATACATACATCGCGTTAGGTCACACACACACGCACACACATATAATTTTACGCTCATCAACACACAGGATACTTGAGGAATGTGGTTCAAGGTTATAAAACGATAGGGCAATATTTTAACGTCTCCCCCTCACCTCACACCTACCCCCACTCCATCTCCCCACCTCACCCCTCTCCATCCTAGCTTGTCCCCCTCGTCTAACCTCCTCCTCTTTCCCTCCCTCAGCCTCCCACCTCCCTCCCACCCCTCCTTTTAACAGGATAAAACATGTTGGCGCATTTCCTGTGTACCAAGGGCGGGAGGGAGACAGATAGGGAGGGGAGAGACAGAATAAAGAGGGAAGGAGTGGGAGAGACAGAATAAAGAGGGAAGGAGGGGAGAGACAGAATAAAGAGGAAGGAGGGGAGAGACAGAATAAAGAGGGAAGGAGGGAGAGACAGAATAAAGAGGGAAGGAGGGAGAGAGACAGAATAAAGAGGGAAGAGGGGAGGAAGACAGAATAAAGAGGGGAGTGGGAGAGACAGAATAAAGAGGGAGACAGAATAAAGAGGGGAAGGAGTGGGAGAGACAGAATAAAGAGGGAAGGAGTGGGAGAGAGACAGAATAAAGAGGGAAGGAGTGGGAGAGACAGAATAAAGAGGGAAGGAGTGGGAGAGACACAGAATAAAGAGGAAAGGAGACAGATAGAAGGATGGGGGGAGGGAGGAGGAGGAGAGACAACAGAGGAAGAGATAGACAGAAGAAAGGAGGGAAGGGGGAGAGGCAGAATAAAGAGGAGAGGGGAAGGTAGAGAATTTTCGAGGAACAGAATTAGAGACGGAATACAGGAGGGAGAGAGATGATTCAAGCCCAAGTGTTCATTATCTTGTCATATATGCGTTAAAATAATGAATGAGTGAGTGTTAAGTGATGTATGTATGTATGAATGAATGTATATATATATGTATGAATGAATGTATATATGTATGTATATATATGTATGAATGAATGTATATATGTATGTATATATATGTATGAATGAATGTATATATGTATGTATGTGTGTGTAAATTTTTCTTGGTATATAACACATGTCCTCAATTACGTGTGTCAGTCGGTGCAGAAACGTTGATGAAACCTGACGTAAAGTGACTCAGTAAATATGATGGTAAATTTACGGTGGGAATAAAAAAAAGTTTGGATCACCTGAAGAATCTCCACCCCAGTTTATTTCACCTGACTTAACCCCCCACCCCCCTCTCCTAACCTAACTTAACCTAATGATTAACAACGCTAATCTAACCTGACAACCTAACTCAACCTAACCTAAAGCTTACTCAACCTAACCCAAAGCTTACTCGACCATACCTAACCTAAAGCTTATTCAACCATACCTAACATTATCTCCAAATTGTTAGGGTGGTTAATCTTCAGGTGAAATAAACTGTGGTGGTTAATCTTCAGGTGAAATAAGCTGTGGTGGTTAATCTTCAGGTGAAATAAGCTGGGGTGGTTAATCTTCAGGTGAAATAAGCTGTGGTGGTTAATCTTCAGGTGAAATAAGCTGTGGTGGTTAATCTTCTCGGTGTTCCTTTTGGTATCGTATTGTTAATCACTTCTGAATTACAGTAACATTACGGTGTAGGGACGTTGACGATTCAGTCCAGGTAATCAACGACCTCAATATCGCCTTCAATTTCCCAGGTCTTTGACGTAGCCGCGAGAGCTTTTGGTCGAGCATGACGTCATCAGCCCATTGCTGTAAGGACTTCACTTGGAGCCTGGCATGAGTGATGTCAAGTAGAGGCAGTATTTAACCTTACTTTGGAGGTGTAGTTAAACTTTTTGAGTATACTATAATTTAGCCTCCTTGAGTACGATGGTTTAACCCTTAGTACGATGATTTAACCCCGTTGAGTACTATACTTAACCCCTTGATGATCATTTAACCCCCTTACTATAATTTAACCCCTTTGAGTACGATCATTTAACCCCCTTTGAGTACGATCATTTAACCCCTTTGAGTACGATCATTTAACCCCCTTTGAGTACGATCATTTAACCCCTTTGAGTACGATCATTTAACCCCCTGCTTGAAAGTAATGATCATTTAACCCCTGCTGAATACGATCATTTAACCCCGTTATAATGATCATTTAACCCCATGAATACGATCATTTAACCCCCGTTGAGTACGATCATTTAACCCCCGTTGAATACGATGATTTAACCCCCGTTGAGTAATGATCATTTAACCCCTTGAGTACGATAATTTAACCCCTTTGAGTACGATTTATTTAAACTCGTTGAGTACGATCATTTAACCCCGTCTCAAACGGTTAATAAAGAATAAGGATACAGAACCTTATTACATTACATACATAAACATGACTTAACACGTCACACACTTAAACTAAGATCTATGACGCAATTTGTATATAATTTATATATATTGGCCCCCTCACCCCCCCTCCTCTTAGATAGAACCCCACCCTCCCCTCAGACTGACACCTCTCTCCCCCTCAGGATTGACTCCACTCCCCTCTTCCCCTTAGGACTTGATCCCCACTCCCCTTCCTCAGGATTGACTCTATCCCCTTTCCACCCTCAGGTTAACCTCACCCCCACTTCCACCTCCCTCCTTCCCCCGAAAGTTCAATCCCACATCCCTTTCCCCAGGCCCCCCACATCCACCCCCCCCTAGACATGCCCCGTAGCCTGACCCCATAACCCTTTACCCTCGGGGCTGCTCCAAGCTAACCTACCGTGTTCACATCATTGCTAACCCCGGAGTATGGGGGCGACACACACACACACACACACACACACACGAGAGAAGTGTTAAAAATAAGAAAACATATGGAATGAGAGAATAAGAGAGGGTGAGAAAATGAAATAACGGAGAGGATAATAAAGAACAAGTAAAGAGGACTAGAAGAAGAGGTATTAGTAACTGAGAAGAGAAAGAGGTGAGAGGAACAGGAGAGAGAGAGGGATTTATTATTATTCCATTATTATTATTATTATTATTATCATCATCTACATATAACCTTTCAACTAAACACAACGAACATGATAGAATTAAGTCCAAATTGGGATAAAAAATTAAATATACAAATAAAAAATGGAAGAAAAAATGCCCTTGAAATGACTCTGTAAACATGGTGGCAAAATTGCAGTGGAAAAAAAAAATATAGTTCTGTCGCGACCTGTAAATATTTTGAGTTGTTTTTCCACGAGGTTATTATATGACAGTGAACAGACAGGGGGCAGACAGACATAGAATAATGAGAACAGACAGATGTTTATAGTAGACGAATTATTTGGGAGGGAAAAAAACCAGTCATAAAGCAGACAAAGAGACAGTGTGAATATAAGGACAAGACAGACAGACGCAGACAGACAATAAAGTAGACATAGACAGTGAATAAAGTAAAGAGATGACAGAGAGACAGACAAACAGTGTGAATAAAGGAAAGAGATGACAGACAGACAGAGAGACAGACAGACAGTGAACAAAGGAAAGAGATGACAGACAGACAGAGAGACAGACAGACAGTGAATAAAGGAAAGAGATGACAGACAGAGAGACAGACAAACAGTGTGAATAAAGGAGAAGAGACAGTAGACAGACAGACAGTGAATAAAGGAAAGAGATGACAGACAGAGAGACAGACAAACAGTGTGAATAAAGGAAAGAGATAGACAGACACAGACAGAGAGACAGACAGGAACATCTAGTAAGAGGGGGCAGACTGGGAGTGCATTACTGTGGCTCTACAAAGTTCTCACAATTATTATTTTTTTTTACCTGCTCTTGTACCCCCACACTCTCCCCTTCCACGTAATTCCACTCATCACCTCTCTTCTCCCCCCTCCTCCTCCTCCTCCTCCCCTCGGGGCCTTCCTTGGTAGATGTGCCTTACTGTCTTTGTCTTTTATCACTTCTCTGTTTATCTTCGTCTCTCTCTCTCTCTGTCTCTTTGGTGTTGCTTCTCATTCTTCTCAATTTTCGATCTAGTTTTGTATTTTTTTCCTATTTCTTATCTTTATTTGTTTGTCTTTTCCCTTTCTTGTTTATCTTCTTGTGCTCTCTCTCTCTCTCTCTCTCTCTCTCGTTATTCATCTTTTTCTTCTTTTGTGTCAAATCGTTTAGATTTCTCCCGTTTATTATTTCTTTGTTTGTTTTCTTATTTATTTTCTCCCACTTGATTTTTGTTAACGTTTCCTTTCATTTTCCTTATCTATAGTTTATCTTCTCTCTTCACATATTTATTATTTCGCGTTTTATTACTTCCTCCCTTCTTCCTTTTTCATTTCTACTTTCATTCTTTTCTACCTTCCTTTCTTCGATTCTTCAGTTTACATTTTCTATTCTTTCTTCCCTTTCTCTTCCTTTCCTCCCTCCTTTCCTTCTTTCTTCCCTCTCTCCCTCCCTCCTTTCCTCCTTCCTTCCTTCCCTCCCTTCCTTCCCTCCCTTCCTTCTTCCTTCCCTCCCTCCCTCCCTCCTTCCTTCCCTCCCTTCTTTCCTCCTTCCCTCCCTCCCTTCTTTCCTCCTTCCTTCCTCCTCCTTCTTTTCTTCTTCCTTCTCCTCCCTTCCCTCCTTCGCTCCCTCCCTTCTTCCTTCCTCCCTCCTTCTTTCCTCCTTCCTTCCTTCCTTCTCCTCTCTACTGCCTACAGCATCCTCACTCGTCCCTATTCCCCGCCACTACCTATTATCTCACGGAACTGTGGGGTTGAACGTGATGCCCCGGGGTTACCTGGGGGGGCTGGGGGAGGGGAGAGATTTGGAGGAGGACGTAGTAGGGAAGGAAGAGTTAGGAGAGGGGGGGAGGAGGTGAGGAAGAAACTGATAAAAATTGGGTGGGGAAAGGAGTGAGGAAAGAGGGGTGGGAGTAGAGAGGATGAGAAGGGGGTAGTTAGAGTGGGGGGGAGGAGAGGTAGAAATAGTAAGACAAGGGGGTGGGATAGAGTTAGATCGGGGGAGGGATGGGGTGGTACGAGAAGGCAGGGCCGTGGGAGGAGTTGAGCGGGTGGTTGGGGGAGGGGAGGGTCGTGACTGTGGCAAAGTTCACCCCCCCCCCCTTCTTCTTACCTGCCGACAATCAGTGCACCTGGCCGTCTGTTCCATCCCCCTGGGGGTCGGCGTCGTCTCGGTGGCAGGAAGAGAGGTGAGAGGGAGAGGAAGGGAGAGAGGTGAGATGGGAAAGGTCGTGGTTGTAACTATTTCATATTTCAGTGGTGTGATCTCTCTCTCTCTCTCTCTCTCTCTCTCTCATAAGATTAATCGTCTCTTGTTACTGTGTCAGTCATTTGATTAGCTTAGCCATTCAAGTCTCACAAGGAATGTATTGTCACGTAAGTCTTAAGTCTTGGCTACTCTGAATTATCGTATTATCTTTAGTACAGTATTATTATGTCAGTTTAGTCTTTTTGCAAGCCTTCATTTCTGCTTTAAGCTCGTATATTTTATTTTTTAGTCTTTATATGGATGATAGAGTCCAAATTAGGTGTTTTAGTCGTAATCATAAGTCTTATTTAGCCATAGTTGGAACACCTTTCTTGATTATTACCTCAGAAGAACCCCAATTTAGTCTTAGTGCTTCAGTTTTCGTCATAATTTGAAGCTATAATGAAATACATTCGCCTTTTTAATAAATTTTACCATAATAGAATTTATATATTATTATTTTTTTTACTTAACCTTAGTTTTAGCTCTTTTGATTTCACTGTTAACTCGGATCTTTTTCTTGCAGACTATGGGCGACAGAGGAAGCGGCTACACTCCTGCTCCAAGTGTGAGGAGGGTGAGAGTGAGGTAACCACACCCAGGAAGAAGTTGGCCCTGTCACCCACCAAGCCCTCCAAGTAATGGTCTTCACCACCTGTCTGGACCAAGATGATAACAGGATGTTTTAAGGCTGTTTGTGAGGGCCTTCCTGGAATATCAAAGAGTTTTTAGGCATTTATATGATATTAAAAGCTCTTTTGATTGCTTTTGTGGGACAATGGATGACTTAAGAGTTCCAAGTTCTTTAGGGCTCTTTCAAGAGCCCTTTGACCGGCTGAAAAGGTTTTAGTGGGGGAATGCAGTAGATCTTTTGCTTGAATGGCAAAGGTCTGATGAAGCTTCGATGTACTTCTGGAAACCGAAAAATAGTTTTTGGATGGACTTCTTTTGAGTTCTCAAGAGATATTATTTGTGGGTCTTGAAGAGCCCCCCTTTGATTCCTTAAGAGTGTCCTCCAAGGATGTCTGATTATCTTTCAGACTGTTGGGAAGGTCTCTTCAGGAACAGTATGGAACTCAGTCATCTGAAGCATCTGGATATATCTTCGAGATGTTGCTAAGTTTCTTCACAGCTGTCTGAAGATCTTGACCAAATTCAGGTCCTCTAGAATGGCTGTTAAAAAAAGTCATTTCTTATATGAAGGTGGGACTTATATCAGTCGATTGTCTAAATGAATAATATGGAATGTTTTAGAATTCTTATGTAAACATCAGACTGCAAGTGAGAAACTTTCAGTAACTTCTCTTCGACTGTTGACGTATGTTTTCCTAAGATATATGTAATAATTTTAGTGCAAATTTTTAACAAAATGTCAGACTTATTGTGCCGTAAGAGTCTGTTAAACTAGTGAGACACGTTATTAAATATGTTGATATATTTGTACAGACTTTTCGCTGTGAATTGTCAGAATTCTTGAGTCCTGGTAAATATCAGAGTACCTACAGTGTAAGGGAGCAGTTGTTAAGTGTTGGCACAAGACTATTGTGAAAATATTGAGAAGCTCAGCAACCAGAGTCGTAAATGGTTCAGGAGATATTTATAAATGATATTTAATATATTGTGTTCAGTTATTAGATTAGGCCTTCAGTAGGCTATGATTATATAGTACAGTACAGTAGTCTTTTTCTTAGGATAGTCTTTATTAAGGCTAGTCTGCTAAGACTCCTGATTTAAGTTAACCTTTATGAAGGCTAGTCTTTGCAAAGGTTAATGTTTGTTTGGGTTAGCTCTCAGAGGCTAGTTTTTGCTGAAGTTTAGCTCTGTGTTTATTCCTTTTGTGTAGAGTCTTGCTGAAAAATTTCTGTTCAGTATCACTGAGGAAGTTTTTATTGAACATTTGTTCACAATCACTAGAATTCAAATTTTCCCGAATGTGCCAAATGGGAGAAAGTTCATCCTCGTAAAGTTAAAATGTCACGGCCTGAAAGGTTTGGCAGTCGTAAACTATTGTTGTTGTTATTACTGTGAGGGGATGTTATTTGTGAGGATTTAACCATCACAGAATTCATGCTGAGATTAAAGTGTTATACAGTTGAAAATCTTTTATAAATTCAGGTAAAAATGATGAAGCATTAGACTCTGCACACTTGTTGTCATCAGTAAAGTCTTGAAGTGTCATATACTTTCTATGATTTTTATGGATTTTTATTTTTTAACTGACGAGACCTTAGCAACTTCAAGTACAGTACAGTATATTTAGTACTGTACTGGCATTGTTTAGAAAGGAGAGCCTTATGGACACAGAAAGTTGATGACATTTGAAGATAATAATAGAATGTTATTATATACAGTCGACATATCAGGTCTATGCTGATCTGATATGGTGGACAGACATAAGTACATCTTTTTTTAAATGTTCTGTTGCCATTTATTATTTTATAATTAATTAAATGTCTTTCATTGCTCTCTGGGTAATAGTTCTAATACATTAATCTCTCAACATCTTTAAAACAGTGATATTATTTTACAACCATGCAGAATTCTCCCATAAATATTTCAAACATTGTCTTTATGTGTAAATACAAATGTATTGAATTATTTGTGGGGGAACATTCTGCTTGGGACATCCTGCTGTGTTTGTGCAGGAAATGGTGAATTTGATATAAAGAGATTGACACCAATTTGAGTTTACTACACAACACATATGATCTTAGATAATGTGCAATGTTTACCACAGTGAGCAAAAGTAGGCTAGTCATCTTATATTTATTTGTATTTTTAAGGTCTAGTTTTTAATGTAACATCAAAAGTTTATTTGTTAAACTTGTGTGATCATAATGAGTTGTGCATCTTGCCTAAACCTTTCACTAGAATTATTTATAACTTCTGTTGGAATTCAAAACACCCATTTAGGTTAGAATGTGGACAAGTGGATATTCCTTGTAGAGTTCCAGTTGACTGTTGGTAAAGTCTCATGGTACTGTTTTAGTATAGAGTGATACATAAGTTTGAACAGGGGAGGAATACTTAACATTCAATGGTCACACTTAGATCTTAAGTTGAAAATATAACCTATTTAACCTTATATTGATGTTAATTCCCAGTGTAGACAATAAAAGATTCTAATTATGAGAATCTTCTATATATATATATATTTTTTTTTTATTGGTGATAAATTCCAAATCAGGATCACTGAAATAGCTGGTATGTAAAATATATGTGTACAGATAGTTAGTTATCACTGTACAATTTGATGACAGACTTAATGGCCATCAGTGGTTCAGATGTGGTCTTTATTACTGATACAAGGATCGTGATTGACTCTGTTCATTGTGAAGCATGTGATGTGTCCTTTAGTTTCTTAACATAAAGTTTCATTAGTAGTCATCCATTTAAAGTTGAATCAATACTCATAGTAGTTACTGAGACAGTTCTCAGTAAGTCTAATTCCTGCTTTTATCTTTATTTTACTAGTTTTCCATTTCATTTTATTATTTATTTTATTTATATATTTTTTTACGAACTCACAAAACTCACAATCATTCCCTCGTGACTTCATAATGGGAAGAACAATTACACCTGAAATCCATGATCTCATGTTATACTTGTACAACTATATGTTCTTTAGGGTGAGGGGGGAGAAGTGTTAATGTAGAGTATTAGTGTAAGATACTACTGTAGCCTAGCAGACCAGGGGGGAGGGAGGGTGGGGGGGGGGGGTCATGGGTGCTGGTCTAGCCTAGGACACAAGCGTGACTCATGCAATATTTGGCATCTAGTCCAGCCTTGTCCTTCTCTCTCTCTCTTTTTCTCCTTATTTTCTTTCTTATGCACAAACTGCAGTCTGTACAAAAGTTCTGTCTCTCGGTAATCAGTGTGTGGTACAGAGTTGATGAAATGTTATTACAGTGAAATGGTGAAAAATATTGATTCAAGTAAAACAGATACAGTACTTTCTTTTTCACAAAATTATTTACCAAGTAATTTTACAATATACATTTTATGGGTACAAGGTAGATTTGTCAAATGATAGAAATGTCTGTATTTTATTTTGGTTATGGACCACATCAAAGCTAAAAAAAAAAATGCCTAATACAAAACAAAATGTGGAAAGTCTTGATTTTAAAGCTAGAGAAATGTTTCTGGATATAAGCACTGTAGTATGTAACTGATACTGCATTAGAACTAAATTGTAAAAAAAAAATATTGGATGCAACATTTTGTAAATTTAACTGACAAACCTAAAATAACAATGGATGTCAATTATATAAAAATGTAGTGCATATAATCTTTCTGTTCATCTTTTACTGTAACATGTTTGACTCCATTGATACATTAAAAAAAATTATATGCCAGAGGACAAACGGATAAGATATATGTATACTGTTATTTGTTTACATTTGTCATTTCATTTTCCAGAGACACTGTTGCCAACACTGAGGTCTCTCACTGTACATTTTTACTCTACGGAAAAAATTGCATTAATAAATTTATCATATATATGAGAATGAGTTTTATTTGTTCTTTGAGTACTTAAGATTGTATGTGTAACTTATGTAGTGTGTATTGAGTGTTGCAGTATGAGATTAGGCATTGTACAATATGTGTAGGCGTGTTATTTTCTCTGGTCTGGTGTGTGTACTTTGGCATACATAATATATTGGAGCTTGTATGCGTGTACTGTATTCTAAATCATTTTTGGATATTCTGGAATAGTATGTGCCTGTCTTAGAGCACGAACATATTTGTATGCGTTTTACAGTATACACTATTTTGGTGGTAGAGTATTTGAGAGTGATCTCGGTACTGTAGCATATTACATGTAGTTGTGCAACTTTGTAAGATAGTTTTATACATAACTATGCAGTACCAGTGGACTAATATCTTGTCTTGAGTAAGGGGTAACCCGCTAACTCCTGAATAATAATAAAACTAAAAAAAAAGAACCATTACATGACTGGACAACTTGTATTACTGTAGGGAAACTTATCATTCATATATGTATCTGTTATACTGATATAAAATAATCCAAACTTCTTTGCTTGCATGTGTAAAGTGTTTTGATAATGGTGGGGCCATTTTGTGTTCGTTTAGGCCAGGCGAGAGACGGTGAAAGACAATTTATTTATCTAATGAGTGAAGTGTAACAGAGGTTGAATAATATTATTTACGTAACGTAATGATTGAAACGTATTGGAGGATTGGGTTCGTGAGGTAGTATGGAGCCACTTGTGGAAAATTAAGATTTGAAATTAGAGGTGTTGCCATATGCCCGAGGCGATGCACCTGTACCAACCAGTTGCTTCACCAGGCAACATGCTATATTTTTTACACGTCATAGTCACAAGCTTCTTATGTGGATAATAGTATTTTTTTAGCTTAAATAATAGTAAATGAGATATATTAGGATTTATAATAACTAGAAATATCCTGTAGTTGAAGAAAAAGAAATAAGTTGAATAAAACGTCAAGGAGATGCTGCTTGACAGACGTTTTGTTTGGCCTTGGCCATCTTGAACAGCCCGAGGGATTTTTGTCTTAGAAAGTGTAACGACTCTTGCAACTGATTCATACTGAACAAACACTCTATTGTATAATTTCAATGCTAATATTTGTCTTGACAATGAAAACAGCTGTTTGGTTCAGCTGAGTAATTCTGTTGAAACTGACCCAGGCATGACGCATGTTGCTGTGCGTCTTGGGGAAAAAAGTCAAACGAATAGTCGTGTTTCAACGCTTGCACGAGTCCTGGCCTCGCCTTCTTTAACCTCACCATTACGTTTTTTCCGTTACATCTATGTCAGCTCATGGATCCGTTAAAATTTAAAATTATATTGTTTCTTGCTGCTGTTTCACTCCAGTTTCACAGTCATAATAAGCTTAACAGTTTTTGGGAAAGTATAATATCCAAAATTTCTGGATCGCCAAAGGATATGTTAAAAATCAGATTTATCCTATGTAAATGTATAATATGAGCAAAATACTACTACTACACACATACTTCCCAATATATATACATCCATTCAACCACGCAATCTACTCATCTACATAAACATCCACTCTCCTACACATACACACACACGCGCACGTATTCATTCACCAACACACACACACAAAATCCACCCACACATCCACGCACCTACAAACACATTCACTGCGACTCACCCCCACACACTGCCACTAGTACACACTCCCATCAACGCACACACCCACACACTCACTCCCCCACACAACCACTCATAAACTCCCATCAATACACACGCACACACAGACTAACCCACATACATCCATTCACCTACACAGAAGCACAGGCATGGTGAGTCGTGCGGTGATCTGTCAGAAGCACAATCACAAAACTAACAATCTGTGCCTGGATGGACTGGGTTAATCACCGTGTGTGTGCGAGGGCAGGGGCTCGTTAACCAGGGCCGCGGGTAGTTAAATGACGATCAGGACTGGTTCCCTACTGGTCCTGGGGGTGGTTGAGGCCTTGATGACCCTGATGGTGGGAAGAGAAGGATGTTTAGTGAGATAGGGAGGTTCTTAATGAGTGATTGAATTATGGGAACGCCCAGGCTTGAGACGACGCCTGGCGGATGTGAAGCTTGGTGTGGCTTCTAAGATTTTAATTGTTATTTGAATTTAAAGAAAGAACCTAAAGACTATTTATAAGAATTTTGTTGTACATAAATAAATTACTAGAAGTTTAAGGTTGACTTTTTTAATTATGACAAATGAGAATTACAGTACATCAGGTTTGTCAGATGTTCATTTGACTAGTGGAGGGTCAGCTGACGGGTGACCACTGGAGTGTCACCATTTTTATTATCCACCTTACCAAAAGAATAATTCTACACAGGATAAAGCTACATATCTGTAAGTTTGAAGCACTTTTTAATAGATTATGGATGTGCATTGTATGTGAAAACGGAATTTGTGTAGCAGTTGCCATGTGCTTAAGTTAATGAGGTAGCGAGACGAAATCAATTATTCCGTCTAATATTACAGCTATACGAGGTAATGCTGTAGTGTAGTGCCTCTATAAATAAAATATGAAACAACAGCAGTCTTACCAGTATAATCTCAATGCATTTAGTTGATTCCTGCGAACGGAAATGATGAATCAAATACACCATTGTACTAACTCACGGATATAGGGGGAATGGCGGTCTTGTCAACACGTCATGGAGCTGAAGACAAAATTAATTTATGACTACATGGATCACGACTCTCCTCAGTCATATCCTAACTGAACCCAAAAAAAACTAATCACAAATCATTAAGTTAATTTTAGTTAGGGTATAGACTTACTAAACAAATAGAATTATTTTTTTGGGCGGAAAGCTTAACCAACAAATAGGAAGAATATTAGTTTTGGTAACATAAATTTAACCTGTCTCCGCCGCTCCCCCTTCCCTTGGATTTGGTAAATAATTTAACTAACGGAATTCAATTTTGAGATGGATTATTTTGGTAGGGATTTTCTTTGTTTTTTGAGTATTAAGAATGAAGCGTTGAAGAATAACAGTCATCAGTATTCAAATGGAAAACCTATAGTATACAAATTGATGCTTATAATAATCATTCATCACAAAATTTTAAACTCTTATTTTGTGATTGATTTTGTCTCTTGTTGATACTCGTGTTATTTTTATTTATTTTGGTACAGTATATTATCTCTACTCGTATACAGCACTGTTATTTGTAGCTGTTATTACATGTTATTTGTAGCTGTTATTACATGTTATTTGTAGCTGTTATTACATGTTATTTAAGTTTGAAAGTATCATTTTTGTGTGACCAATGAACCACTACTAACAGGTGGTGTCTGGCAACTCATCGGCTGATCCTGGGTTGAGATTCTCGTGACTGACTTTCCCATCTCCAGGTAGTAACGATGTCCATTCAGCCAACCAGAAAGGTCAGTCATATAATCACAAGTAACACTTATATATTTTGAAGGGCTGTAGTTAAGGGTGACAAGGGCGGAGTCAGTATTTTTAAAGGAAGAGGGAGTTACCATACTTCCATCACCATATAGAGATAGTATCTGGGATGAGTGTCGTATTTCCAAAGCCACGTTAAATTCTTGGTTGTATTAAAAGTTATAGCTATCTATCATCAGAATATGTACCGCCTCTGATGTTCCTTTGGGTGCCACTGTAGCGTACGGTTTACTAAGATATCTTTAGTCTATCCTAACCTAACCTTACGTAACCTGATTTAACGTAACCTAACCTATGTATCTTGTAGACCGCATGTTATAGTGGCACCTTCCTTTGTATGTTGTATGTAAAAGAAAATTTAAATATATTATTATTATTATTATCATCATCATCTGCAAATTTAAGCTATGTCGCACCTTTGTTAATTTCATTCAACCTAAGTTAATCAGACCTAACTAACCTAAACCCTAACTATATCCTATTTAAACCTAACAATGTAACCTAACCTAACTCAACCTGATTATCCACCTAACCTTACCTAACTCGATTACAGCCTAACTTCTTGATGGTATAACTATTATGACCTCATCATATCCTAGCCGAATGCAACTTCAAGCCTGGTGAGTTTCTGTTATTCAGTTAAAGTAGAGTCTGTGCAATTTCGATTCCATGTTGGGTTTATTTTAATGCTGTTGCTTATCTTAAAGTTAGTTGAGGTCTTATACACAGAAATACGAGGAAATTTTAACGTATGTGATTAATTATTACGTTTTGTATTTTTTAGTGGTTTTCCTTTGTCACCAAAATTTGAAAATGATTTTGAGAATAAGTTGCCGCCATTTTTTTTAGATTATTATATATTGTCTAGTTTGTTGTTTTGCGTGCTTCAACTGCTATCGTTATTAAGCATCGTCTTAGTTATTACAAAAGGCAGTTTCCCCCCTCCCCCCGAAAATAAAAAAAATCCAGTTCACTATAATCTGGCTCATGCATGTTATAACTTATACATAAAAAAACGAGTCTGACCGGTTAGTGACAGCTCTGAATGGTTGGTTATGTAAGACTTTAACGTGTTTCCACCGGTATAACGAATTTTTTTCTCAATATGAAAGACTATAGTAAATTCCCTATCTCCAGAGAGGCTGCACGTCTCATTGTTTATTAAATGAGTGCAATTTGCTGCCTCATATACACCGCTGCCTGACGTACAAATAATTAAGTATATTCTGCGTATATGAATAATATTTCTTTAACCTTGGCACCAGAACTATTAATTATTTATGTGTATCACCTGGAGATTATACACTTACAGCTTATTGAGATGATTAACCACCCTATCGTTAATGTACTCAGTGCTAATCGAACACCCAGGTAGCATTAAGATATTTAATGATCAGGTGAAATAACTTAAGGTGTTTAATCCTCAGGTGATCCATAAATTGAAAGAAGTGAACATATTAACCTACTTTACACAGATTAAGATGGTATTTACGCTCATACGCCCCTTTACGCCTATCTTGCTATTGCATCAGCCAGTCAAGACGCCATCTTTCCTCTGGGTCCATATCTATTGGCTGAAGGAACAACATCACAACAGGGACCAGTTTAGTCTCACAAGGCCATAGTTTCTACATCTTTTAGAGGTTAAGAAGGAAGTGTGTTGCCTAAACCGCTTGTCCGAATCCTTCTGTAAATGTGTGCGTGTCTGTGTCTAAAAGGTTATGGTAATAATGTGTTGGTAGGAGGAAATTAACGCAATTTGGGCATAATGAACGTACACACACACACACACACACACACACAGTCATAAAAATAAAAATGCGAAAACTAAAATACAAGAAACAAAAGCAAGAGAGTGATTAAAACAATACACAAAAATAATTAAGAAAAACAATTCAAAACGATAGATACAGACCGAACTATGAAAGAATAATACGGGGAAAGAAAGCAAAAATATTAATAGTTATTGACAGACAGACAAATACATACAGATAAGCTCAGGCAGAGACATGGACAGGCAAACAGACAGACAACTGAAAGGAAGAAACGGATAGACAGAACCATAAACATAAAACATAAAACAGACGAACAAACACAGACAATCAGATAAGCTCAGACACATGGACAGACAAACAGACAGAAATAAAAAAAACCCAGATGGACAACAGATATAAAACAGACAGACAGACAGACGGTCAGACACTATCAGAGACACGTAGAAAACAAAGTCCTAACGACATAATTGGTTGTGTGCGTCAGGGAGGGAGTCGTTAGCCACCGATCAGCGGCAGATCATTGGTGGATAGTCTCCCCTAGTTACCACCAATTACCGTCAAATTAATTGTTTGATAAGACAGTTGCCAGACCGCCTTTATCTGCTGCCAGGTCCCTAGTATGTGTGTGTGTGTGTGTGTGTGTGTGTGTGTGTGTGTGTTCCTAATCGTAACGAAAACTACCCACCCTCACCCTTACCTCATCTCCTATCTTATTCTCCCTCCCTCCCTCCCTACCCTGCCTCCCCATCTACCTCCCTCCCCACCCTGCCCCCATCTACTCCTCCCTGCCTACCCTGCCTCATCTACTCCCTCCCTGCTCCCTCCCCTGCCCTCTATCTACACTCCCTCCCTCCCTCCCCGTCTCTATCTACACTCCCTCCTACCCTGCCCTCTATCTACTCCCTCCCTACCCTGCCCTCCTATCTACTCCCTACCCTGCCCTCTATCTACTCCCTCCCTACCCTGCCCTCTATCTACTCCCTCCCCTCCCCTACCCTCCTATCTACTCCCCTCCCTACCCTGCCCTCTATCTCTCCCTCCTCCTACCCTCTATCTACTCCCTCCCTCCCTACCCCTGCCCTCTATCTACTCCCTCCCTACCTGCCCTCTATCTACTCCCTACCTGCCTCTCATCTACCCTACCTGCCCCCTATCTACTCCCTCCTACCCCTGCCTCTATCCCTCCCCTACCCTGCCCTCTATCTACTCCTCCCTCCTACCCCTGCCTCTATCTACTCCTCCTACCCTGCCCCTCTATCTACCTCCTACCCTGCCCCCTCATCTACTCCCTCCCTACCCTGCCCTCTATCTACTCCCTACCTGCCCCCATCTACTCCCTCCTCCCTACCCTGCCCCCCATCTACTCCCTCCCTACCCTCTATCTACTCCCTCCCTCCCTACCCTGCCTCCTCCTCCCTCCTACCCTGCCTCATCTACTCCTACCCTGCCCCACACCCCTACCCTGCCCCCTATCTACTCCCTCCTACCCTGCCCTCTATCTACTCCCTCCCCTACCCTGCCCTCTATCTACTCCCTCCTCCCTACCCTGCCCTCCTATCACTCCTCCTACCCTGCCCTCTATCTACTCCCTACCCTGCCCTCTATCTACTCCCTCTACCTGCCCTCTATCTACTCCCTACCCTGCCCTCTCTCTCCCTCCCTCCCTACCCTGCCCTCTATCTACTCCCTACCCTACCCCTATCTACTCCCTCCCTCCCTACCCTGCCCTCTCCTCCCTCCCTACCCTGCCCTCTATCTACTCCACCCTGCCCTCTATCTACTCCCTCCCTACCTGCCCTCTATCTACTCCCTCCCTGCCCCATCTACTCCCTCCCTCCTACCCTCCTATCTACTCCCTCCCTACCCTGCCCTCTATCTACTCCCTCCCTACCTGCCCTCTATCTACTCCCTCCCTCCCTCCCTCCCTCCCTACCCTCTATCTCTCCCTCCCTCCTGCCCTCTATCTACTCCCTCCCTCCCCCTGCCCTCTACTCCCTCCCTCCCTACCTACCCTCTATCTACTCCCCTCCCTCCCCTACCCTCTATCTACTCCCTCCCTACCCTGCCCTCTATCTACTCCCTCCCTACCCTGCCCTCTATCTACTCCCTCCCTCCCTGCCCTCTATCTACTCCCTCCCTACCCTGCCCTCTATCTACTCCTCCCTCCCTCCCCTGTCCTCTATCTACTCCCTCCCTCCCTCCCCTCCCTCCCTCCCTCCCCTGTCCTCTCTCTACTCCCTCCCTCCCTCCCTCCCTCCCTCCCCCTGCCCTCTATCTCTCCCCCTCCTCCGTCCCTCCCTCCCAACCCTGCCCTCCTATCTACTCCCTCCCTCCTCCCACTCCCTGCCTCTATCTACTCCCTCCCTCCCTCCCTCCCTGTCCTCTATCTACTCCTCCCTCCCTCCCTCCTCCCTCCCTCTGTCCTCTATCTTCTCCCTCCCTCCCTCCCTCCCTCCCTCCTCCCTGCCCTCTATCTACTCCCTCCTCCTCCCTCCCTCCCAACCCTGCCCTCTATCTACTCCCTCCCTCCCTCCCTCCCCTGCCCTCTATCTACTCCCTCCCTCCCTCCCCTGCCCTCTATCTACTCCTCCTCCCCTTCCTCTCTATCCTCCCCTCCCTCCTCCCTCCCTGCCCTCTCTCTCTATCACTCCCTCCCTCCCTCCATATCCTCCATACCTCTTCCCTCCATCATTCTGATGTTGTATAAACCAACCTTTCTTCTATTATTTTTAATATTATTATTATTATTATTATTATTATTATTATTATTATTATTATTATTATTATTGTGTTGTTACATTATTATTATTATTATTATTATTGTTGTTCATTATTATTATTATTATTATTGTATTATTATTATTATTATTATTATTATTATTGTTGTTGTTGTACATTATTATTATTATTATTATTATTATTATTATTATTATTAATTGCCACTTTACTGATTTTCTTAATATTTCTATTCATTGTCTGGTAATATTTTTTTGTGGTAGTAAGTAATGTGTATGTGTGTGTGTGTGTGTGTGTGTGTGTTTTATCTATCCTATCTGAAAATAAAGGACTCGGTAAAAAAGACTCACCATAATGTGACAAGAGAAGCAGGAAACAGTTGAAGAAGGTGATAAATGATGTGAGACAAGGAAGAGGAAACGTGTGAGATGGTGGAAGTTTAAATGGAGGAGGAAGGAGGAAGAAGGAGGAGGAAGAAAGTAGAGAGAGAAATAAGAAAGGGTGAGAGGGAAGGGAAAGGAAAGAGAAGAATGATAGATAGTGGTGAGGAAGAGAGGAGAGGGTGAGAGGAAAGCGGAAGGGAAGAGATAGAGGAGTGGTAGATGAAAGGGAGGAAGGTGAGAGAAAAGCGGGAGAGGGAAGAGGAGAGGTGAGTGAGAGAAAAGTGGGAGAGGGAGGTGAGAGAAAAGTGGGAGAGGGAGAGGTGAGGGAGAGAAAAGTGGAGAGGGAGAGGTGAAAGTGGGAGAGGAAGAGGGAGAGGTGAAGAAAAGCGGAGAGGAGAGGAGAGGTGAGGTGAGAAGAGGAGAAAGTTGTCGAGAAAAACGACACTGTGGTAATGGGCAGAACTCGTTAACGTGAGGGGAGAGGAAGGGGGGGACAGGAGGAGTGGGGGAGGTGAGGAAGAGGGACAGAAGGTGGGGAGGGTAAGGAGGGACAGGAAGGTTGGGAGGGTAGGAAGGACAGGGAAGGAGGTGGGAGGAAGAGGGAAGAGAGGGACAGGGGAGGGTAGGAGGAGGGCAGGAGGAGGTGGGGAGGAGGAGAGAGAGACAGGAGCAGGTAGGGAGAGGAGGAGGTGGGGAGAGGAGAGGGAGACAAGCGTGGGAAGATTCGGAGGAGGCAAAGTAAGGTCCGAAACTGTCATGTGATCTCACTCTCGCTCTCTCTTATTTTGGGGTTGTGTGTGTGTGTGTGTGTGTGTGTGTGTTAACTGGACTACACAGTTTGCAGCACCTGAAGATTTACTCAGCTTATTTCACCTGAAAATTAAACATCTAACCAACGCTAACCTAATCAAACCTCTCCAACTCTAACCTAACCTAACCTCTCTTATCTAACCTAACCAAACCTTTCCTACCCTAACCTAACCTCTCTTCCTAACCTAACCAAACCTTTCCTACTCTAACCTAACACTCTCTTACCCTAACCTAACCAAACCTTTCCTACCCTAACCTAACCTCTCTTTATCCTAACCCTAACCAAACCTTTCCCTCCCTAACCCTAACAAACCTTTCCTACCCTAACCTAACCTCTCTTATCCTAACCTAACCAAACCTTTCCTACCCTAACCTAACCTCTCTCACCCTAACCTAACCAAACCTTTCCTACCCTAACCTCTCTTATCCTAACCTAACCAAACCTTTCCTACCCTAACCTAACCTCTCTTATCCTAACCTAACCAAACCTTTCCTACCCTAACCTAACCTCTCTCACCCTAACCTAACCAAACCTTTCCTACCCTAACCTAACCTCTCTTAATCCTAACCTAACCAAACCTTTCCTACCCTAACCTAACCTCTTATCCTAACCTAACCAAACCTTTCCTACTCTAACCTAACCTCACCTCCCTCCCCACCAGGTTAAAGATAAGCTTGGAGTAAATCTTCAGGTGAAATAAGCTTGGAGTAAATCTAAAGGTGAAATAAGCTTGGAATAAATCTTCAGGTGAAATAAGTTGGTAGAGAAAAGGGAATGAATCTCCAGCTAATCCCATAATGTTACGGTCATATTCTCATCCCACATCGTTCAGGAGACAAGAGTGATTGGTATTGGTTCACTCTGTAAATAAACAGAGGTATACGAACGATAACTAAAGGTTTACTGAGCGCTAGACAATGAAACATGTCAGTAATGTCCCTATTTTATATACAAAGTTGATGGATTTGATTGATTTTTGGTCTCTATTGGGGGAATGGGTAATCGTTCTGTTAATGGGTAATCGTTCTGTTAATGGGTAATTGTTCTCTGTTAATGGGTAATCGTTCTCTGTTGGGGAATGGTTAATCGTTCTGTTTATTATGCCCTCCCCCCTCCCGTTACACTATAGTAAGGTATGTACAGTATTATATAGAGATCATACACCCATCTTTCTATCCATGTGTTTGTTTGTATAGGAGTCTTATGAACACGACCATTTGAATGATTTTGATTGGATTATAAGTGGGTGTAACTATTTAACATCTCTGAGGATTGATAATTCAGTATTTTAGTTCCATATGTTGTACTGTATACTTGACTAAGTTTCTCTATGAGTTTATTTACTCTGAAGTTTACCCTCGTGTTATTTCCTTTTTTTTTCCATTGGATTTTGTAGTATTTGTGTGATATTCAGGATTAGTTGGTTTATTTAATTTATTTGCATAGAATATTGGTATGGTAAATTTATCCTGAACAGAAACTGTGTACCTATTATTATTATTATTATTACTGTATTATTGTTATTATTATTATTATTATTATTATAATACCATTAATATTATCATTTACTTGTATATATTTTGTGAATGTATGACTATCGCCTTGAACCTGTGTACTGAAGGTCGAGTACTCACCCAACACGATTCGTTACGCTTGTTTTATCGCTATTGTTTTGACGCTTCTCTTTTGTTTTGTCGTTTGTCTTTTGTTTTGGAGGTGGACGTGTGGGAGAGGAGAGTCGGGTTCTTATACTGGATGTTTACACTCCAGTTGTGCTCACCAAGACGACACAATGGTTAATCACCAGGTTTTTCTGCACCTCAATAAAAATGGTTAGTTGCTGACGGTTTATCTGACCTCTTCTCCTTTCTTTACGTACAGTACCTCTCTCTCTCTCTCTCTCTCTCTCCCCAGTGATGAAAATGACATGGAATGTGTATTTCGCCATTGGCTGAAGTGCATCCTGACCATAATATTATAAATTCCTCAGTAAAGGTGGTCGCTTAGCCTCTTAACAAGACACTCCACTACTGACAACAACATATCACTCGCTATTTAACCCAAGTTCCACTCAACACTCCCGTATTCTGTTACTCTCAATTCACATTCTTTTTTTAATGCCACTATTGGAGGGGTACCGAGTCTAAAAAGCTTATTGTCGCTCCCCTTTTTCCTTCCTCTTTCTTTATCTTCTTTTCACCTCATTTTTAGCTTGTTGGTGATTTTCTGAAAGGGAAGAAAAATGCGAGGGAGACGGTGATGGAGATGGTGCGGTCGAGAGTGTCCTACGGCACGTTAACTGCGGTAAATAGAGAGACGCCGCCGCCTCTGTCCTGCTTCTAAAAGATTCGTACTTTTAAATTCTCCCCAAAAATGGACGGTAAAATAACGTACCTAGTTACAGTGAAGCCCCGAGGCAATTTTAACGCTATAAAGGCCATCATCATCATCATTATCCTGTAGTTTAAGTAAGTGAATGAGTTAGTTGTACTGTCATAAGGTAGAACTGAACGTGTGGAAAACCGTTCATTTGACTCCTGAGGTCTTTTGTGGCTCGCCTTTTATCGCGGCGGTGGTGGTGATGGTGGGTAGGATTCGCAACCACACAAAAGACAGAAAATAATCACGTATATTTTTCTTTCCTTTAGTCATCTCTCGTTGACTTCCGGCATAGTCAAGTTTACTTCACCCTTGTCCCGTGATATTTTTCCCCCAACATATTTTTAGTCGGGTCGTTCTTACATGCCTGTATTTGCGTATGAATGTAAATAGATATAGAAATAGATAAATACGCGTTAGTATCTTATAATGTAGAATGAGTGTTCGAGTATACAGTATTTACAACATTGTCATTCATCCTTGAGTAAAAAAAAAAAAAAACGAAATTTCGAAAATCTTAAATTCCCTGCCAATGATTTTTTTTATTATATTTCTTATTTATTATTATTATTATTTTTAATTAAGAACTATCAGTAATTAATGTTGGTCGTACGTGTTATGGGTAATTATCGATCACCTGAAGAATTTGCACCCCAGTTTATTTTACGTAAAGATCAGCCACTATTTTGCGGGGTTAGGTTAGGCTTGATTTGGTTAGATTAGGCTAGGCTGGCTTTGGTTATGTCAAGTTAAGGTGGGTTTGGGTTAGATTATATATTAGGTTAGCTTTGGTTAGGATAGTATTGGTTAGGTTATGTTAGCATTAGGTTAGGTTACGGTAGCGTTAGGGTGTTTAATCATCAGGTGAAATAAACTGAGGTTCCTAATTTTCATGAGTGTCAGTCCCATTCTGGTCTGATCTAGAACGGTTTTTTTAAGGGGATTAGCCCACCTGGGCACAGGTCACTGACCCACATCGGGGCCTGGGGGGCGAAAATTTAATAATAATAATTGTAATTCATAGTAAATAAAATTTATAATAAAAAGTAAAATAAAATAATAACAATAATAATAATAATAATAACACTGTAATAATGATAATAAAGAAAAAATAAAAATAATCAATAGTGAGAAACGCTATATGTACAGTATGTTGTCTTGTCAATAGTAAGAGAAACAATTGAGACCCTGCAATTGTGTGTAAATGAGGCAGAAAGACAGATCAGCAACCTGGAACTTGGTCACAATTTTTGTGATGCCATATGGCAGCAGGGTCTACCATTAGACAACACATTATGCTTCCAATATCTTCCCGGGCGTATGACTGGCAGTGCTAAGGGGTGTCCTGTCTCTTCCGTGTTCCTCCTTTTCCTCCCTTGTTCATCCTCTCTCCCTCTCTCCCTTCTGTGATTCCTCCTTTCTCTCCCTCCTCTCCCCCCCTCTCCCCCCTCCCTCTCCTCCTCTCCCCTCCCTCTCCTCCTCTCCCCCCTCTCCTCTTCTCCCCTCTCCCTCCTCTCCCCTCTCCTCCCTCTCCCCCCCCCTCTCCTCTTCTCCCCCCTCTCCTCTTCTCCCCCCTCCCACTTCTTTTCTCCCCTTTCCCCTCTCCTCTCTCTCTCTTCTCCCCCCTCTCTCTCCTCCCCCCCTCTCACTCCTCTCCCCTCTCCTCCTACACTACTCCTCTTCTCCCCCTCCCCCCTCTCCTCCTCTCCCCTATATACCCCGCGTTTAGCCACCTTATGACAACTGATCGGTGCTGAGAGTTGCGTTGGATTTAGTTTAACAATACAACTTTGTGACAAGATTGGAGGGGCAATTTTTGTCTAGTTTTGGAACTTAATTCAGTCCGGTCTTAAAAGGGGCACTGAAGAGGCTGATACAGGCTGTGACTTTCTCATTCCTCCCCGCCGCCCTCTGACCCCTGATTTCCCCTGAGTCCTTGGTTCCCTCCACTCCCCACCTCCAGCCGCCCCTGACCCTGATTCACCCTCTCCTACTACCCATCCGTCCCCTGACTCCCTAATTCACCCTCCCCCACCCCCGGTCGCCCCTCTGACCCCCTGATTTATCCTCCCCCACCTCCAGCCACCCCCGACTCCTGTGATTCCCCCAGCCACCCCTGACCCCCGATTCCCTCCACATTCTGCCTTCCCTGACCTGTTTCACCCTTAGACTCACCCCAGGGGGACCTTCTCCACCCCAGCTTATTTCACCTAAAGGTTAATTAACTAACCTAACCAAACCTAACCTAACTTTACCTTACCTAACCTAACCTAACCTAACCTAACCTAACCTCACCCCCAAATAGTTGTTAGAGTGATTAATATTTAGTTGAAATAATCTGGAGGTGGAGATTCTTCAGGTGATTCCATGTATGAAGTGTGTGTGTGTGTGTGTGTGTGTGTGTGTGTGTGTGTGTGTGCGTGCGTGCGTGCGTGTGTGTGTGTGTATGCAATACTTACCGACACATGAAGTAACAACATAGACTCTACAGTACATTCAATCACCACAGACTAAAGAACTGAGACGCCACCACCACCACCACCGTGAGCTGTCAACAAAGATGGCGTGCCTGAGGCGGTGGGAACAATTACTATATACAGTATACCTTGACTGACAGACATCGATATCTCGCAAGGGTTAATTCGACTATTTCCACCAACCTTCATCGTCATATATCCAATGTTCTCAGTGGGGGCCTGAATCACATCATGACTCCCTCAGAACAAGCGGGAGGAGGGAAGGGTAATCGTGTGGTTCCATTTCGGTTGATTGACGTGCCTAAAATTATTTACATTTGGTGTGTGTGTGTGTGTGTGTGTGAGGGGCTACGTACCGCCTTGGGTCGATATTTTAGTTTGTGTAATAAATAAATCGTAAATGATGTGGTTTTAGAGAGACGTAATGTATAATGTAAATAATATACTGTAGATAAAATAGGGAGATAGGGTGAGGCAAAGTGGAGGTGGGTTCAGATATCCGGTAGTGAGGCGTTGACGGATAAATTGATCCACCTGAGAGTTAATGAGGTGGAGTGAAAGGTGGGAATTGCGTGATGATTTGCCACCCTAGTTTATTTTTTTTCACTTCATGATTAAATAATCCTCACGCTACCTGGGGGGTTAGGTTAGGTTAGTGTTATGTTAGGTTAGGTTAGGTTAGTTTAGGTTAGGTTAACGTTATGTTTGTTATTGTTAAGGTAAAATAAACTGGGGGTTGATCTTCACGTGATTCAAGAAACGTAGAGAGACAGACAGACAGACAGACAAACACGCACTGAGACAGACAGACAGACAGACATAAACATGCACTGATACAGACAGACAGACACGCACAGACGGACGTAGAAACGCACAGGCAGACAGAGACAGACGCACATACAGATAGACACACAGACAAGCACAGACAGGCACTGATAGACAGACAAACCGACAATATATACATTCAAATTGTTGAACTTAGAGTAAATACACTCGATATATGTACACTGTACAGTAAGTGTTGATGATCAAGGCACGTATCTCTCAATTTAGTGTCCTGGATTCGATTCCTGGCCCGAGACAGATGTGAGAAGGGTATGTTATCCATTTCGGGGGATATAAATTACAAAGCAAAATTAGATAGTAGAGAATACTGAATGATGGAATAGAGAAAGAAAGAGAATTAGAGAGAATGAGAAACACACACACACACCATATACTTAGCGACCTCTGGCAACTTCCCGCCTGTGCCACCACCTCGTGTCACAGCGCCATAATTATACACCATTAGCATATTCAGTATATATCGTAGCTCAGTGTTTTAAGGCACACAAACGTTTATCTCTCCCGCCTTTATGAATATGGAATCTTCATCGCGTTTTCCGCGTCACGAATCCCGCAATTATCGTAATAACGGACCCATACTGCCCCCAAGGTGAGCCTGGTGGGGCCACGTGAAGATTAGGCACCCCAGCTTATTTCTTTACTTTTATCCTCTTCACCTCTGATCGGCTCGTTAGCCGCTTGGGCGATCGGTCACGTCTGTGTTACGCACTGTTGGCAAGTACTGGGCATGCACCGGCTCCTGAATGTACCTGAACCTGCTCCAGTGTTGGTCAAGTCTGGTCTTGAAAGAGCTCACACTCGGTGCCGTCACAACACTCTCTGGTAGATTGTTTCAAGAGTTCACAACTCTCACTCCGAAAAAGTTTGCCCTCACAGTTTTCTGGACTTGTGGTTTCTTCCACCTTGAGCTGTGACCCCTTGTGGGGCGGACGTCCGCCTGCTCCAGGTATGGGCAGTCGACTGAGTAATGTCTTAAGAGATGCTTATAGACCTATCAACTCAACCTTTTCCCGCCTATAAGAAAGGCAACTGTGGCCGTTCTAATCTCTGTGTACCTGAGGTGCCGGGTTGCAGGCACCAGTCTGGCATTGCCTAGCCCCTGGCGTAACCTATACCAGGTATATACATTCAGTAAACTTGTCGTGATTCAACATACATATAGACAGTACAGGTATACAAACAATGTACATAAACAGTACATACTGTATGCACAAACAAAAGTAAACAGTAAACATTAAGAGATCTCAACCAAGATTAACCAACAAAACCAACCGTAAAATATCTACCCAAACGGACGTACAGTTTGTCAATGAGTAAACCCGCGTCTGTATCGATCGGCACAGACGCCATTTTTAAAACCCTCTATGATGAGGGTGGGGGGAGTCTTTATTTCTCCTTTCCCTCTTTGTCTCTCCCCTGTGTTCCTCCTTTCCCTCCCTCCTCCCCCTCCCTGTCTTTCCCTCCCTCCCTGTCTCCCTCCTTTCCTTCCCTCCCTCTCTCCCTCCTGTGTTTTTCCTTTCCCTCCCTGTCTGTCTCCCTCCTTTCTTTCCCTCCCTGTCTCCCTCCTGTCTCCCCCCCGCCCCCCTCTCCCCCACATGTTCTTACGACAAGTGTTCCAAATATATTAGCTACTTGAGACGGGAGTTTCTGTACAATGGACACTGTTTTGTGGGTCTATTGTGTTGACTTATGAAACACTCCTGGTCTAACTCTATCTGAGAAGGTCAGTGTTTCAGTGTGGGAAGGTCAGTGTTTCAGTGTGGGGAGGTCAGTGTTTCAGTGTGGGAAGGTCAGTGTTTCAGTGTGGGGAGGTCAGTGTTTCAGTGTGGGGAGGTCAGTGTTTCAGTGTGGGGAGGTCAGTGTTTCAGTGTGGGGAGGTCAGTGTTTCAGTGTGGGAAGGTCAGTGTTTCAGTGTGGGGAGGTCAGTGTTTCAGTGTGGGAAGGTCAGTGTTTCAGTATCAGTAGGTCAGTGTTTCCAGTTTGGGAGGTTAGTGTTTCATCATCATATCAGTGTTTCAGCATCATTTGGTCAGTGTTTCAGTGTGGGAAGGTCAGTGTTTCAGTTTGGGGAGGTCAGTGTTTCGGTGTGGGGAGGTCAATGTTTCAGTGTGGGAAGGTCAGTGTTTCAGTTTGGGGAGGTCAGTGTTTCAGTGTGGGGAGGTCAGTGTTTCAGTGTGGGAAGGTCAGTGTTTCAGTATCAGTAGGTCAGTGTTTCAGTTTGGGGAGGTTAGTGTTTCATCATCATATCAGTGTTTCAGCATCATTTGGTCAGTGTTTCAGTGTGGGAAGGTCAGTGTTTCAGTTTGGGGAGGTTAGTGTTTCATCATCATATCAGTGTTTCAGCATCATTTGGTCAGTGTTTCAGTGTGGGAAGGTCAGTGTTTCAGTTTGGGGAGGTGAGTGTTTCATCATCATATCAGTGTTTTAGTATCAATAGGTCAGTGTTTCATCATAAAATCAGTGTTTCAGTATCAAAGAGCTCAGTATATACGCATGGTAAACATTCTTGCCTATAAACCAGTATATTCCCTCGTGTATCTGAAGAGCTGCAAGACCGTATCTAAACTCTGTTAAGGGTTCTCAGGAGGCGAACGACACAGTTACATTAGCATCGTAATGAACTACCTCTCTACCGTAACAATTGGATGTGTCCCCCCACCCACCTTCTAGCCTTTGTTTACGATGGAAAAAAAAAGCTAAAAAAAAACTCTACGAACGTTTGGGAATAAATCGGATCTTGGGTGTGGGAAACGTAATTAGTGTAGTTGGTTTTTCAATGTGGTGTGTGTGTGTGTGTGTGTGTGTGTGTGTGTGTGTGTGTGTGTGTGTGTGTGTGTACATGTGTGTGTGTGTGTGTGTGTGTGTGTGTGTGTGTGGCGTCCATATGGTTGAATATTTTTGGACATTATTCCTCTGTATTGATCATTACAGCTCTCTCTCTCTCTCTCTCTCTCTCTCTCTCTCTCTCTCTCTCTCTCTCTCTCTCGTGCCCTTTTATCTCTCTCTCCCCTCCTCCTCCCCCTTGAACACAATCCTCAGTGCAAATGGCCCGTGACACCCCCCTCTCCCCCGCTCTTCTCATGCATGACGTTGCTGCAGCGTAAAAAGAAAATCAGGAAGGGAAGGAGGGAGAGGGGGAGGGGGAGGGGGAGGGGGAGTAGAGAGAAGAGAGAAGAGGGAGGAGTAGAGGGAGGGAGAGAGAGGGGAGTAGAGAGGGAGGGGTCTCAGGGGCAGTGATTGTTTGTGTCCAGTCAAGTGATTAAAGGAACTGCAGTTCACTACATCGTGGGAGACTCGTTGTTGTTGTTGTTGATGGTGTGGTTGATGGTGTGGTAGGCTGTATGGATGTGGCTGTTGTGGTAGGCTGTATGGATGTGGCTGTTGTGGTAGGCTGTATGGATGTGGCTGTTGTGGAGAGGCTGTATGGATGTGGCTGTTGTGGTAGGCTGTATGGATGTGGCTGTTGTGGTAGGCTGTATGGATGTGGCTGTTGTGGTAGGCTGTATGGATGTGGCTGTTGTGGTAGGCTGTATGGTTGTTGATATAAATGGTGTGGTTGTTGTAGTAGATTGTATGATTGTGGTTGAAACACATGGTGTGGTTGTGGTGGTAGGTTGTATGGTTGAAATAGTTGTTGTGGTAGCTGCATGGTTGTGGTTGTTGTGGTAGGTTGTCTGGTTGTTATTAAATAAATATGATGGAAATTAAACCAAGAGGACCGGATAACAGAGGAGTGAAATGGCTTGTTTCCGGGAGGTCTAATGGCGTAGTTGAGTCGTTAGTGTTCCTGGACGGCTATAGGCCTAGTGTGGCAGTGTTTCCTTTTGGTCGTGAAGCCCCCTCCCCACCCGCCCTCTCCCCTCCGCCCTTTAAGCCCCCCTTCACCCCATCACATTAATCCCACTTATATATACACGTGTTAGCTACTCGGAGCACTAGGCATAAAGATAATAATTAGTGGTGGTGGTGGTAGATATCGACTATGAGGCTACAGTCACCGAATGCCGCATGGATCTGCGGCTCAACTAATTCAACACAGATAGGATAGTTGCTTATGTATTAGGATATTTAATATTAAGGTAAATAAATGGTGGCGAAGGTGTGGCTATTGGGGGAGGCTGGAGGCCACGTTAAAAAAAAAAAAAAAAAAGTAGTAGTAGTAGTAGTAGTAGTAGTAGTAGTAATGGTGGTGGTGGTGGTGGTGGTGGTAGTGGTGGTAATGGTAGCGATGATGGTAATAATAATGGTAAAATGATAAGTGACTATATGGTGTTAATGTTGATAGTTGTGGTTATGGTGTTGATAATGGTAGTGATGATGGTGATAATGGTGGTAATGGTAGTGTTGATAACGAAGATAATGATGCTATTAATAGTAGTGATGATTATAATGATGGTGATAATAATGATAATAATGATATGATAATGGTTAGTGAAGATATTGATGGTAATAATAATAATATAGCAGACTCTGACCCTTGACCTTATATTAACACTCCAACATTGCAAAAAATAAGGTTAGTAAAATATATAAATAAAAGACCCAAGGATATTATTATTTTTACTTGACAAAACACAATAAGGCCTTAAAGCTTTATATAGCGACTTGGTTTATAAGACTAGAAATACGTAAATAATAACATATATACATTTTTTTTTTATATATTACATAATTAATTCCCATATAGTTAAATAATAGACCGTGAATTAGAGCCTATATGAAGAAATAATATAGATAAAAGATAGTTAAGAATAGTTCAATATATCCTGATAAATGGTAGTTAAGAATAGTTGAACATACTAATCATACTATCCTGATAAATAATAGTTAAGAATAGTTCAATATATCCTGATAAATGGTAGTTAAGAATAGTTGAACATACTAATCATACTATCCTGATAAATATTAGTTAAGAATAGTTCAATATATCCTGATAAATGGTAGTTAAGAATAGTTGAACATACTAATCATACTATCCTGATAAATAATAGTTAAGAATAGTTCAATATATCCTGATAAATAATAGTTAAGAATAGCTCAACATGTAATAAATAATAAATAATTAATAAAGACAAGAGTAAATATAAATTACATACATATATACATACAGGTTTTTGGTCTAGTCATTGCCTCTCTAGAAGTGTGTGTGTGTGTGTGTGTGTGTGTGTGTGTGTGTGTGTGTGTGTGTGTTGACGTCACAAGTAAATAAAGACAATAATATTTATCTCTACTAATCACACTGTAACACGGGGCGGTCTTACCTGGGGAGATTAAAGTCATGTACAGTTCAGTAGTGTATTGTACAGCAAGTGAAGTGTACTGTACAGAATAATAATGTACAGAGAGTGAAGTGTACAGCTCGATAATGTAACGAACAGATCAATTAATTTACCGTGTCATCATTATGGTAATTAGAACTTTTAATTAAAACTTTATTTCAGAATCAAAATTATCGTAATGTGATAATTTTATTGTCCTCTTAAGAAACTTGATTATAGCCGTCGCATTAGTGTTATAGATTAGGCTTATTATCTCCGTGTTATTGAGTGGATTATTCCGTGTTATAGAGTGGATTATACCCGTGTTATAGAGTGGATATATTGTTATTCTCGTGTTATAGAGTGGGTATATTGTTATTATCCCGTGTTACAGAGTGGATATAGTTATTATTCCCGTGTTATACGGTTGATATATAACTATTATCCCCGTGTTCCAGTGTGGATATATACTGTAGTTATCCCCGTGTTACAGAGTGGAATAATACACAAATTACTGCATTTATCTTGTATCCGGGTCAACACACCATGACTAGCATATTACAGTACTCTCTCCTTAATGACTAATTACTCGTTAATTAATACCTCAAATAATATCACTAAATACAGCTAAGTACAGAGAATAGTCTTAGTATTGACTGATCACCTGAAGATTAGTCACCCTAACGCTATCTAGGGGTTAGGTTATAGGTCGGGTTTGGTGAGGTAAGGTTAGATTAGGTTAAGTTAGGTTAGATTAGTTTAAGTTAGGTTAGGTTAGATTAGTTTAAGTTAGGTTAGGTTAGTTTAAGTTAGGTTAGGTTAGGTTAGGTTATATTAGGTTAAATTAGGTCAGGTTAGGTTAGGTTAGGTCGGGTTATATTAGGTTAAATTAGGTCAGGTTAGGTTAGGTTAGGTCGGGTTATATTAGGTTAAATTAGATGAGATCAGCTTAAGTTAGGTTAAGTTAATCCTCAAGTAGTTAATCTTAAACTAGGGGGGCTAATCTTCAGGTCATCCTATTCTATAATACAAAGTCACTACGAATGAGATATTTTGAATCATCTTTGGGAACGAGAGAATGGAAGATATATAAATAGATATATACAAAATAAAGATATAGATTTATATAGAAAATGTATATGAGAAATATGCCCATTGAGATATATTGTGTGATGTTTGCGGTGCTGATTGGTGGAAATTTTACACCTAAGCGTTCATTGGCCAATTCTCTGGGACATGATTGGTTACTTGTTTTATTTCTGGGACGTGATTGGTTACTTGTTTTATTTCTGGGACGTGATTGGTTACTTGTTTTATTTCTGGGACGTGATTGGTTACTTGTTTTATTTCTGGGACGTGATTGGTTACTTGTTTTATTTTTGGGTCGTGATTGGTTACTAGTCTTAGTTTAAGGACGTGGTTGGCCAATTGTTTCATCTCTAGAATTTGATTGGCCAAAATTCTCATAAACTAGCCACTCGTGTTGTTTTAAAGATCTGATTGGCACATAGAAATCACATAGAGGCATTCATTGGCCAGTAGTACTCCATCGACAGCGTTGATTGATCACTAAAACGCACACGAAGACGTTGATTGGTCACTAGAACTCCATCGTTGTTGGTCAGCGTTGATTGGATACAGAACTCAGACGAAGGCGCTGATTGGTGGATGAAGGGTAGTAGCATCCTCGTGGAATTTGGTCAGTCGTCTTCGTTTATTTGGCCGAACAAAATCTGTGAGGGAGAGAGAGTGGACGGTTAATAACTTGATGGGGAGAGAGAGAGAGAGAGAGAGAGAGAGAGAGTGGACGGTTAATAACTTGATGGGGAGAGAGAGAGAGAGAGAGAGAGTGGACGGTTAATAACTTGATGGGGAGAGAGAGAGAGAGAGAGAGAGAGAGAGAGAGAGAGAGAGAGAGGGGAGACTAATAACTTGATGTAGAGAGAGAGAGAGAGAGAGAGAGAGAGAGAGAGAGAGAGAACTAATAACTTGATGTAGAGAGAACTAATAACTTGATGTAGAGAGAGAGAACTAATAACTTGATGTAGAGAGAGAACTAATAACTTGATGTAGAGAGAGAACTAATAACTTGATGTAGAGAAGAACTAATAACTTGATGTGGAGAGAACTAATAACTTGATGTAGAGAGAGAACTAATAACTTGATGTAGAGAGAGAGAACTAATAACTTGATGTGGAGAGAGAACTAATAGCAGTGGAGAGAGAACTAATAACTTGAGGAGAGAGAGAGAACTAATAACTTGATGTAGAGAGAGAACTAATAACTTGATGTAGAGAGAGAACTAATAACGATGTAGAGAGAGAGAACTAATAACTTGATGTAGAGAGAACTAATAACTGATGTAGAGAGAGAACTAATAACTTGATGAGAGAGAGAACTAATAACTTGATGTGAGAGAGAACTAATAACGATGTAGAGAGAGAGAACTAATAACATTAGAGAGGCTAATAACGATGTAGAGAGAGAAACAACTAGAGAGAGATAACAGCGATGTAGAGAGAGAGAACTAATAACTTGATGTAGAGAGAACTAATAACTTGATGTAGAGAGAGGAGCTAATAACTTGATGTAGAGAGAGAGAACTAATAACTTGATGTAGAGAGAGAGAACTAATAACGATGTAGAGAGAGAACTAATAACTTGATGGAAACTAATAACTTGATGGAGAGAGAACTAATAACTTGATGGAGAGAGAGAACTAATAACGATGTAGAGAGAACTAATAACTTGATGTAGAGAGAGAAGACAATAACTTGATGTAGAGAACTAATAACTTGATGGAGAAGACTAACTTGATGTAGAGAGAGAGAACTAATAACTTGATGGAGAGAGAGAGAACTAATAACTTGATGGAGAGAAATAATAACGATGAGAGAGAGAGAACTAATAACTTGATGTAGAGAAGAACTAATAACTTGATGGAGAGAGAGAGAACTAATAACTTGATGGAGAGAACTAATAACTTGATGTAGAGAGAGAGAGAGAACTAATAACTTGATGTAGAGAGAGAGAGAGAGAGGACTAATAACTTGATGTAGAGAGAGAGAGAGAGAGAGAGAACTAATAACTTGATGTAGAGAGAGAACTAATAACTTGATGGAGAGAGAGAGAACTAATAACTTGATGTAGAGAGAACTAATAACTTGATGGAGAGAGAGAGAGAGAGAACTATACTTGATGTAGAGAGAGAGAGAGAGAACTAATAACTTGATGTAGAGAGAGAACTAATAACTTGATGTAGAGAGAGAACTAATAACTTGATGTAGAGAGAGAACTAATAACTTGATGTAGAGAGAGAACTAATAACTTGATGTAGAGAGAGGAACTAATAACTTATGGAGAGAGAGAGAACTAATAACTTGATGTAGAGAACTAATAACTTGATGTAGAGAGAGAGAGAACTAATAACTTGATGTAGAGAGAGAGAGAGAGAACTAATAACTTGATGTAGAGAGAGAACTAATAACTTGATGGAGAGAGAGAACTAATAACTTGATGGAGAGAGAGAGAACTAATAACTTGATGGAGAGAGAGAACTAATAACTTGATGTAGAGAACTAATAACTTGATGGAGAGAGAGAGAGAACTAATAACTTGATGTAGAGAGAGAGAGAGAGAGAGAGAGAGAGAGAGAGAGAGAGAGAGAGAGAGAGAGAGAACTAATAACTTGATGTAGAGAGAGAGAGAGAGAGAGAGAGAGAGAACTAATAACTTGATGTAGAGAGAGAACTAATAACTTGATGTGAGAGAGAACTAATAACGATGTAGAGAGAACTAATAACTGATGTAGAGAGAGACAACAACTTGATGTAGAGAGAACTAATAACTTGATGTAGAGAGAGAACTAATAACTTGATGTGAGAGACTAATAACTTGATGTGAGAGAGAGAGAACTAATAACTTGATGTAGAGAGAGAGAGAACTAATAACTTGATGGAGAGAGAACTAATAACTGATGTAGAGAGAACTAATAACTTGATGTAGAGAGAGAACTAATAACGATGGAGAGAGAGAGAGAGAGAACAATAATAACTTGATGGAGAGAGAAGAACTAATAACTTGATGGAGAGAGAGAGAGAGAGAGAGAGATAACTAATACGGTGGAGAGAGAGAGAGAGAACTAATAACTACTTGATGGAGAGAGAGAGAGAGACTAATAACTTGATGGAGAGAGAACTAATAACTTGATGGAGAGAGAGAGAACTAATAACTTGATGTAGAGAGAGAACTAATAACTTGATGGAGAGAGAGAGAGAACTAATAACTTGGAGAGAGAGAGAACTAATAACTTGATGGAGAGAGGCAATAACTTGATGGAGAGAGAGAGAGAGAGAGAGAACTAATAACTTGGTGGAGAGAGAGAACTAACAACTTGATGGAGAGAGAGAGAGAGAGAGCAATAACTTGATGGAGAGAGAGAGAGAACTAATAACTTGATGTAGAGAGAGAGAACTAATAACTTGATGGAGAGAGAGAGACTAATAACTTGGAGAGAGAACTAATAACTTGATGGAGAGAGAGAGAGAGAGAGAGAGAACTAATAACTTGGTGGAGAGAACTAATAACTTGATGGAGAGAGAGAGAGAGAACTAATAACTTGATGGAGAGAGAGAGAGAGAGAGAGAGAGAGAACTAATAACTTGATGGAGAGAGAGAGAACTAATAACTTGGTGGAGAGAGAGAGAGAACTAATAACTTGATAGAGAGAGAGACTAATAATTTGATGTAGAGAGAGAGAGAACTAATAACTTGGTGGAAGAGAACTAATAATTTGATGTAGAGAGAGAGAGAGAGGACTAATAACTTGATGTAGAGAGAGAGAGAACTAATAACTTGATGTAGAGAGAGGACTAATAACTTGATGTAGAGAGAGAGAGAGAGAGAGAGAGAGAGAGAGAGAGAGAGAGAGAGAGAGAGAGAGAGAGCTAATAACTTGATGTAGAGAGAGAGAACTAATAACTTGATGTAGAGAGAGAGAGAGAGGACTAATAACTTGGTAGAGAGAGAGAGAGAGAGGAACTAATAACTTGATAGAGAGAACTAATAACTTGATGTAGAGAGAGAGAGGGACTAATAACTTGATGTAGAGAGAGAGAAGGACTAATAACTTGATGTAGAGAGAGAGAGAGAGAGAGAGAGAGAGAGAGAGAGAGAGAGAGAGAGAGAGAGAGAGAGAGAGAGAGAGAACATTAAAATCAAAACGATGAAAAGTTTTTAGAAAGAAGAAAGTAAAAAAAAAGGTTAAAAAAAGTCTATTTATATAATTCAACATAATATCACTGATCTTGACTTACTTTACATTAAATAACAATTACTATTGAATATTCACCCGTAATGCTGGTCTGCCTGAGAGACACGTCATTGCAGTTTGGTATAGTGTTGCCAGACGTAGTTGATGTGTTGCTTGGTGTTACTGCTGCTTTACTTGACGTAGTTGATGTGTTGCTTGGTGTTACTGCTGCTT
>NW_024713650.1:3730999-3930084 GCF_018991925.1 Homarus americanus
ATCGATATTACTTCGTTCAGTTACGTATTGCTAGCAGCTAGGGAGGGAGGTGGATTGAAAACTAGGGAGGGAGGAGGTGGTTAACTAGGGAGGGAGGGAGGTGAGTGAGCTAGGGAGGAAGGAGGGTGGTGAGCTAGGGAGGGTAGGGAAGGAGGTGGTTAGCTAGGGAGGAAGGTGGCAGGCTAGGGAGGAAGGGAGGTGGTGAGTTCTGGAGGGAGGAGGGGAGGGAGGTGGTGAGCTAGGAGGGAGGGAGGAGGGTGGTGAGCTGGGGGAGGGAGGGTGGGTAGGCCAGGGAGGGAGGGAGGTGGAAGCTAGGGAGGGAGGGAGGTGGAGTGAGCTAGGGAGGGAGGAGGTGAGTGAGCTAGGGAGGAGGGAGGTGTGGTGAGCTAGGAGGGAGGAGGTGGTGAGCTAGGGAGGAGGGAGTGGTGAGTGCACGGAGGGAGGGAGGGGAGGTGAGTGAGTTAGGGAGGGAGAGGTGGTGAGCTAGGGAGGGAGAGAGGGAGGTGGATTGGCTAGGGAGGGAGGGAGGTGGTTAGCTAGGGAGGGAGGAGGGAGTGAGTGAACTGGGAGGGAGGGAGGTGGTGGAGTTAGGGAAGGGAGGGAGGTGGGTAGTGTGGGAGGGGAAGGAGGTGGTGAGCCTGGGAGAGGGGCAGGTGGTGAGCTAGGGAGTGAGGAAGGTGGTGGAGTTGGGAAGGAGGGAGGTGGTGAGCTAGGGAGGGAGGGAGGTGGTGAGTTACGGAGGGAGGAGGAGGGAGGTGGTGAGTTACAGGAGGGAGGGAGGGAGGGAGGTGGTGAGTTACGGAGGGAGGGAGGGAGGTGGTGGGCTGGGGAGGGAGGGAGGTGGTGAGCTGGGAGGGGGAGGTGGTGGGCTAGGGAGGAGGGAGGTGGTGAGCCTAGGGAGGAGGAGGTGGTGAGCTAGGGAGGGGGAGGTGGTGAGCTAGGGAGGGAGGGAGGTATGTGGTGAGCTAGGAAGGGAGGGAGGAGGTGGTGAGGCTAGGGAGGGGGAGGTGGAGGTGAGCTAGGGGAGGGGAGGGGAGGGAGGGAGGTGGTGGAAGGAAGGGAGGGAGGGAGGTGGTGACCCTAAAGGAAGGGAGGAGGGAGGTGAAATTGAGCTAGGGAGGGAGGGAGGTGGTGAGCTAGGGAGGGGGTGGTGAGCTAGGGAGGAGGAGGGAGGGGAGGGAGGTGGTGAGTTACGGAGAGAGGAGGTGGTGAGCTAGAAGGGAGGGAGGAGGGAGGGGTGGTGAGCTAGGAAGGGAGGGAGGGAGGTGGTGAGCTAGGAAGGGAGGGAGGGAGGTGGTTAGGTAGGGAGGTGGTGAGCTAGGGATGGGGAGGTGGTGAGCTAGGAGGGAGGGAGGGAGGGAGGTGGTGAGATGGGAGGGGAGGGAGGTGGGAGGCTAGAGGTGGGGAGGTGGTGAGTTAGGGAGGGAGGGGAGGAGGTGAGTGAGCTAGGAAGGAGGGAGGTGTGGAGCTAGAGGGTGTGAGCTAGGGGAGGAGGGAGGGAGGTGGTGAGTTAGGGTGGGGGAGGGAGGGAGGGAGGTGGTTAGCTAGGGAGGGAGGTGGTGAGCTAGGGAGGAGGGAGGGAGGAGGTGGTGAGCTGGGAGGGAGGGGAGGGAGGTGGTGAGTTAGGGGAGGGAGGTGGTGGAGTTAGGGAGGGAGGAGGTGGTGAAGGCTAGGGAGGAGGGAGGTGGCAGGCTAGGGAGGGAGGGAGGTGGTTAGCTAGGAGGGGAGGGAGGTGGTGAGTTAGGGAGGGAGGAGGTGGTGAGCTAGGGGAGGGAGGGAGGAGGTGGCATAGGGAGGGAGGATGGGAAACTTGGGAGGTGGTTAGCTAGGAGGGAGGGAGGTGGTTAACTAGGGAGGGAGGAGGAGGTGGTTAACTAGGGAGGGAGGGAGGTGGTGAAGCTAGGGAGGAAGGAGGTGGTGAAGCTAGGGAGGTAAGGGAAGGAGGGTGGTTAGCTAGGGAGGAAGGTGGCGAGCTAGGGAGGAAGGGAGGTGGTGAGTTACGGAGGGAGGGAGGAGGTGAGTGAGCTAGGGAGGGAGGAGGTGGTGAAACTAAAGGAGGAGGAGGTGGTGAGCTAGGGAGGGAGGGGGAGAGGTGGAGGCTAGGGAGGAGAGAGGTGGTGAGCTGGGAGGAGGGAGGTGGAGGCTGGGAGGAGGAGGTGAGGTGAGTTACGGAGGAGGGAGGGAGGTGGTGAGAGTTAGGGAGGGAGGAGAGAGGTGGTGAGCTAGGGAGGGAGAGAGGGAGGTGTGGTTAGCTAGGGAGGGAGGGAGGTGGTTAGCTAGGGAGGGAGGGGAGGGGTGGGTGAACTAGGGAGGGAGGGAGGTGGTGGGATTAGGGAAGGAGGGAGGGTGGTGAGCTAGGGAGGGAAAGGAGGTGGTGAGCTAGGAGGGAGGAGGAGGTGGTGAGCTAAAGGGGAGGAGGAAGGTGGTGAGTTAGGGAAGGAGGGAGGTGGTGGGCTAGGGAGGGAGGGAGGTGGTGAGTTACAGAGGGAGGGAGGGAGGTGGTGAGTTAGGGAGGAAAGAGGTGGTGAGCTAGGAGGGAGGAGGGAGGTGGTTGAAAACAGGGAGGGAGGTGGTGGGCTAGGGAGGGAGGGAGGGAGGTCGTGAGTTGGGGAGGAGGGAGGTGGTGGGCTAGGGAGGAGGTGGTGAGCTAGGGAGGGAGGGAGGTGAGTGAGTTAGGGAGGGAGGGGAGGTGGTGAGCTAGGGAGAGGGGAGGAGGGAGGAGTGGGAAGTGATTACGGAGGGAGGGAGGAGGTGGAGTGAGTTGGAGGGAGGGAGGTGGTGGCAAAGGAAGGAGGTGGTAGCTGGGGAGGGAGGTGGTGGAGCTGGGGTGGGAGGTGGTGACTAGGGAGGGAGGGAGGTGGTGAGTTAGGTGGAGGGAGGTGGTGAGCTAGGGAGGTGGTGAGCTAGGGAGGGAGGAGGTGGTGAGTTAGGGGGAGGGGAGGGAGGTGGGTGAGTGCTGGAGGGTGGAGGTGGTGTGCTAGGGATGGAGGGGGGGAGGTGGTGAGCTAGGGAGGGAGGGAGGGAGGAGGGAGGTGGTGGTAGCTAGGGGTGGGAGGGTGGTGGGATTAGGGAGGGAGGGTGGTGAGCTAGGGAGGGAGGGAGGTGGTGAGCTAGGGAGGAGGGAGGTGGTAAGTTAGGGAGGGGGGAGGTAGGTGAGCTAGGTGGGAGGGAGGGGGTGGTGACTAGGGGGGGAGGGAGGTGGGTGAGCTAGGGAGGGAGGGTGGTGGGCTAGGGAGGGGGGAGGTGGGTGAGAGTTAGGGATGGAGGGAGGTGGTGGTGAGTGGGAGGGGGAGGTGGTGAGCTAGGGGGGGAGGGAGGGGTGGTTAGGTAAGGGAGGGAGGGAGGAGGGTGGTGAGTTAGGGAGGGAGGGGGAGGTGGTGAGCTAGGTGGGGAGGTTGTTAGCTAGTGGGGAGGGGGGTGGTGGAGCTAGGGAGGGGAGGGAGGAGGGAGGTGGTGAGCTAGGGGAGGGAGGAGTGGTGAGCTAGGGGGGGAGGGAGTGGTGAGCTAGGGAGGGGAGGGAGGTGGTGAGCTAGGGGATGGGGGGTGGTGAGCTAGGGGGGGAGGTGGTGAGCTAGGGAGGGAGGTGGAGTGAGCTAGGGAGGGAGGTGGTGGGCTAGGGGGAGGGAGGGAGGTGGTGATTAGGGAGGGAGGGAGGTGGTGAGCTAGGGAGGGGGAGGTGGTGAGCTAGGGAGGGAGTGGGGGAGGTGGTGAGCTAGGGAGGGGGAGGTGTGGTGAGCTGGGAGGGAGGGAGGGAGGTGGTGAGTTAGGGGAGGGAGGTGGTGAGGTGGGCTAGGGGGAGGGAGGGAGGTGGTGAGCTAGGGGAGGAGGTGGTGAGCTAGGGAGGGGAGGTGGTGAGCTAGGGAGGGAGGTGGTGAGCTATGTGAGGGGGTGGTGACTAGGGAGGGGAGGGTGTGGTGAGCTAGGGAGGGAGGTGGTGAGCTAGGGAGGAGGAGGTGGTGAGCTAGGGGAGGAGGGAGGTGGTGAGCTAGGGGTGGGAGGGAGGTGGTGGGTTGGGGAGGGAGGGAGGGGGGGAGGAGGTAGGTGGGGAGCTAGGGGGGGGAGGTGGGTGGGCTAGGGAGGAGGGGTGGTGAGCTAGGGACAATACCTTCAACCTCGATACCCTCCTTCTATGCCAACAATGCCCCTCCTTCAACGCCGACAATGCCCTCCAACCCAGCATGATAATGCCCTCAACCAACCTCGACAATGCCCTCCTCCAACACCGACAATGCCCTCCTTTCAAGCATAGACAATGCCCTCCTTCAACATAGACAGGCCCTCCTTCAACAACATGATAGACCCTCAGCAGACAAATAATGAATGATGCCATCATTCAGCGTAGACAATTATTCAAGCGTGGAATGATGCCACTCCTTCAATGAATGATGCCAAATGAATGATGTATATTGACATGAACCAGTACTGACATGAATGATGCCATCATTCAAGCAATGAATGATGCCATATTCAACATGAATGATATATCGACTGAATGCCACTCATCATGGAATGATGCCATCATTGTAGACAATGCCCTCAGCACACGCCAATAGTCCTCCTTCCCCTGAACAAGTCACCGGTCTCCATTTTTGGGTCCGACTAATTACCCAAATGTAGCCGCAATGAAGTCAAATAATGGTCCTACATGAATAAATCGGACTGCCAATCACTTCTCGACTAGTATTTGGTGTCACAAAGTCACAGAAAATTGGAAAACTTACTTTAATCTGAGTTAATAGATCAAGTGCATGTACCTAACCTAACCTAACCTAACACAACTCAGATTAAATTAAGTTTACCAATTTTTTGTGACTTTATGACACCAAATAATAATCGAGAAGTGATTCACAGCCTGATTTACGCTTGTACGACCATCATTTGACTTTATTGCGGCTACATTTGGGTACATTTGGGTAATTACCCGGTACTCACTCCCTCGGTACAAGCACGCAATCTATTAACTCAGATTAAAGTAAGTTTTCCAATTTTTTGTGACTTTGTGACACCAAATACTAGTCGAGAAGTGATTAGCAGTCCGATTTATTCATGTAGGACCATTATTTGACTTCATTGCAGCTACATTTTGCTACATTTGGGTACATTTGGGTAATTAGTCGGACCGCCATTTTTTCATTTTTTGCCTCACGGAACCCAATATTTTCCTCTTTTTTTTTTTAATTCCTCGCTACCTGTAAGAGGCCAGACGCCATTACCTACCATAACAAGTTTCCCCGCGGCGACAGTGAAGCCTTAATTGGTACTCGTCAACACCTACTGTACACCTGGACGGAACAGCGGCTCCAAAACTGCCAAGACAACAATGCAAATGGCTACCGTGATCTTCAAACACTTGTACCCTCTTTGCCGTGACAATATCTCCCCCCTGTGTTTTGTGCGCTAATAGTCTCTCTTTCTCCTTCTCTCCGTCGCCCTCTACCTCCTTTTATCCACAGCCGTAATTCTCGACAATAAAACAGGTAGCTGCCCCCCTGTACATCCAATATATCATCCCACCATTAATTCACCCGCCCTTACTAATGAACAGCTTACCGTATCCTCCGCTTGGTGATGTGTTGGACCACCCGAGCAATGGTTCACTCCCGTGATGGTTCATGTTAACGCACACACAAAATAATACGTCCTATAATGTACTGTAGGGGTGATGGTGAGAGTGGAGAGCACCGAGTCCATCAACCGCACACTTCACTGCAGGAAAAACAAACTGATCAGTTTTATGCCCAAAATAAACCAATATCATTATAACAAAATAGTATGCTTTAATCAGTAAAGCTACGTAGAAGTTTCCAAACAAAACGATTAAGAGTTGGACGTCTCCGAAATGCTGAAGATGATTATTTTTTTAGCTATACACATTTGTTGTGAAATTACCCTTGGTATGATGTATTATGTGAAATATCGACCCATAATGCAGAAGAATCAGGATAATATAATGTCACAATATTTTATGATATATTAGAAGAAGAATAAAGCGTCACGAAGTCAGATTGACACTTCTGGACTTCGGCCCAAATGCAGATCAGCCGTGGTGTACACCATGCCATGGTATCCCGGCGGTCGTAATACAATGGAGTGAAAATTTTGTGATTATTCAAGATGGGCCATGGTGGTACCCGACTGCCGTTTGTTGTTACTGCGTCATCGTAGTGTAGTCAGGTGTACCAACTGGCGGAAGACTTGGGGGTTGGTATGCTTGCACCCTGAAAACGTTGTCAGTGGCACGAAACGTTTGCTCTTGCTACACGATTTACGAGCATAAAAAACTTGAATCCCAAGCTAAGGTGCACCTCATTTTCCTATTTTCTTGGATTATAAGCCAATTATGGGAATAAAATACGATTATTTACTGTGAATATAGGTAAATAAAGCCTGTGAAAACCATAAAAATGTAGGAATTGAGTGTAATATCTGTTCCTTTCTTCTTTATCCTTATTAAATCCAACAATAAAGTTATAAGTTTTTCATGAACTTGGGGTTGGGTGAGTGTAATAAAGAGAACTATGGCCTGTTCTGTGGATGAAGTCAGTAGAATGTACCAAATTACAGTATTAGGTATTATAATTTTGTTATGACAGTGATGAACTCACTGTACAGATGAATTGGGATAAAATATCACCATAACTGTTAGTTTTCTATCAAACAGGAAATTATCTTTATACCAAAATTTTTACTTTCATATTATACAAGGCCAGTTATCTACAAGATATGAAAACTTGAGATAATGTTTCCTCCTTCTCTCCACCTGATTATAGTAATGCAATAAATACCCTTTCAAAAAAACAAGACTTGAACACTTTCCCAATGTCAGGAATAAATATGTATACAATATGTTAAGACATGGACTAAACCAGAAGTCGGAGAAAAGTCTCTGCTGTTTAAATAGTCTTTTATTTGGAAAAATATTACATGTAAATACTGTATATGGATCCTCACCAGACAGCCTTCATATAGTTAGTGTGCAGACATTTGTTTACAAGGTATATACTCAACTATTATGGAAATGAAGACATGTTAGGTTAGATTAGGTTCATCCTGTGAGCAAATGTCATGGAACCAATATACAGTAGGTATAGTCATGAAATTCTACCATCTAATCAGAGACTAATAATGTTAAACATAGAACAAGATGATAATTAAATGGTTTAAAAATACAGTGAACCCTCACTTTACGCGGTCAATTGAACCCACGATGGCCCGCGTAAAGTGAGAAACGCGTAAAGTGAACAACATAACATATGGGATTAATTGAAATAGAGACCGGGCCAACCCCCAAACTCCACTTTTTCAGACACAATACCTACGTTGTAGTACAAATAACTTCTTAATTTTATGATGGTATGCACACACAATTAATAATTAAGAGAAATATCAATAATATTAGGTTTTTTAACACTTACATTAGTAGAAAAGATGGCTGGGCACACGGGGATGGGGGGTTGGTTTCGAGGCAGAGGGCAGATTATTGGCCCTCACCTTTATCACTTGTATCTCTATCCACCACAGAGGCTTGCAGGGCCTCTTTGTCAAACCCCTCAAAGTCCATATAAGTCCATATCCTCACTATCATTATCACTATCACTGACTTGGGCCGGCTGTGGTGGGTGGCGGGTGAAGAGCTTGGTAATGTTTTGATGACTGGGCGACCGTGTGCGCACCCTGCTAGCGCTGCTCTCCGCATAAAAGGGTACACACACCGCGGAAAGTGAGCATTCCGTGTTCAGCAGGGTAACGCGTAAAGGTGGAAACGCGTAAAGTGGGACCGCGTAAAGCGAGGGTTGACTGTATCCTCAATACAGTCTGCAATGTTAATTGCAAATCATTCCTGCATTTTTTAATGTTTAATATAAACTGTAATAATAATAAGGATAAGAATACAATGATAATGCTTATTTCAGAATATAGCCTTTATTAAAAGCAGGATGTTATAATATATGGATGATCAAGAGTAAAGTATTTTAAAAGAAAAATCACCCACAAATTTCACAAATAAATTAATACGTAATATCCACGCATGTATGCAGAGTGTAAAATAAAAAAAAATAATAATAATTAAGGCATACAGTACGTTATGATTTCTCCAAGGTACAGTCTCACATTACGCGGTTAATGTAACCCGGAGGGTACCGCGGAAAGTGAGGAACGCGTAAAGTGAACAACATAACATATGGGATTAATTGAAATGGAGTCCAGGCCGATCCCCAAACTCCACTTTTTGACGACACACAACTATGTTGTAGTAAAAATATTATCTTAACTTTATGATGGCATGCACACACAATTAATAATTAAGAGAAATATCAATAATATTAGGTTTTTTAACACTTACATTAGTAGAAAAGATGGCTGGGCACACGGGGATGGGGGGTTGGTTCCGAGGCAGAGGGCAGATTATTGGCCCTCACCTGTATCACTGGTATCAATTGTATCACTATCCACCACAGAGGCTTGCAGGGCCTCTTTGTTAAACCCCTCAAAGTCCATATAAGTCCATATCCTCACTATAATTATCACTATCACTGACTTGGGCCGGTTGTGGTGGGTGGCGGGTAAAGAACTCGGTAATGTTTTGATGACTGGGCGACCTTGTGCGCACCATTTTCGCGCCTCTTACACAACATGGCGGATGGCGGGAGGTTTGGATCCAAAAATGGCGCGGCTTGCCAGCCGCTCTCCGCGTAATGGGGTTCACGACCGCGGAATGTGAGCATGTTAGGTTCTGGCAAGGCACCGCGTTAACGGTGAAACGCGGAATGCGGGACCGCGTAATGTGAGGATTGATGTATATGTTCAGAAAATTCCAGAAACTGCATTTTTTCTGGTCTATGAGTAATTTGGGGATTTTACGGAAAGTTTCCAAAGTTTTTTGTTCCGAGTCTGGGAACCAGTTCCGAGGTTAGGTTAGAAAGCACATTCCAAAATCTTCCCTGGAACCGGAAAAATTCCCCATCAATCAAATGATACCAAGATTTATTTCTTCAGTATTGGTGAAAGGTGAATAGTCAGCTGTATCTCTACCTGTAAGTGAAAATAAAGGGTTACTATTTATAAGTTTCCCCACATCTAAATATTGAGGGTAATTTTGTCTGTTAAAAAAAAATAAAAATAAAAAATTCCAAAGGAAACTCAGATTTGTTTGGTTTGATATGCAACACACTAAAAAAATTATTGTTTTTTCTAATGTACTGTAGTGTATATTGTTATGATGATTCCAAAACTTTGATCCTTTTTTTAGAGAAATTCATAGAACAAAAATTATAAGCCCTTTAAAATTTTAATGATCTATATAAAAATGTTAACCTAACCTACCTAACTTAACCTATCTGGAAACTGACTTAACATATCATAAAATAAAGTATACTGTCTTTCATATTTTAAAGGTTGGATTAAGGACAAATTCACTTAGGTTAATTTCTGGTTACAGTTAATTAGTCAAGTCTGACATATTTCTGTTGCCATCATTAGAATGTACATATATCACATTTATTGAAGATTCATAATTTCATTATCTTTGAATATCCAAGAATTGTAATATAAAAACAATTAACGGTAAAGGGAGTCATGCCTGTGATTACTTTCTACAATTATTGCATCTAGTTATAATTGAGTGGAGCATCAAGGTGAGTTAGGTAAGATACAAGGAGTTTAAAGATGAAAATGTATTACGGTCTCTCCTCGACTTACGACGGACGGTGTTCCGTCCCGACGACCAGGTCGTAATACCTGAAATATTGTTATTAAATATTATCATCAATGACTTCTTTTGGTATTAAACAATACAATTTGGTGCTAATTTTTTCCTCTTACATAAAGTAGCTTTAGTGTATAGGGTGAAACATCTATCATGAAGTGATTGTCATTTGAACTTTACGGAGTCTGAATTTGTAAAAAAAACAAGACTAATGTTTTTGATCTACTCATAATCAATTTGGTAAAATGAATGTTTAGGTCATCCACCTACTTGGCATTTGAAAAAACATAATTTCAATGTCACCAAACCTAACCTAACCCAACTTAACTTATCTAACATAACCTAACTTAACTGGAAAAAATCGGTCAACTTAAAATCATTAAATTCGCTGGATGGCCAAAAAGATAATAATATTATCACTTCCATTTACTTTAGAAGGACTTATTCATTTTTGTTGAAATCATGGACATACTGTCAATGGCAAAGTTAATTAATATCACCACTCCAACTGTTGGCCCAAACAAGTCGTAAAGTAGTTCTTTCTTGTATTACATTGAGTCACTAAGAGAATAAAAAATAAAACATGAATTTAGGTCAATGAATTTATCTTATTAGTAGCAAATTGTGGTTAAACTGATACACAAATGAAACATGCCTGGGAAGTACCTAGCACTAGTTACCTGGCATATTTGGACTTATTAAAATATGAAATCTAGGCTAATAAGTAATTATACTAAGGAAATAATTATTTTGGTAGTGCTGGACGGTTATTAATTGAGCTCATTACGAAAATTGGGTCGATATTAATTCTGATAAAGGACGTCATTCACCATCCCAGAGGAAGCTGTTCTCACCACTCTTCAAATAGACCATTTACGACTTTTATTTACTTTAATTTGATTTCAATACATTTATACACATAAATTAGTTGTATTAGTTATCTTAAAAGCTTACCTTTTATGATGGTTAGGCGAATTTGGAGGATATAAACGGCGATGAGACAAGTAGAGGCTGGCAGCATTTTTCGTACAAAAACATGTACCGCTTTTAAAAAGAACAATACAATTCTGCATGTGCTGTTCTATATGGAGTATATCGTATAACAAATATTATTCCTTTGCAGATTTATACATTTTATGTCCATCCAAATTCAGCATGGTATACACCACGGCTGATCTTGGGTATGGGCCTCAGCATGTCAACACACTGCATGACGCTGGTCGCGACACCTTCCCGATGAAAAAGTTACTAAGGAGATTCTACCTCAATGATCCTTCCAGTTATTATTATTATCACCAACCTTAGTGCTTTAACCAGAATTAATTAAGGCTGGGCAAGACAGTTAGGTACAAAAAAGTAACTTCTTAAACTAAGACCTATAACAGTCCTTGGTCTATCGGAACTGCTTAAAGGTGGACGGTAATTACCGACTCGTCCAAATGGATGTTAACTTCTTGCCTCTCAAATTGCTGTCAGGTTTCGAGTCCCGCTTGGGTCTGTCGTAATGAGTGCTGATTATCCTGTGTCCCTAGACTCCTACAGAATGTGGGGGGGGGGGGAGTTCAATCTCCTCTGTACTAACACTTGCCCCATGAAGATAAAGAGCGACAGCCGTGGCCACGTATGATACAGCCAGGAACTAACCACAAATTATAAAACACTGGTGATAAATGGTACAAAATCGCCATGTGTACCTGTGACTAGAGGGGAACCACAGTGTATTGGGCCCGTTGTTGTTTGTTTCATTAATGACATGCCAGAAGCTATACACTCCTCCGTACAAATGTTTGCGGACGATGCCAAGTTATTAAGGGAGATTAAGAACCAAGCAGACTGTGAAGAGCTGCAGAAAGATCTCGATGACCTTCAAGAATGGTCGAGGAAATGGCTGCTAAGATTCAATGTCACGAGGTGCAAAAGGATGCACCTGGGTCACACCAACAGTAAGGAGGCGTATCACATGTCCCAACAGGACGAAGAGACTGCATTGAGACCGAATGTGAAAAGGATCTGGGTGTGTATGTCGACTATAAACTAAAGTTCTCAGGCCATTGTGAGAAGGTGAATCAAGCAACGAAACTAATAGGTCTTATAAGAAGGTTGTTTAGATATCTGGATGGTCCGCCACTCGTCACGATCTTCAAGAGTGAGGTGCTTCTCCGCCTGGAGTACTTTCACCCCATCTGGTCCCCGAGGTTTGCTAGAGACTGCCAATTGAATGAAAATGTCCAAAGGAGGGCCACCAGACTGGTGCCTGCTCTACAGAACCTCAGTTACTCAGAGAGACATGGAGCGCCTGGAACTACCGAGCTTATACTGTACTACAGATGGACGAGGGGCGACCTAATCGAAGTGTATAAACATCTCAGGGGGCACTACTCGGTCGAATGTATACATACCTGGAGCTGGCGGACGTCCGCCCCACAAGGGGTCACAGCTTAAGGTTGAAGAAGCCACAAGTCCAGAAAACTGTAAGGGCAATTTTATTTGGAGTGAGAATTGTAAACCCTTGGAACAATCTGCCGGAGAGCGTTGTGATGGCACCAAGTGTGAGGTCATTCAAGGCCAGACTTGACCAACACTGGTGCAGGTTCCGATATATTCAGGAGCCAGTACATGCTCAGTATCTGTCAAAAGTGCGTATCAGAGATGTGACCGATCGCCCAAGCGGCTAAGGAGCCAATCAGTGGCGAAGAGGATATAAGTATCACCCCAATCACAGTACCATCATCACCAACAACTTTGCACCCTGTATTTATTATCCCTTCATTTATTATCATATTATTTATTTCGTTTCATCTTCCTCTGGTCAACAATCATACTTTATCAACAATAGAATTACTTTTTCTTCTGTTTATTTACGTTTATATATCTTTTCATATTAAAATTTATATGTGCGGTTGTTTATTTAGTAAATTAAATGTTATCCATTATGCCCATATCTTCTTACTAAACTCGTGGTAGTTGTTCATCACTAGTTAACTATAAACAATGTAACACGTTCTCCTGGCTACAAGGGCGGGAGAGCGGAAGACGGTGACCGGATAAAACCCCAACGGACAAAACCCCAGTCTCATATATAAAATATAAAATAAAACACTTTTATGTTTAGGTTAGGTTAGATTAGTATTGATAAATGACAACCCCGTTGGGGTTTTGTCCGTTGGGGTTTTGTCATGGAACCGCGGAAGACAACACCGCATAGCTCACCCGCTCAACACCTCTGAGACCTATCAGCTACACGATCTGCCCCTATGCCACCTTCAGGTATACCATCGTTAACTTGTAATACAAATATGAATAATCTCCAATGTTGTGTTTCTTCTAAATGTTTTGGGTAATTATTGACACACCCGTTGCCGAATGTTCATATAAAATGAATTTAAAAACCTGCAATTTCACAACGAATTGCAGTGGACTTGGGTGTAGTTTTATTTGGGCAAATGTGTTAAAATGGGTTATTTTTAAATGAAACCTAACCTAACCTTAGTCGATAAGAAACACAAGTTCTCCCGGCATATTAAACAGAAAGAACTTACTTTGATTTTGTGTAATCTTATGTTTTTCGGACATGAAAGTGCGCTGGGACTGAAGGGCAGGTTGTTGTACTGAGACACTTCGAGCCGCCATACAGTTTCACCGCCGATTAGACGAAGTATTGAGAGACTTGGGGCCTAATTATCTACTCAACGAAGCATTTACCCAAGAAATAAATATCATATTACCACAACGATGAAAATATAATAAGAAAAATCCATCAAAAAATGTATGCTGTTTTTTTTGTGATAACAATAACATACTGTACCTTGAATCTGCATCCCTCCTGTACTGTATAAGCATTCACTAAGGCTTCCTCCTGTAAGGATTTCTTTCATCTTCCGTTAATTATCAGTTCCTACTTGTCTTCTCTCGTTAGGTTTAATTTTTCCTTCAACTGGTCTTCTCGTTGGCACTTCTCTTTCAGACTTTTTGTGGGAAGTTCAGAGGGAACCTTCAAGTAAGGTCTGTCTCTACACGCAATGATTTATCGGGACTGTCTGGAACCCTGTCCCCAGCCCACCACCTACGGCTTGTTTGTGTCTGAACATATCATTATAACTCCCCCTGAGCAGTCATAACTCTGTGTGACCGTATGTCATCAAACATGGCCGTGCTCATGGGTCAAATTTGGGTACTAATGGAGCATCTGCCTGACACAAGTTGTTTGATAATATTAATTTTCTCCACAACTGTTCGTTGGATGATAGTAAGTAATTAAAACGAAATGACAACTTTTTATTTTAATTATAAATACTGTATATATATATATATATATATATATATATATATATATATATATATATATATATATATATATATATATATATATATATATATATATATTGTGGGGTATAGAGATGTTTGGGTTCGCACTCAGGATGGGATGGAGAAAGGAAACTCACAATGTGCTCTCTATATACATGTTGTATTGGATGTACAATGCAGCTTGGTGCTGGGAAGGCAGCATGGTTACAAGCGTGATGTAGAGAGAGCTGGTTGGTGAGGACGCTCAGAGAAGGACAGCTTGTGGGTCGCCATGCTCGCCAGCGGGAGAGAGGACCGCCAGGCAGGCGGAGGAGGAGCGAGGCCGCCAGGCAGGCGGAGGAGGTGTTGCTGGCTGGTTGGTGTAGGTAGAAGGAGAGACAGATCACCACGAGGTCAGGTCTTAAATAGCGGGGGTAGGCGTGGCTTAGCAGTTGACCCCCGCTCCGTGGTGTATGGCGGCGCTGGTTGACCTAGACCACGAGGCATACACTGGGGAATTGGTGGGGTCGGCTAGGCAGCGACAAACAGCGTTTGTAGGGGAGAATTCCACTACAATACTCCCCCTTCCCTCCAGGCTGTGTAGGAGACTTGTTGTCTGCAGAGTTGCATAGCACATGTGAGGCAGAACGGGCGGTGCGTGCCTCATGTGAGACAACGGCGATGGCGTGATGAGCCGGTCGCTGGATACAACTGTCTAGATACACAATATCTGTGGGAGTAGAGAGGGAGAATAAGGGTGTGTGGAGGCGATGAATGTTGTGCTTCCCTCACGGCAGGTACAGAGTCGACAGATGCGCCTGCTGGGGTGTGTGGACCTGGGTCAGGAGCAGGGGCTGTGTCAGCAGCAGCGGATGAGGGCTCGTGACAGCAGCTGGGTCCACGACAGCAGCAGGGTGCAGGACATTAGCAGGGAGTACCTGAGGGAGAAAAGAGGGGTGTGTGGGTCCGCACTCAGGAACAGAGGCCGCATCAGGGGCGGCAGGGGTTACTGCTGGGCCAGGGTCGGCGTCTGAGGCAGGACGGGTGTGCTGGGGTCGGTAGGACGTGGTGCTTGGGGCAGGAAGAGGAGCTGGTCTCTGCTTAGAGTAGCAGAGCTGCTCTAGGGTGTCTAACCTGCGGTGTAGAGACAGTAGCTGTAGAGCCGATGATAGCTGCTTCTGGGTGGATAAGCCAGTCTTCCATGTTGCTTGAAGACTGGGAGCGTGATCAGTTTCTCCTCCATCCTGTGTGAGTGCGAATCTCCGGGAGTCACCATTTGTGGGGTATGAGATGTTTGGGTTCGCACTCAGGATGGGATGGAGAAAGGAAACTCACAATGTGCTCTCTATATACATGTTGTATTGGATGTACAATGCAGCTTGGTGCTGGGAAGGCAGCATGGTTACAAGCGTGATGTAGAGAGCTGGTTGGTGAGGACGCTCAGAGAAGGACAGCTTGTGGGTCGCCATGCTCGCCAGCGGGAGAGAGACCGCCAGGCAGGCGGAGGAGGAGCGAAGGCCGCCAGGCAGCGGCGGAGGAGGTGTTGCTGGCTGGTTGGTGTAGGTAGAAGGAGAGACAGATCACCACGAGGTCAGGTCTTAAATAGCGGGGGTAGGCGTGGCTTAGCAGTTGACCCCCGCTCCGTGGTGTATGGCGGCGCTGGTTGACCTAGACCACGAGGCATACACTGGGGAATTGGTGGGGTCGGCTAGGCAGCGACAAACAGCGTTTGTAGGGGAGAATTCCACTACAATATATATGTTTTTTTTCAATAGCCATGATCGTAAATCGCCTGTATTGGGCAGGGTATGAAGGGTGAGAGAAATTGCTGGTAAAACACGACAAAAAGTGATCATATGACACTAAACGATATCTGTACATACTTTGTATGTAAAGAAATTAATTATTTATCGTAAATATTCTGCCAAAAATTCTGCAGTGTCAACACGTGTTGTCTTCCACTCTGTTTCAGTGCAACAACCGAACTGCTCCGTCTGAATGTACTCTCACGTCCCCCCAAAAAGGTGAAATTACACCATGGCGGTTCAAGACAGTTGCTTTTATCGGTACCTGATATCAAAGTTTTCTCAGGTTAATATGCCAAGGGGTCCAGTTGCAGTTAGGTAGGTTTTTGGGGTTGGTTATGTCAGGTTCGATTAGGTTCTCTTCATTGTTATATCATTTTTGTTATTTACTATTATCCAAAGTGCATCTGTCGAAAAAAATGAGCAAAATCGACCAATTCCTTCTGGTGTTGGCCATCAATTTTTCAATTTCAATTGTTTATTCCTTGATAGAGGAAGTGGGATCCTAGTGCTGTCACTAGGTACCCCTGTATAATGACACCAGAAGCATCTGGCAAGTGTGACAAGTATATAGTATAAATATTATAAAGGGGCTTACTAAAGCCTAAGGAAGGAAGGATATTCCTTTAACACATAATCAATATTATTTACATAATATCTGGCCAGTATGGGGAGGATCATCGTGTCTCCGTCAGGGGGTCGTGGAGTGGTGGTCCAGCAGGCTTCACGGAAGTGTTGTGTGTGGGGACATCTTAGGAGGTAGTGGATAAGGGTACTGCTGTCTGGTCTTCTGCATAATGCACAAGAGCGTTGCTCAGGGGATGTGGGGATACCAATCTCCCAAGCAAAGTCATACCCAATGCATGGTTGGCCATCTGCTCCACTTTTACCCAATTTTGTTTTGAATATCGAGTCAGTGAAAAAATATGTTGTAGATCAAGCTATAACTAATTTGGGAGGTGGGACGTCATAAATACTTCTGAGTGTTCAACCCCTGTTCTTCCCAGGTGCTGCTCATTTCAAAGTTGACTTCTTGATTTTAGCTGTCGTATATCTTATGGTCCCCCCCCCAACCCCCCATCTCCCATTAAAAAATCCTGGCTATGCTCATGGAATTGAGGAGTAGAAAATTAAGGTGAAAACGTTGTGATGGATATATTGGGAGTGTCACTGAGGAATGGTTAAGGAATGAAGATACTGTATTAGAACAAACAAGAGTAGGAATGATTTGTATAAACTGTACAATGAGAGTGGCAAGACTAAACTGATTTGGACAATGATAAGGAGAGTGGGAGGTAATCAAAGGAGCCCGGAATGAGACAATCAAAGGCAGGACGTGAAGAGGAGGACAAATGTTATGTTGGAGAGGTATGTTTAAGTGAAGGAGAGAATGTTGGGTTGAGAGAGGCATATGAAAACAGATACACCATAAACATGCAGATATGGATCCAATAAAATTATTGTATTCATTGGCAAATGATAAGATAACTTTTGAAAAGAATGTTATCTAGATAAGCCTTTTTAGGTAACAGCAAATTGTATGATTTTGTTTTATTTTATTTTTATTTATTTTTTATTTTTTTGCCATTTATCAGCTTACTACACATTCGGAGACCAACCTGTGATGTTTGGTAAGGTCACAGGGGGGCCAGGCCGAGGCTTGAACCCTTGACACACAGGTGAGAGATACGTGTGTTACCACTGTACCACCAACACCTCCTTTGGTTAATACAATAATTATTCTTTTAAATATTTAACAAAAATTATGAAGTGAATAAATATATACTAAACATTTTGAGAAAATACATTTTATTTCTCTCAGAAGTGTACAGTCACCTACACTGGGTCTAGCCAGACCAGTGCAACTTTAACTTTCACTTTTCAGCAAACAATAAACATGCACATATATACATTTACACACATACACACTCACACAACAAGCAGCTGTGTCACTTCACCACGAACAATATTCAACGTAAGTTGACAACAACAATAACAAGGCAATGAAAAATAATTATGATAAAAAATTGATGTCATATACTGTATAAATTATCATACATATGTACAAAACAGAAAGATTAAAGTTAGCCCTTTCAAGAAAACAATATAAATATTCTTGAGATTCAAAGGTGGTTTTCAAAGAATGAATAGAGCAAACAAAAGATCCAAATTTCTTTAAATAAAAACCTGATTGCACATTAATGTTGATACTATCATCAACAACCATGAATTTATTAATTAAATTTCACATTTATAACAGAAAATAAAAACTTTAAGACAGTATCTACTGCCAGGAGTATTTTTATTTTTAAGAATGTGGTTTATAACAAAAAATGCAATGAGAAATACATTAGGAACAACATAACTTTTAAAAGTTTATAGCAAAACATTAGGGTCCAGACCTAAACAGCAACTGTATTAAAATAGAGATTTTAGATAGACTGACTGTTAAGATTCACCAAACAGCTGCTAAAGGTAAATGAAATACAAGAGACATGCAATGCTGGGCAAAGAGGCAGGAATACATAAATAATTGCACATGAGGTTGTGCTAGATAAGGGCTGAGATCACAGACTATAGATGGTCCAGTTTCACAAGTAAATACCAAGCAAGACTTCCTGCTGGCACTTTTCTCACTGCACTACTCAATACCTACAACAGTATAAGTAGTTAGGTCTACAGTGCTGCCATCATGAGATATTTGAAAAGCCCAAGTACTTGGAGTACAGATGCCAAGGTTTTTGTCCATGGATAAACTTTTAATCCATGGGTTGATTAATCACTATGAGAAGCATCCTTGGAGTTGCTTCACAACTTGAGCATCAAGAGAACACAGATCAAAGTTGAAATGTGCATGAGTGAGCTGGAAACTGCTATGTTCTGCTATAATATCCACCACCTGCTGTAGCTGATCCCTATCTACTGAGTTCATAATCTTGTGCTGCAACTCAACCAGCTCCTGCAGGTACTCGGGGGTTAACCGTGACGTAGCTGTTGCTTCCTCCTTTACTCCCTTTACATCCTCCTGTTTAACTTCTTCTTTCACGGTCTTTGAGGTTTCCTTGGGTGATGATGAGGGAAGGTTGGTTGTGATGGGGCTGCTGTTGTCCTGTTGTGAACGACGCTTCTTCTTTTCTCTCTGTGGAGGTCTGCGAGTAATCGGTTCCCTCTTACCCGTGACCCTCGAATTATCTTTGACAACGGGGGTCACTTCGTCATCACTAGATATAATTGGCTCCTTCTTTATTTGTCGAGGTGTTGTGGACACCTGTTGACTAACTGGTGCATGAGATGATCGACTGGCATCTGCTGGTGACCGTAGGGGTACCTTCACCTGTCCTTTACCATCAGCACTCCCTCGTTCCTCACTTTCACTGGAAGAGCTACTAACCTCTTTCATCATGATACTCAAGGGATTAGTTGGCCCTCTGGAGTCTGTGCCAGCAGCAAGGGGTGGCCGTGGAGGGCCAGTACGTGGAGCTGGAACCTGAGATTGACTTTCTGCTACAGACACTGGCGATGGTGAACTACCACTGGAACTGCTGCTAACTGAACGTGTGGGGGACCTGGAGACTGACCTTGACTTGGATCTAGCGGGAGAACTGGACTGTGATCTACTACCTGAAGCTGACCTGGAGCGTGATCTAGACTTTGATCGTGATCTAGAAGGTGACCTAGAGTGTGTTGGGGATCTAGATGGTGACCTTGATTTTGATCTTGACACAGATGGTGATCTTGAAACTGATCTTCGAGATCCAGAACTTGATCTAGAACGTGATCGAGATTTGGAACGCGCAGGCGATCGAGACCGAGACAAGGAGGGTGATCTGTATGGTGACTCTCGCCCAACAGATGCAGGTGATGGAGGGCTCCTTGATCTGGAAGATTTTGAGGATGATCTTGAACACGCAGGTGAAGGAGACCTAGAAGGTGACAGCGAAGGTGAGAGACTTCTTGATGACGACTTGGATGAAGATCTTGATCGTGGCGGTGCTGGTGGTGGAACATGCACAGGTTTTTCCTTTACCTTCTTTTCTTTGGCATTAACCTGAGGTGTGACAACCACAGGTTCCTCCTTGACAGCTTCCTTATGTACACCTTTCTTTACTTTATGTTCTACCTTAACTCTCTCCTTGGCTGGGCTTCTATCTCCACTCTTAACAGGCAACACAACTCGTTCCTCTTTTAACATGGGAGCAGCCATTTTTGTGGAACTTTCTGTCTTTACAATCACTTTCTCAACAGGCTTCTCTCTGTCAACTTCCACTGAAGGTACGTCCTCTTTGTCTCTACGCTTTTCCTTCTTGTCTTTCTTTTTTTCTTTTTTCTTTTCCTTTGTTTCTTCTATAGTCTTCTCAACTACTACCTTTGTACTTTCTGTTTCACACTTTTTCCTTTTTGCACTAGAATCTGATTTTATACTACTAGCTGGTGACAATGATCGCTTAGATGCCGGAGATAATGATCGCTTTGACGCCGGAGACAATGATCGCTTTGATGCAGGGGACACAGATCGTTTTGATGATGGGGACGATGAACGTTTGGATGTTTCTTTTTCTCTTTGCGCACAGCGGCACCCATCTTTGCTTGTTTTTACTTGCTGGCATCTCCCTTTACATTTCTCGCTACGTCACAAAACTAAAGATTACATTTGCTCACCAGAGGAAAGAAAGAAGATATTTTCTCACTTTTGTGTTTATCCTTTGGTTTCTTTTCATTAGATTTTGATACAGGAGGTTTGTCTTTGTACTTCTCATTAACTTTCTCAGGCACTTTTTCTTTCTCTTTGGGAGGTTTTTCTTTACTGGGCTTCTTCTGGTCAGCAACCTTCTTGATTGGTTCACCAAACAAGGCAGAGAACTGATCTGATACTTTGGACTCTTGCTTCTTTGTTTCCTGGGAAAAGAAATACAAGAATTATTAACTTTCACCAACATATATGATACACCCTAATTTACACTATCTATTAACTACCACTTTATATCTGTTCCAGAAATATCACTTCAATACATAATAATACAAGAGACCTATAAAATCAAGAAGTAGAATCCGCAGCTGGGATCCCGTACTTTAAATGGAAGGGCAAGCAGGACTTATTAACTGCAAGCTAAAAGGAATCTTTAGCATCACAGCTTTCTGTAATGCTCCCATCCCATGCCTGCACAAGTCATGGCATCCCATCACATCACCTGCAACAGCCAGCCATCACATCTGCCTGAAGTCATGTCCCATCACGGTCATGCCCTGCAGTGTAATGCTCATCACATCACACTGCATCCCATCACCTGCAACTCTATGTCTCCATCCCCATCACCTGCAACTCTATCCAATGCATCACCCATCTCATATGTACTGTCCCTTCTAATGCCCTCATATTATTACATCCATGTGTTTTCCTGATCAGTAATCACCACCTCTCAACTCTCCCCCGTCCTCTTCCCAATAACTTACCTTGAATGTTTGATGCTTGTGCTTCTTGGCAGTGTCTGGTTGGTGCTGGGGAGCAGCATGAGGTTTGATCTTAGCTCCACTTGATGGTCTGGACACAGCTGTCTTTTCCCCCTGACTACTGTCCTCTTGCCCCATCACTATAACCTATAAATATATAAACACTGAAAGTACTGAAGAGAGAGAGAAAAGAATCTACTGACCTTTTTAAAACTTTTTTTTTCCAGATACAATGCTGAGTGGCTGGGCAGGTGGTGATCCTAATTCTAGGATTCATTGATTAGTCCACCAAAGGATTGCTCCACCACTGACAAACACAGCTGAATGTACGAGAGGACACATTCCTCTACACCAGCGGTTCTTAACCGGGGGGGTCACACCCCCGTGAGTAATTTCCAGGGTTGGCGCAAATCCAGAGCAAAAATAAGGAATGGCCTTAACAGGGGTGTGTATGTCCTTAAATGGTAACTACATCAATCAAAATGTAAAATTCCACCAAAAGTGACGGAATTAAGGTAGTAATAATGTCGGGAAGTGTACGATAATTTGACGAAGAAACGATAATTTTGAGGCTCCAGTACGATAATTTTATATGAAGGAAGGAGGGGGGCGTGGAGATGAGGGCCAACTGCTACAGGGGGCACGACCCTAAGAAGGTTAAGAACCTCTGATCTACACCATCTAAAAGCTGAACCCAGAACCATTTCAATAAATACTGTGTCCCAGCATATTAGAAGATACCCCTAACTGAACTATTGTAACACAAGACCAGCTCTATCATGGAGAGTTCAGTGTACAGTACTTGTATATATCATGGATCACTCAGTGATACTGTACATTACTAAATAACACATGTGCTGCCTATAAGAAAGGTATTGGCAACTACTCAGTATTGAGCAGTGGATGTGAGGGGTACAAAACAGGTACAATGATGTACATTGCAAATTGCAACATGTTGCTGACTTTAAAGTGAGCTGCATGTACAGTACAGGTAATCATGTGGCATCAGCAAGGTTGGAAAAAACTCAACATTGGGGATACGTCATTGGACTCTATCAATGAGTTGTTCTACCTGGGTGACATGATCAGTGTTGGAGCTGATGATCTTTTGGAAGAACCAGAAATGGCTGGGAGAAGCTTAGGGAGCTGTTGACTTTATTAAAAGGGATATACTGTATGTATACAACCAGAGTGAGAAGTGTAATGATGCATGTCAGTGAAACATGGGCAGTTAAAGATGATGACATACATTGGACTGTGAGAGACAAAAAGGGGAATGGTGAGATTGATGGATAATGTGATACTCAAAAGACAGGGAACCTTGTTTAGATCTTCTAAGAGGGTGGCTGGGAATGGAAAGTATTAGAGGTGAGCGGAGATGGTTAAGTCACTTGAGGGAATGGAGGAGACCATCTGGGTCAAGAGATGCATGATTTTGAATGTGAAGGGAAGAAGAGTTAGGATAGGCCAAGAATAACATAAGGAAAGGCTGTAAGAAATGGCCTCGGAGATAAGAACCCGATGAGAGAGGCTGCAAGAGACCGTGCAGCATGGAGAGCTGCCATCAAGTAATCACACCTATCCCATGTAAGAGAAATGGTGATGATGATGAGTATGAAAATATGTAACATTAATGAAGAGGACAAAAAAAAAGCACTTAAAGAGAATCTAAACACTCTTCTCTGGTATGGAAGCTTTGGTCTTGGCTGGAGGTGTAATAATTGTTTATCAGACCACAGCTTACAGCCCAGAGAAGAACAACACATATAACAGTAAGAAGATGAGCAGGTGTACACCCAAGCAAGTTGACACACCCTACAGTGACAGTAAGACCTGACCCAGGAGAGGTCGCAGACAAGGTATTTGAGTTAACCCTGCGATATGACAGTGTTACAACCACACCTGGGCAAACAGCTGTCCAGACCTGACCCAGGAAAGGTCAGTCACATTGACCCAAGGGAGGTCAAGTTCACAAGGGAACCAGAATTCTCACCGCCACTCAATCAGCTCAACCCGGCGTCATGACCTTGTTAATTAAAGGAACTGCAAACCAGCCAGCACTTCTGTTACCGACAAACACAGCCGTCTAAACACACCCAGTCTAGTGTTAATTAGGAGAGGTCATCTGCTGACTCTCCTCCAATATAAAGGCCCTGCAGCTCCGTCCAAAAAAGATCACTTTCACATCACTGAAGACAGAAGACGGAGTCACGCTCGTCACTATTCGAGGTCGGGACGGAGACTTCTCTCCCCAGCACAGCGCCCCCAGATAGCAGTCTCCCATAGGAGACATAGTCCAGCAGCACCCGCTGGGTCTCCCTCAGGTCACACGTGTGTCATTGTCAGAGCCATCCATAGGGTGAGTTACTTACGGTGGGAAGTGTATCCATTTCATGTTTGTGTCCGAGAGTCACTGTCTAGTAACGTAAATATAATGTGCTATTAATGTGTCTGTGTCATTGAGAGAATAATAAATAGTTGTATTGAAAGCGGTGTTTAGAGAAAGATTTCCCCTAAGAACGTATTTACAGTTAAATAACTAACCGGCCACACTACCAAACCTCCTCACTTTACAATCCTACAACTAAATATTCTATCTATACTTTCTACGAAAAATCCCCCCCATTACAGTCTGAGTGAAGATACAAACAGTGAAAAAACAAACAAAAAACTTGAGACTGGAAGATCATAATGAACAAAAACACAACATTATTAGAACAGACAAAACTATGGAGGAAAAAAATGAGATTATAACAAAAAACAAGACAAATGAAGAGAGGAAAAAACTTACCCCGCCACCCTGTAACAGCTTCTTCTTAAAATCATCGGAAGGCTTGAGGAACGTCAGCTTCTCTTTCCGCTGGTAGGTGATTGGAGGACATTGCACGTTTTGCAAAAATAAGTCGTATTCGAATCTGCCAAGAAAAAAAAGAGATGAAAGTACATGCTCTCCAATCACCACTGAGTTGAATATAGAATACACTGACTAAAGGAGTGACACTAGAGGAAAGCATGAGGCAACAACTTAGGCTTTCAAAGTGAGCGTAGAAACTGGAGATAGGTGAAATATTGTACAACAAATATATTTTATTTCCTTTTTTGACTGAGGAGGAAGGTATAACTATAAACAAAGACCAAAGTGGTCCAGGTACCACAGACCACACAAAGACTCAGATAGTATACACACACACAGTAAACCCTCGATAACTCGGAATTTCATATAACTCAGCATGGATATGGTCTCGGAATGTACTGTATTAGTATAACTCGGTAAATGCCGTGATATATTAAAGTATCTGCGAAAATCTCGGCATATCTAGCCACCTGCATCACCTACCATGCCTGTGTCACCGACTATGCCTCTCTATCACCTACCACGCCTCTGTGTCACCTACCACGCCTCTGTGTCACCTACCACGCCTCTGTGTCACCGACCATGCCTCTGTGTCACCTACCATGCCTCTGTGTCACCCTACCATGCCTCTGTGTCACCTACCATGCCTCTGTGTCACCACCACCACGCCTCTGTGTCCACCGCCCCAGGCTCACCCACCACGCCTCCTGTGTCACCTAACACACGCCCCTGTGTCACCCACCATGCCCCAGGTCACCCACCACGCCCTGTGTCACCCACTGCCCCCCATCACCCACCACGCCCCTGTGTCACCCACCATGCCCCATCACCCACCATGCCCCCTGTGTCACCCACCATGCCCTGTGTCACCCACCACGCCCCCAGTCACCCACCACGCCCCCAGGTCGTTCCACCATGCCCCCCCATCACCCACCATGCCCCCCAGGCCCACCCACCATGCCCCAGGTCACCCACCACGCCTCCCCCATCACCCACCATGCCCTGTGTCACCCAACACGCCTCCTGTGTCACCCACCACGCCCCCACCCACCACGCCTGTGTCACCCGCACTCATGCCTCTGTGTCACCCACCATGCCCCAGACACCTGCGCCACCATGCCCGCACACCCACCACGCCCCTGTGTCACCCACCACGCCCTGTGTCACCCACCACGCCTCTCCCCATCACCCACCACGCCTCTGTGCTCACCCACCACCTCTGTGTCACCACCACGCCTGTGTCACCCACCACGCCTCTGTGTGTCACCTTACCTATGCCTTTGTGTCACCCACCACGCCTGTGTCACCTACCACGCCTCTGTGTCACCCACCACGCCTCTACTCTACCACGCCTCCCATCACCTACCACGCCTCCAGGCGTCACCTACCACGCCCCCATCACCTACCACGCCTCTGTGTCACCTACCACGCCTCTCTATCACCTACCATGCCTGTGTCACCTACCACGCCTCTGTGTCACCTACCACGCCTCTGTGTCACCTACCATGCCTCTAAATATAGATGGAACTGCCATACTTAATGTCTCCTTTTGAGGAATCCATTATAGTATACAGTAGTGAGAAGGTTTACCTTTTGAAATTTACTCCAATTATAAGTTTAATTTACATGTTATGAGTCCTTGGAACCTGATTTTACAACCCACAGACTTGCTGACTATACATGAGTCTCTTGAGATTGGCACTAGATTAAAAATTCAGAGCTTTAGCATACCTAGGATTTGACAGTAAGAAAATAAGTCAGACTGTTGAAGTGGAGAAAGCATATAGAATGTTGGTCAATAAGAAGAATGTATAAAAGATATCAGTTCAGTTTTAAAGATGAACAACGGTCATCAACATAATATAGTGGGTACTGCACAGTTTTGAAATACATTATAACCAATATTAGAGCAAATCCATCAAAAACTTTTATTGAGAAGATCTAATATATAGTCTGTTTCATTTCATTGCACAACCTTAAGCAGTAGCCTTCATCAGTGGATGTTTCATGTTCCTCACATTCCACTTGAGCATGAGAGCACAGAAGAGATCTTTTTCTGCCATATAAGAGTTAACCCATCACAGCCACACCACACCACACTGTTAACTTTGCACTTACTGAGCTCTGCGCGTGTCATCAGGGTGGTTGGTTCTGAAGTAGATTTCGATAGGAAGGTTGAAGCTCCCATATCCTTTCTCGCTTACTTTGTATGGTGAGGTCCTCACAACTGGAATCATTTATAACATTAGAAACATAGCTAATAAGTAACTCTTAAGTATAATTAAATAAGTTAAAAAATATATATGTATACAGTATTTCCTTAAAATTTATTTATCAGAAACTTTTTGATAACAAAATTCAACAAACTCTCTCTCTATTTGTCACCTGGGCTTCAGTGCTGTGCTGGCCACTGAAGAATCAAGATGGTGGGTATGCATACAGCACTCCAATATGGGCTCAACAAAACTCTTCCTAACAGACACTTGGATTCTCTCCTAGTAATTATTGGGTAACCCACATTTGTATGTTCACCCTCTATCCCTATTAATTTACCTCTTTTGGGCTTTGCAAAACTCTTATGAAGAGTAAATACAATCTTTTCAATAAAGGCTTCAATACGAGTCCCACTGGGCCCCTGGACGAAGACCTCCCAGTCATGTGTGAAAACCTCATTCCCTCGTTGTTGCCGCACAGTCGCTCTATGACCCAGCTCCAGCGTCACCACAACATTCTGGAATAAATTATTATTTTACTGAATGACAAAAGCAATTTACACATCCATTTTACAATTAAAAGAGCTATTTTTTTTATAATATAGATGCAATAAGTTTAAAAGAGTATACAGTACATGAAATAATGGAGTAATCCTGTACTGTACAATAACATAACACCAGTACTAGTTATCAAATAATTATCAACTCATAAGTACAATCTTCTGATAACACAACAAAATACGAGTGATATGCAAGAATGCTTCTCAAACTTTATTTCAAAATTGATGTACTTTTCCTATATAACCGGTTGAGTCCTTCATCAATTTTTTACAATAAAATTGTAGGAATTAGAAAGTAGCAAACACTTTATTCATTTTAAAATGAAATAAATCTGTTTTGTACAGAAAGATAAAGTACATGGGGAAAGTGTACTACAGTACCACCAATTAAGGTCAAAGTTCACACTACAGTATTAACTTGGGGGTTGGCCCTTACCTTCACATTTACCATCTAAACATACAGTACCGGTAGTGCTTTACAAAGATAACAATATAGGTATACAACCAGTCTCCAGGGCCCTTCTATCAGCTGTAAGATCTTAAGGTAAAGTTTGGTGGGAGATCATGACATCAAATTAAAATTTACAAAACAACATTAACTGAACACTCTTACAATACACACATGAATGGCCAAGTCTTGGCGTTATAGGCTGATGAAGGCCACATGTCAGAAAAGGATTTTATAAGTATTTATAAATATATATTTGTCTTCACATTTGTACTGCTCTTAACTTAGCCCGCCTCTAGGCTCTGTACCTCAACCTTGTACTTGTTCTAAACCTTTCCTCCCACAGCGTTACCAGGCCCTTGTTGTTTACCTTGGATGACATGACGACTGGCTGGTGGCATTAAGCATGTATCTAATGATAAATATTAAGTGATACTAAGTTTTGCATCGATCCAGTAGCGGCCGTCAACTGGCATCAAGAGGGACGAGTCGCTATATCAGGCTCACGTAGTCGTCGCCATTACTATTTCTATGAACTTTAATATGTCCTCTTTAAACATAATTATAACTATTATTAAATATTTTTACAGAAATTTGGCAGATAGAGACCACAATATTTAAATTAGATATGAGATTAATATTTAATATTTGACTCTTTATGTATAGTATCAAGAGAAAATATTAATTATATCCAAGTTACAAAATATTCATTACTGCCCCACCAATTCACCTTTACAGATAACATTAGCAACATCAAGGTATTCAAAATAATTTTAAATACAAAAGTATATAATAAAAATACAATAAATGTACCAATAAATGAGTAAATATTGATGTTATCAAAATAAAAGGTTGTTATGAGGGGCGGAAACAAGTGAGCTGGGGAATGTAAACATGAAACTAGAGCAGCGGCGCCACCGACCACTGCGAGATAAGATATTAATATCAACCTACAGAAATAAATGCCAGTCGACAGTTAGAAAAACCGAGTAATTTTATTCGATAATGTCTTACTTTAGAGGCGCTGCCTTAATTATTGGTTTAGAACCACGATCTTTTCACCAGAAGTGCGCTTTTATTTGTAGTGTACAAGCCCTAAACTTCAGGAGAGGTACAAGTACTGTTGGGCCTCTGCCTATAAATTTGTCAATTTAGTACACTAAGTACACAAAGCTTAACAAAAGTTATAATCTATAAAAATATTGAAATATCTGATGTGTACCGGTATATAATTTATATTTTGTGTAGCTATATTTTACTCACAGATGATCTTCTGGAAGAGGCTCACGCCTGTGACTCCAGCTCAATAGCCTCTTGTATAGAGAAGGTAATTTTGCAAGAGTAGTGCAGCTAATCATGAAATTTAGGATATTTTTTCTCCAAACGAAAATTGCTTTATCACCACATAAAAATCTCAAAGTGGCAAGGATTTGCACATTGGACAATATATATTTTCATTTTTCTCCTATCCTGAACCTTAATCATGTTGGCAAATTGTAAAATGGTAAATTAAAAAAGAAAATGAAAAAAAATAGTTGTTAGTGGCACACCAGTAATGCACTACTGTGCCCTGGATTCAAGTCCTGGCCTGGGGCAGATGTAGAAGCGATGTGACTCCAATCATTGCAAGTACAGTAGTTTAATGATAATTTGAAAATATAATAAATATAATGTGCTTTATTGCCATATTCACTGTACATGGTGAGTGCTGCCAGCTACTGCTACATTAATTGACTTATTGGATGTAAGATGAACCAACCTTACCCATTCATCTAGCTTAGGGGGGTTCATTTTACCCCCAATACCTCATATAAGGTAGCAGTACCTGGTAAGTTCTGTGGAAGTGTTAGTGTGTATGAAATGCTATGCAGGAGAAAATTGCCACAATAATAACACTATATTTGCAAATCCTTCACTTCTCTAAATCACAACAGTAATAATAGTATACATCTAGTGCTAAATTTAGTAAGAAAATTAGTGTACAGTACAATAAAACTAACTGCAGGTACAGTATACTGTACAGTATTAATACTGTATACTGTAGGTCATAACAAATGCCTGTGCAATAATCATTGTATATTCCACTGAGATGAAAGATGTCCAGTCTTGTCAACAAAAGATATCCCATTATTGTATCTAAAGTTGTTTTCTTTATCCTTAATCAGTAAGATGTCTGGAGGAGGGCCAGAAGCAGCTGCTGTACAGGTGTTGACAAGGGCTGTACAGCTAGATAATGAAAAAAAGTTTGCTGAAGCACTGGCATGTTATGAACAGGGAATAAGACTACTGTTACAGGCAGAAAAAGGTACAGTGCTGTATGTTGTCATTTACTCTTGTTTAACATTGTTTCATAACATTCATAAATATAATGATATACAAGTACTGTATACTGTAGAATAGAAACTCACTAATTCCAACTGTAAGGATGGGTTGAATTGGCTGATGACTAAAATATTGCTGTTGGAATTTTTTAGAGGCGTGATAAATTAACATAATACTCTGCATAGCCACCACCATCACATAACCATCTAATATAAAAATATACATGAATACAGATGAAACTCATTATTTTTTTTACTGTGTCAAAAGTTCTTCAGTATATTTGAATCAACAACAATTAGAATAGAAACTGGTACTTCAGCACAATGGAGCACTTTGAACCTCCTCTAAAAAAATGGTGCTACTATGGCGTGCAGTCTACAAAGATATCTTTAGTCTAACCTGACCTGACCTAACCTAACCTGACCTGACCTGACCTAACCTAACCTGACCTGACCTAATCTAACCTAACTTAACCTAAATATCTTGTAGACTGCATGCTATAGTATCACTGAAAAATTTCTATGGACACAAGTGCTCTACCATGGTACAGTGCAGTATAATATTGTGTTAACCTTGTAACCTTTCTCTGTAAAGGGAAACTGTACATGCTTTCTGCCATTCCATTGGTAACCTTCCCCCTGTCACACATATCCTGTACAGTCACTCTTGTTATCTATTCTGTCATTGGGACATCTTCCACCCTTAACACTACAATGGAAATGCCATCCACTGCTGATGCCATACTTATATTAAGCATATAACCAGCCTTAGCCCCTTATAATTTCTACCTATTTCACTTTGACATTACTGTACTCAGGTCACCATACCCAAAATGTTAGTCTTGAGTTTTCTACTACAGTATACAGTAGAGGTTGTAGGTGTTTCATGCAGATTAGGTTTTCCTTGAATTTCAAATATGTATTGTTAATTTTAGTAGTAATAAGATTTAACTAAAGGAAGTACACAATACTGTACATGCAATATAGATACAAACAGAAAATTCTTCCATTCAGCAGATACCTCAAGTTAGTGGGTGGGTGTCAGTCCGTTGTTATTGTCCACTAATGGGGAACTATTCTCTCTTCACTCCAAGCTTACAGCTGGGCCAAATCAAGGGAAGGTCATGATTGGTTGAGTCACGTTGGGTTGACTTATCTTGATACTGTACATTATCCTTTTTTTTTAGAGGTAAATGATGAAGGCAAACGCTCCCACTTTCGGAAGAAGACGAAAGAGTATTTGTCTCGAGCGGAAGCCATGAAAGAGGCAGCAGCCAAGCAGCGTACAATGGGCCGCACTCACAAACAGGTTAGCACTAATATTTACTTCGCTACTATTGCATAAGAAAACTTTTACATATACTCTAGTTACAGCATTACTGAAACTTTTAATGGAAAATGTGTGGTCTATAATTTAAGCTCTTTGGAAAATAAAATGCTTGATGCCCTGTTGCACAGTTTTATGAGTGAAGATTTAAGAATCACTATTGATTGAGCAGAAAAGTGAAATAAGTTAAAATGCAGTTTATTTCTGTTTAACTACAGCATGTTACTAATGTCCTCCTCAGATCCAGGTGGAGGCTGGGGCAACTGGCTACAGTTATGAGACCATCTTTGGACCACTCTTAGACAAAACTCTCTCCTCTGTTGTTGTAGAAGATGCTTACATACGCTCCACTCACCAAGTATAACTAAATATGTGTCTATTCAACTCTTTTGTTTCTCAATGATGTACAGCCTCTTGTACCGAGTTGTTAGTTTATCCTGCTGGAGAATGGTTGCTGAAAAGATTAATGAAATAAAAAGTGTTGGCCAGACTAGTATTTTCCTTATCAGAATTGAGTAATGCAGTCAGGCGCCTTTTGCTCTTGGTTAAAAGTACAGGGGTATTTTTCTAGCCATCTCCTCCATTCCTATTATATTATTCCCATCTTAGTATTTAGTTAACTGATGTTCTATTTGTACTGTGCTAGAGTGAATTATCTATGGTCTAGGTGATTTACTGTTATTTCTCGTGTATACTGTATATATATCACATTTGTGGAATTAATTTTGTTTTAGTAGGTGAGAAACAGCCCAAGAACATTTAGAGTGGAGGACTGTGGTCACCAACCTTCAGATATGGGGACACTAGTCTGATTGATTGAGTAGGTGACCAAAATTAATTAGTTTGCTGCTTTAAGTATTTACAGTTTACTAATTTTATTCTGATATTTCAGATTTATAACTTCCTTCATTTTTGTGAACTGTTGGTCCTTAAAGCAGAGTGTTTGCGCTCCATCACTCTACGGACAACAAGAGACCCATCTGGTCACGGGTAAGGCCATTGTTGTCTGTGTGGTGGTTGAATTATCCTTCCTTACAATATATTTCCCTCACATGGTACAATTAATCATACTAAAACCATACTCAAACATCAGCTGCCTTGTTGTATATATGTACTATATCATTTTCCTCTCACTTTTGTTTGCAAAGGATGGGAAAACACATACTTAACAGCATCCTAAAAAAAAATTGCTATCAATCATATTCCTCTATTCTAAATCGAGTTTGCAAACAATGAAGCCCTACAAACAGTGATGAATAATAAGATGATTTAGCTCAACTATACAAGATTGTTCTCTATTTGGGGATGGAGAGGAGTGACAGAAGCTTTGATGCTGTTTAGGTACTGGACTAGATTTTCCACTGCTCTGAACCATTCAGTACAATAATTAGTCCAGTAGAATGCCATAATACTGTACCTCTTCTTCTGAACCATAACTTGGGATTTTTTAGTTCAATCGGAAGTTTGAATAACCTGCAATACTCAAGGAATGGTTTGTTGGGTGTATTTAAGAGCTGTTTTTTTTTTTTTTTTACTAAATATGAATAACTACAGTAATTGCTATATCAACAGAATACAACACGAACGGCTGTCAGAAATCCAACAATCACTGGAGAAGCACAGCATCAAATTTACCTTTATCTTCTCCGACACAATTCACGATCGAGAAATCAGGTGAGCTTTGATTGCCTTCAGTGAAAGAGCATTTAAGTACTGGTCTATGATTTGGAGAAAACTAACCGGAAGCTCAAAAAAGAATCCTATTGGGGACAGTTAAGGGGCATAGTGTCACAAGACTGAAAGGTTGAGAGCGTATGTCACCATCGTCAAGTCATGAAGGAGTGAAGAGAACTGTATACATAATGGCTATACAGAGATCAAACAGCCAATCCCAGACTATAAATCAAGTTAAAAAATAGGTGTTGGAGACGAGTACATACACATCAGGGAATTAGATTAGAGGTTTTGGAAAGATTCAAACAGCTGTAGCTACATGTAGTATTGGATTCTTCAGTGTGAGAGAGAGATCAATAGTGATTGGAAATTTAAATGTGTGAGGGAGTTACAGGGAAGTGGATAGGATTTGGGGGAAACAGGAAGATATTTGGTTGATGGTGGTGGGGAAGAGTGCTGGTGGAGGCGTGTTGATGATGGTGGTGGAAGCAGAGTGTTGATGATGCTGGGATAATTTATGGTGGTGGGTCGATGATTGGTGGTGTAGGTGGTTGATGGTGTATGGTTAATGATTGGTGGTACATGGTTGATGATTGGTGGTATATATGGTTGATGGTGGTGGTGGTAGATAAGTCACATTTCAACATACTCAGCACTTTCAAACCATTTTCTTGTGTCTGTGATCTTCCATACCTAGTTTATTTATCTCATTAGCAGAATCTTTCCCTAACATTATTTTTTCTTACTGTTTCCACATCATCAATATTCAAAACCTATCACCAATGCTTGAAACATCAATTAAAGATGGTCTCTGTTGTGTGGTATCAAAAACATCTCAACGGAATGAAAAGTTGATAATGGAAAACAATACCGACCACCTCACTAAGAGTACAAGTGGTGACAATATCAAATCAAAGTTTATTTTTATATATTTTGAAAAGTTGTACTGTTCTGTTTTCAATTTCCAGTAACTCAAGTTCCCTCATTTATCCTATTTTCCTGGTTTTAATAAATACTTGATCATGATTTAGGTGTTTTATTTTAGGGTGAGGTTACAGTACCTTTGGAGAGGTTGAAATGGGTCACCATATAAAACAGTTTGGAAATGACTGTAGTGACGGATAATGTATGAGGTGTTCAGTGCCAGAAGGGTGAACTGCCAGGGGTGGTAAAATCCATTTTCTCTTATTCATGGTCTATCAGATGGACTGATTCTCAATGCATTATTGTTCACCATCTGGTGCATTCTTGCCATTCAAATTGTGGATGTGTTGGCCATATGCTTTCATCACGCTTTGGGTCCTAGCTTTCACGCCAGAAAGGCAAGCAGACACAACTACACGAGAGCCAGCAGCCAATCAGTACCACGCTACTGTTACTGAGCATGTCACAGCCAATGGAAGGCCATGTTGCATCTCTCGCAAGGCAGTCTCGGGCGTTTGGTAAACAGTGATGGAGCTTATGTGTATTTTTGCTATTGATGATGGCTAACAACATGCTAATACTGTACTGTACTGCTATTAGGTATTTAAAAACATTTACTAATATTAATAAACATTTGTACCTACCAGATTTATGATCACATTGCAATGTTTTCATTCCATATAAATTTTTGGGGGTACGTGTCTCATTTAAACCTGCAACTGATTTTGCCAAATGACCAGGTGATTTTTCATAGATTCTGGTGCCCAAAACAAGAAATTTTGTTGGTGACATGTTAGATGCTATGAATTCTAATTAACTTAAGAATGACAGTGATAATGAACCTAGTAGGTGTGTGATATACGTACAGGATAATATGCAAGAAACAGCAGACAAAGAACACATAAATGGTTCAGGTTCTTGTGATGATCTCGGCGTGGGAGAAAAGTGGACATGGGAACCTGAGCACTCCACACCACATCAGTACACTTTTGATTCAACACACTCAGGTCAGACAGACACAGTAACAGATGCTTCAGAGGAACTGTTAAAGATATGATTGTGAATTAGTCATTATCATAGATACTTGAAGGTCACACACCACCAAGGATGAATTGTATAGATTTTTGGTGCATAATGATAATAAAGTTACATAATAAGAAACACAGAATAAATAAGTATTGTACAACAGATGAAGTAAAGAGTGACTTGTGCTTGATGATCTGTGCAGGAAATTCAGAGAGAAATTTACCTCTTTCAAAAAACGTTTCTCTTAATAAAGGAATAATGTGAAGAAAAATGTCATAGAGGGAGATAAAGTAATTAGTTTTTTTGTATTATTCTCTCCAGTGAAATGGTTAATGTAACATAAGGTTGATTGTTGTTTGTAAATGACTACTACAGATAGTCTACGTGGTAGTGTAAGTGTGGTACAGTATCCTCCTCCCTAAAATATCTAAAAGTCATATATTTGTACATTTTACTCTTCCTTTTATGAACTGAGACTTGAGATACCATTATTATAAGTTGAATTTTTTTAATAGAATATAAAATAAACATCAAATACAGGTTATAGTTCTTGATTGGTTAGTGAAAGTCGGTTATTAATTGTGTGTTATGGAAGCCATTAGTTGAGAATGGTGTTGTATAACTTGTGTTCATTTATAGGTTTGACAATGGATGGATCATCAAAATTGGCAGAGGCTTAGATTACTTCAGGAAAGCTGATGGTCGTTTCTCCCTTGGCTGGACAGAGTACCATTTCCGTCAGTGTCACCAGACGACCATTGATATATTTCACCAGCAGTCAGTAGAGTGAATTTATCATATTAAAGAGTAACAGGTAACACCTGGTATAGTTTATATCATGTTGACATAGTTGTTGAACAATTTGTAGAACCTGTTCGTGATTTTATGTAAATTGTATTGTTAATTTTTTTCATTTTATGTCCTTCTTGTGATATCCATAACACTAAAATGTATGGCACAACCTGTTTTTACCAGTGGGTCTTGATAATGTTTAACAGCAGGACACACTATCCAGATGGGTAATGTTTTGTTGCCAGCAGCCTTCTCACACACATGAACCAAGATCAACGACCAGTTCAATTTGTTTCAATGCTTGACTTAAAGTCCATTAAGGCTTCAGCTCAGTTGTTGAAATTTGCAGTAATTATTCATTTGAACCTTTATTGGTCATTAAAATAAAGTTCATACTACAGAACCTCAGTTCTTCCTGTGTCACCAGAATGATATTATTTCCTCTGGTATCATCTTCATACTGGGTCACAATTCTTAATATTCCTCAGGATTTTTATAAAATACAGTACTGTACTGTATAATCTGCCTTGTTTTTAGATCATGTTGCTTCTATTAGTTCTTCCATAATAGACAGAAATGGTCAATTTTTTTTTCATCACCTCTTTAGTTATCATGGTTTTGCATATTTTTTCACTTGTTCATTCGACTTAGATTAAGACTTGCAGTTGAGGGTCATTTCTTCTTTGTCTAAGATATGCACCAAAGTTGGAAAACTGCACAGTATATGTTGGGTATCTTGCAGTGTTTCATTTGGGCAATTTAAACCTTCAAAGTGGAGGCTTTTTCTACAACTCATTTAATTTCTAGATTATATCTCATCAGTAACTGTACCAGTTGGTTTTATATTTTTATACACATTCCTCCGGAGAAAATGATGTAATATAATTTTTTTTTTTAATGCTGTTGTCCCTTGCATTTCTGGAGACTAGTTTTTTATCATAATTTTATAGTAATAGTTATCACTTTAATACATTTTCATCATATTTAAGCCACATACATATATATATAGTGTCTATATTTATAACTTGGCATTATGATGAATCCTGTGTTGTTCTTGGCTTGATTCATAAGATATTTTAAATAAATCGTTGCAGATATAAAATTTGTATATTTCACACTGCTGGGGTTTGTCTCATAAAAAGTTTCTCAGAGGTGCTGTTCAAAAATTCTGCACTTAATCATGTCAGGAACTTTAGTCATGATAGAGGACAGATAGTTTAAAAACATCTTCAGTTTCAGACTATGGCTCAGAGACCTAATAACATGCCATTGACTGTTTAAGCATAAAATAAATATTATGAATAGTTTGAGATGGTTCGTTGTATTTCTCTCTGATATTAATTTTATGGTAACACTGAAGTTCTCTTGTGAAGTCTTAATATTTAATGTTCCCAATTTTTCCTAGTTATAATATTATTCCTTATTGCAGAAACAGTTTATACATTATTAAAACATATTTAAACTGAGAGCCATGTAACACTGAACTAGCAGCCTTCATCCACCTACTGTACACTCTGCTAGAACCCCTGGCAGTAAGGGAATGACCTATAGTACCGGTAAATTATTATACTTTTGACTATAGAAAATGACCAATTTGAGACAAGATACCATTTCTTTACCCCCAAAAATTATTAGAACGGTATTGAAAACAAAATAGATTTTTTTATTTCGATATATGGTCATACAACTAATGTTAGTAGGTGTACTGTACAGTATTAATAGTGGGCTAAATTACTTAATTTTTGGTGATAAGAAATAGGAAAAAAAGTTAACAAAAATAATATTAAGGAAGACATAATAAGACTTAAGAGTATGATTGAAACCCACAGCAAAATACAAATATGAAATGCCATAGTATCACAGATTAGCAAATGTCACCAACAGCTGCCTTGACAAAGCTGCCATTTGAATGTACTGTACATTAACACAGGGTGTCTCGTATACTGTACACGCTGGCTTGCATTTTTTGTGCCAATCATGTAAATTCTTATATCACAACAACAGCGTCCTTATTTGTTGATGTGCAAAATCTACAATAATTCAGATCTCACACATCAACAAGTGAGGACAATGCTGGTGTTGTAATACAAACATTCACACGATTGTCACCAAAATCTGTAAGCCAGTGTGAATGATTTTTTTTTTTTTTTTTTTCCATATTCAGTATGATTCTAATCAAGTTAATTCTCCTTTAGTTTAATGTTTGCAACCTGTTACTTCAATAAGAAAGAGCACTGTATTGTATTTAGTAAAGCTGCCGGTATTAAAAAAGGGTAAGTTAACACCAATATATCAAGGCTGTACAAGAGATATTTAGTATTACCAAATTTTTTTTCTTCTAAGTTCTCAGTTTTGGGTAAGATAGGATACAGTTTATAAGTGTTTGCTATATTACGTTTCTTTTGTTTCGTCAAGAATATACAGTCTGTGATTACTAGTGCCTTATGATAGAGTCTTTCCTATTGTTACATGAATAATTTTGTACTAATTTACAGCTTTACAATGTGCAGTTAGTAGGTGTCTAGCACTAAATTAACTACATACACACTCCAAAAACTATCTTTATGGAAAAGTCGATGAATTTCAAAATTAACACTGTGACTCCTGTTGTCTCGGTAGGGTTGTCAAAATTGTTCGACCGTTGTGTCATATTGTCTAAAGATACTTTTTGGAGTGTGTGTACATAATACATACATCTTTAATTATTGTATTGTACTGTATTATGTATATTATTTTATGTAGGGTTTCCTGTATTATCATAATCATGTAAAAGAATGATCTGTACCTGGAGAAACACTAATGTAAAATACAGTATAAAGAGATATTAACAAATTCAGGTGTTTTCTTGACCCAATAAGTTCTTTTGTCTTACTGTACCTGTTTATGTGTGCTATTTTGTGGTGCTTTTATAATGGTGGTACTATACTGTATGTTGGTTGGTGATGCTGAACCTTAGGACCACCTTTGTCAGGAGTTGGTCCAGGATGGGGTTGATCACACTCATCAGAAGTATTGTGATGAGGTTTGGAGAGGGACATTGTCTTAGTGGCCTCGACACCCATATCATTCTGGACTCTCAATGACATCTCTAAACAAACCTAGCTGAATTTTCTGGTATTTCTTTATAATAAATGGCAACATGCACTACAGTACATGTTCACTGCAACACTAGACTACATTTACACTACAACACAAACACTACAGTACATTGTTTATTACAACTGCAGTACTGTAATACAGTGAACAGTACTGTACATATTCACTACAACACTAGCACCATACATGCTCACTAAAATGCACGTACAGTAATGCATTTTCACTACTAAGCCTTTACTTAATATTTCCTACATACAGTACAATCCTTGTACAGTACTATATGTTTACTAATGACTAGCATTGCATGGTAACTAAACACATCTTTCACATCACAATTGCTACATGCTCACCTTTATACAGTATGAACACTACATTTTAATGTAAACAATACTGTACTGCAGTACTGTACTACATATTCAATACAAAACTTGAACTACATAAGGTACTTACTACAACACTTGTACTATGTATTCTTTATAACACTAGCACTACATGTACACTATCATACTACAGTAGTACTATACTGTATATATTTACTACTTCACTATTACTACATTCTCAATACCACAGTACATAGCATTATTTTTTCATTATACTGTTGTACTGTACTAGTACAGGGTCAAGTTTTTATTCAAGAACCCTAAATGATTACAGTACTCAATTTTAGGATGTGCAATAAACAGCAACCTAAAAAATCAGACTTTATTCCCACTGATTTTTAGGTTGCTGTTTATTGCACGTCCTAAAACATAGTACAGTAACCAATTAGGGTTCTTGAATAAAAGTATAACCCTGTACTACACGTTCTTTTAATGGCACAAGTTTTTGATGTCCATTACTGCACAAAATCAATATATTCATAACAGCATAAATGCACATTATTATAGCACAAGTCCAACATGTTTCTCAAAGCACTACTACTACTACATGTTTACTACAACACTACTGCTATATGCTCACTACAATACAAATACTACATGCTTACAACATTAGTACAGGTTGCCCTTTAAATATCCAAACATCAGTTATCCAAAAAAACAAAAATAATAATTTGAGGTAAAGAAACAAAGCTACCTTCACTGAGGGTGTATTTATGGTATTATATTGCCCTCACTCACTAAGGTGTAACCAGGTACCCAGTAACTTACAGAGCCAACAAAAAAAGATGAATAACCACAGACATGTCACTAGATTAGTTTAAGAATCAATTTGTAATTCACTTTACCATCAGCAGCCTACACAGCCCTACAGTTACAAATATTTAACTGTAGGTACCAAAAAGTAACTGTACTGGACATGGTACTGTATTATTACTAACCTTACAATATTTATTAAGTTAGTTTAATTCTAGTTATACACAATACAGTCAACCCTCGCTTTACGCGGTCCCACTTTACGCGTTTCCACGTTTACGCGGTACCCTGCCGAAACCGGAATGCTCACTTTCTGCGGTGTGTGTACCCTTTTACGCGGAGAGCGGCGCGAGCAGGGTGCGCACAAGGTCGCCCAGTCATCAAAACATTACCATTCTTCACCTGCCACCCACCACAGCCGGCCCAAGTCAGTGATAGTGATAATGATAGTGAGGATATGGACTTTGAGGGGTTTGACAAAGAGGCCCTGCAAGCCTCTGTGGTGGATAGTGATACAATTGATACAGGTGAGGGCCAATAATCTGTCCTCTGCCTTGGAACCAACCCCCCATCCCCGTGTGCCCAGCCATCTTTTCTACTAATGTAAGTGTTAAAAAACCTAATATTATTGATATTTCTCTTAATTATTAATTGTGTGTGCATACCATCATAAAATTAAGAAGTTATTTTTACTACAACGTAGGTATTGTGTCTGAAAAAGTGGAGTTTGGGGGTCGGCCCGGTCTCTATTTCAATTAATCCCATATGTTATGTTGTTCACTTTACGCATTTCTCACTTTACGCGGGCCGCCGTGGGTTGAATTAACCGCGTAAAGTGAGGGTTCACTGTACTGTATACTGTATATTAAATAATTATAATATACCTGTAGTATTTTATTATGTGTTTAGCGAAATATTAGGTTTTTTTATAATAACCTAAAGTTAACCATTTTTTTTAACTAAAATGACTCTAGTCCCAAACATTTTGGATTTTTGAAGCACAACCTGTACTGTATAACATGTTTACTACAATACTAGTACTGTACTGCACAACACATTTACTGAAGCACTAGTACTACATGTTCACATACTTACAGTGAGTTCTGCTATAACGCATGTTTTGATAACGCGAATTTGCTCTAACGCGATTTATGAATTCGGAACAATATTTGTATAACGCGAACGCTTGTTTGCTATAACGCGATTTTTGCTTACTATTTCTCCAATTTTGTGGTATTAACTGTCAATATGGTAAAGAAGAATATCTCCAAAAAGCGTTCTGATGATAGAATTCCCGGTGATTATCGTAAAAGAAAGGATATAACACTTGAAGAGAAGCTTGATGTTATCAACCTCAAAATCACCCTTCTCCCCATCAAGTTACATTCATATTTTTTCAAGGTAAAGTGTTAAATTTACTGTATGATTTCATTATTAGATATGAATGTAACATTTATTTAGACTGTGCTATCCTTTGTGTTAGGCTAACTACTAAATTTTTTCGATTTCGAGTAATCTGCACCTAACCCTATTTTCTCCATAAGCCCTGTTATTTCTATTACGCGATTTTCTATAACACGATATTTTACAAGAACACAATTATCGCGTTATAGCAGAACTACCTGTACTTCAATACTATTATTAAATGTTCACATACAAAATTAGCAGCACATTCTCACTACTACCTACATCTTTAGTACTTAAAATATTCAGATAAAACAGTGTATATTCTCATAAAATCAGAACAACTACCATTTTAAAACTTTACCTTGCATGATCTTAATAGAGCAGGTAACACTAATGGGATATTATTTAACACTTACTCATCACATACCTTCATCTACCAAGGAAACTGTCGATGAGGCGTTAAGGTCCAATCACTTGCCATCCTCTTTGCTTTGAGAGAGTACATGAGTAATCTTACAGAACCATACATGTCTGGATATGTAACCCTTCTCTCTGTAACCAAAAGGAAAGTAATCAAGTGTTACCTAATGTCATATCAATGCCAGTGACTACCTCGACCAGCTAAACAAGTACAGTAATGGCGGAGGTGTCCTTTGATACAAGAAAGTTGGTTGCATTATTCTGATACTTTCATGTAACAGTGACATTTTTCATTGTCATTTATGCAATATTAACTCAGATGCTAAATCACATGAGTGGAAAAGGAGGGTATGGGGTGGTACTTTTGAGTATGGTGAAGCATAATGAAACCTAACTCTTGGCTGGAACAGAATAAACAGTGGGATGGGAGTTCTGGGAAGGTAATAAACTTCCTCTAAATAAGTGTTTGCTCTACCCTCAATATTAACACCACAATGTACAGTCTCACCCAAAGGTTCGTTGACTCTCCCAGCCAGTTATTGCTGCACTGCCTGCTTCAGATGTTTGAGACTGTCTCCGTACCAACCAGAACACGAAACCGATACGAATGAATCTAAAGGTTCGAAGTAACAGACTCAAGTTCATACATCTGAAACAGGCAGTGCAGCAATAGTTGGCTGGGAGAGTTAACGAACTTTTGGGTGAGACTGTACAGTACAGTATAGTATAGACCTATAAAATGAAGTATTATATAGTGTAGATACATACTTATTAATGTAAAGAACTACAGTACAAATAATCAAATACTGTACCATGGAGAAAGATGTACCAGTTATAACCTATTGCAAAAAAATGTGATGTGTTTTAGGTCCCAAATTTCCAAACCTAGTTGACTATATTCACCAATAATAAAAACCCTGATAACTACAACAGGCATTTGGAGCTTTTGAATCATGTGGCTACTAAAATAAGTCTTTGTGTTTACGTGTTGTTGTGTCCTCAGAGGTTTCATGGTATCATCAATTCACAAATGTATTATATAATGGGCAATTAGGGGTCAGGTTCCAAGGGCTATCAAGACTATCCATTACTACAACTTTTACTCTCTCATAACATATAAAAGCCCTTGAAAAGCATCTGTTGTATGATAAAATACATAATTACATATAAAAAAACTTTACTCGTCAAATGTTTAATAATTTATTGGATTCTTAATGTCTTCCCTTGACAGAGGTTCTCACTGATGTCGTGTCAAACACTCAGTACTACAGGTTCATCATCATATTAGCATTAGCCAAATAAAATCTCTTACCTGTACTAAAATATCCCTTATTTATACTTGGGTAGACTTGAAGTAGAAGTAGTGTTCCAAATCTTGTACAGGGTATTGCTATTATTTTAAATTTAACCCATTGGTGAGGAAGATTTACCGATACGTTTATTCCATAACAATTTCTGCCGAGATATTGCTTACACAACATTAGTTTACCTTACCAAATAAGGCCATAATATATACAGTCTTCATATATAATGTAAGCATTATGTCAGCTTATGGATATACGTACCATAAACCTTAAGAGTGGTTGTGAAATATGTGAGTAAAAGATTTTGTCTGATTAATGCATTATAAAGGTTGCTGAATTATACACTACTTGTTTCGTCTTCCTTTTTTGAATACATATATATATTTATTTTATTTTATTTTTTTAATGTGCCGCTGTGATCAATTTATGCAGACATTCTTCCATGACTTAACACACCCACTGTACCTGAACCATCATACTTCGCCCATCTCTTGTTTCCTCTTCTATACTTTTCATCACAATGCTTCTGTTTACATTTCCTATTAACTTTCTCTTAACTCACACTCTTCCAAATTCCTCCCTAAACATTTACAACTTTTCTTCTGAACTGTACATTACTGTAGTACTGTATGACCTAACAGGACCCAACACACATCCCATTGCATCCTGTATCACCAGATTCCCTTCTATACAGTACACCTGCTTTCACCTTTCATGCTACCCTATCAATAATCATTGTGGCATTTCCTAGTTTCTACTTCTACCCGTTCCTACACCCCCACAACAACACCCCTTCCCACACACACATTCTTAAGTTTAAAATGCCTTTGGCTTCATGAGTGTGATAGCTAAACCAGTTTTTACCATTTGAATAATTTATAATTCTGTATTGCCATTGGGGTCCCCACATTTAAAAATATAGAGATAATCAAAACTTAAAATAATTAGGAAGAGTCTGCATATAGTGCGTCTTGTGCTGCAACAATTTGATAAAGAATTGTACAGTAATTTGTTTAAATGATTGTGTGCATCATCTACTACAACTACTTCATAAATACAGTGGGGTATGCTATAACGAATCTAATTGGTTCTAGAACCTTGTTCGTTATAGCATTCGTTCGTTATAGGATTAATCCGTTCCAGGCCCCCAAATACAACCACTTAACACTGAAAAATAAAATATAAAATTGTAAAAATTGTAAAAAGGTGCATAAATATGCATCTAAACCCCTGAAATAAAGAATATCATTAATACTTGTAATAAAAAAACAATAAATTAGTAAAAAAAAAAAAAAAAAAAAAAATTTTTTTTTTAAATAATGTTCGTTGTAGGAGTTTCGTTCGTTATAGCATTCTCAATTTTATAGGTAAAACCGTTCGTTATAGGAATATTCGTAGTAAGATCCGTTCGTTATAGCATACCCCACTGTACTTGATACTGTACACTCAAGCTGATATAGACTCCTGCAAGGCCGCAAAGCTGTACTACACAAGATGTAAGGACTATCTTTCCTCCATATAAAAGAGCATTTAGGAGATTCACATAGTAAGAAAAAAGAATAAAATAGCTTTGCTCTTAATCACCAATCACTTTTACAATCATTGGTATAAATAACATACATTATTATGGAAAGAAAATATAGAAAACTAAGAAAATTATATAAATTTCGAACTTTTACTACAAAACCAGGTAATTACAAATAAAGGTAAAACAATGTACAGTACTATATAACAGGTAAATTAGAAGACTATATTTTAGAATAACATCATACTCCTGAGCCTCCGAAAGCTTTTAATGCAAACGCTGTGGCCAGAGTGCCGATACCTGCCCCAACAGCCATTGCTGTGGCTATACGACCATAACTGTAGTTTACAACAACCACGGGAGCTTCTTGGTGCTCCTCACTCATTGATATACTCTGCCTATTGGTCTCTAAAGATGAAGACACTGCTTCTGTCAAAATCTTCACCATGGAAACAATTTCGTCACGAGTTCTATCTCCCTCTGACACTACATGGCTAAGATAAGCCTTGAGCTTTTCATTCATCTGTTCCAGAAGTAGCTTCCTCTCTTTTGCAAGATTCTCATTTATTTGGTCTAAAATTTTTTGTCTCAGTTCCTCAGTTAGCTGCACTACATCTTCCTTTGTTACTTTGGCTGGCAATGGTCCACTAATGTCTCCATTGTGCTGCTTTGTTTCAAGGAGAGTACTGGTGCTGTTCTTTGTTTGTGTGGTATTTGGTGATACTGGTGAATCATTTTCAGCCATGGAAAACAATGCCTGAACAGTGCCAGCTGGATTACCACGTTCAGGTTGTGGGTGAGCGGTAGTAGCAAGTAATGCCTTGATGGTGTCCAGTACATCCTGGTGCATCTGCTGGAAGCCATCCAGCAGGTGTTGGCCTTTACTGGTCACATGATCTTTAATCTCTCTGATCCTTACCCAGTTGTTGACCGAGGTGATGAGGGATGCCAGAGCCGCCGATACCACCGATGCGATGATTGACCTTTAAACAGAGAGACCAAGATCTGGGTAAAGACAATAAAATTAGCAAGTTGCTCAGTCTTTTTAAAAAGGTACAAATGGTGACGTGGCATAATACACCTATTATGTTGATAGTTACACATGCATGAGAATAATACTATTTTCACCTTATAAATTATTAAATATTGGTGCCATATATAATAATAGAATTTAACTTCATAAAGAATGGGATTTTACCATGGCTGGTTTAATTTCAAACAGAAAGACTGGGTTTATGTGCAACAGTCTGGTTTCATTTCTTGCATAACTATAGCAATGTAACAAAGTACATAAAACCCAGCCAGCAGATGAGCAATAGCAAAGGTCATGTGACCCTGACCATTGATACCAAAGTCAGTACAATGCTTTCTTGATCTAAGGGGCATCAATAAACACAGACTTACATGAATAAAGTTTCCACCTCCTCCTTATCAAGTGATGTTGGAGAAACAGCATGTAAAATATTTGGCAAAAACATCAAAGTTAAGATATCCTTCATTCCCAAGATTGATACCTTTAAATATATCATTTTAAGTCATGAAGTGCGGGAGGACTGGCACATACAAGACAAGTTTGTAAGGTGAGAAATGACAGCAAACAATCTCCCCCATTACATGAAGGGAGACTGTCACTCAGTCTAAAACAAAATAACATCACAAATTAAACAAAAGATATCTGTCCTTTATATACGTACATGGAGGCTTAAAATATATGTTTAAAGAGAAATTCTCCTAAATTATACAATCCAGGTACAAGACAGATAGAATAAAATAATACATAGATACAATAAGTCAACAGTAATTTGGACTTCATCCAAAAATCAAGATAAACAGATAAATTGCTGAGCTAAAAGGCAAAGGGAACAGAAAAAAGTTAGTGAGGAAGTAGTGTCATCAATGGTGTGTTTCCTGGGAATAAACATGCCCCCCCCCCCCTGCAATATTCAAGAAAAATTATGTGAAACGAAAGTCTGCCTATATATCCTCTTTGACAATGAAGCTGCAGTGGTTTCATCTTCATATCTCTGGTAACATTACAACCAAGAAACAATATCAAGTGGTCCTTGACCATTTTTATGCTGGGAATTATCGTCTCATCTAATGACATATATGTACAGTCTAATATTCTCTTCCAGGAAAATTTATTTTATCAACATAAAAAACTTGCTTTGGAGATTAACGTCCTTCACCAATGATTTGTTCGAAATACTAGGTAAGTTTATTAGTACTTGCTGCCTCACCAATAGTCTTGATGTTGTGGAAGTTGGCCCCATTTAAAAACTGTTGAAACCAACCAAAGTTTACACTGAATGGCTCTGCCTGTGATCCTTCGCCCACTCTGGCTCTCGAGTCATTGTACAAATCCTTGACCTTAGATTGAATCACTAGGTGACTGACAGGCACATTACAATGGTTTTGAGCCTCTATCCACACCATGAGGTGCTCCATAATTGCACTTCTTGACTGACAGATCTTCTTTGCACTAACAGGAGTCACACAGTGATACACTTGAACAGATTTTATCAGCATTATCATAAATGGATCTCACACTAATGAGAGTGAGATCTAGAGCAACACCAACTGCATCAAAATTTCACAAGACTTCTAATTTAGTGCCTAAACTGATGAATTTCTTGTCTCTTATGGAGTAGATCTTTTATGGGGTAGACACACCACTATCACTTCCTGGGCAATTTGTAGTCATCCTGGGATAGTTTGCAATGAAAACACTTGATGGTGGGCACAGTGTAAACAACAAAGGCAAACCATGCAGAAGGAGGAGAACTGATGAGTGTCCTCCACACTGTACATCACAAAGCAGTAGCACCTAGCAGACAACGTTATAATGAAACATCACATGACTTTATATGGATATGGGGCCCAATCACTCAGGAATGCTACAATGAAACAATGTGAGTTAAAGCAACTTGATATGAGGACACCTTATACAGTACAGAATTTCAATTACATCCCATATCCAGGCAACCATCACACTTCAATAAGCTACATCCCTCATCCACATAATGAGTACTGTACTGTACTATACTGTATGGTGCTCACTATGAATGGCATCTGGTTAACAGCCAGATCACAGATCTTGTGAATCTAAATTCTGTATCACAGATCACTGTTTGGTCACACTAAATAAAATTTAGATGTTCTGAGTTGTCCTAAATTTGACTGACATATAAAAAAATTGCATTATGAACTTGACCCACCAGTATTTGCTCTGCTCCGCCTGCATGCGTTCCTGTTCATGACAATCACGTATAGCAGCTGACATTTGTGTAAAGGTGTCACGTTCCAGCCGTTCACATTGTGCAAAGTCTGAACGTACAACCTTCAACTGATCATTCCACTGACGGGCCTGTGATCCATAAATGAAAGTGTTAGTATATGTAATAGCAGTTAAAATGAAAAGAAATCCTTTCCTCCTTAATGTAAAGTCAAACACCCACCTTTTCAAGCTTATACTGTAAGTGCAATGACAGACATAATGAAACAGACTATTTCATCCTTCTACAACAAGATCAATATGAAAAATGTCCATAAGCACACACAGTACAAGTGCTATATCCTTGTACTGTACTCTTCAAGGGAGATGTAAAAATGGAGGACTGACATATGCACGCCTGGCATAAAAGCTTGGGAGTTTTTGAGGTGCAATAACTGTTCAGCTTATCTCCTGCCTGAGATAAAATAGGTTAACTACTTCAGTACTTCACTGGATACAGTACAGTTTTTGATGAAACTGGGTGAGGAACTGTTTTGCAGAAAATGCATTAGTTACATGAATAATTCTTACTACCACTGTACTGTATCATACTCTATGACATCATCAAACAGTCACTGGGTGTTGATTGTGTTGGTAATATCATGGGTCACTCATTGAAGCTCATTGGTCATGACTATAGTTATCTAACTCATTGTATTTCTGTAAATATGATCCATGCAGTACAGTATGTGGAAAACTTACTGAATACAGTACAGACAAAGAGGCTCCTGATACAGTATTCTTATACACACCTGTTCTAATAACGTAAAATGCTCCTTAGAATAAAGTTCAGTTTTATTGATGCGATCATGGTTGACGACCTGTTTCTCTTGGATGTCTTCAATCTCTGCTTGCAGCTCCCGCCGTTTACTCTGCACTCCATGCAAAACTTCAGACAGCTAACAAAAACAAAAACAAAAATTGTTATTTTCTCATAACAATGTTTGGTACGTGGATAATACAGTAAGTGTAGTGGATCTGAGCACGACAGAACTCATAATAAATCTGGTGAGATACACCAAAGTTCAATTGAATACTACAGTAATTGCCACATCAACAACTAGTCCTTCCCTCCCCTTCACATCTCATTTTACCACTACAGTACAGTAGTGGTAAAACTTCCATGGGTAATTCACTAATGAAATCCATTCCATTAATCCCTTGTTTTCAATCCTGCCATAACACACCACTTTTTATCATGCCATCCCTACTCTGTGTCGGTTTCCTTTAGCCAAACTCTACATGAATTACCTCCTGCTCTCAGATTTCTCCCTGGCCTCTCCTGACTTCTATAGGAATACATAATTTTGTACAGTACACCTCCCCCCCTGTACTGAGTTTTATGAAAATGTATCTAACTTTTAACAAAATATCCTGGTCTAAAGGTACTGTACTGTTTACATTACTGCTCCCCATAAAACCATGACCTACCGTAATTACCTAACTGGTATATAAATTGTGTTAAGTTGTAGCAATGATATGTACTGTATGATAATAGTGAATCTACACAAATGATAAAACAAATTGTGGTTTTTACTGAATGACTCGTAGTTTGGTTTGGCCAGACCTACTGTACTGTATTTATGTAACGTAAAAATGTAACTTGCATTTTAACCTATGGGAAGTGATGGCTTGCTCACTCACCTCTGTAACCCTGTCCTGTGCAGTTTTTAAAGAAGTTATACCAATAAAGTCTTGATATTGTTGGTACCAGCGATTTAGTATGTCATTCCAGTCTTCAGGTTTTTTTGTGCCGGCTTCGCCTGCCGGTGCAGTGATGCTCGTCTGCCGTAAGCTGCTAATTAACGATGATGACTTTTCTGATATTTGCTGTCCCAGAGAATAAACCTCAGGATTTTTCTCACGGATATAATTAGTTATTTTCATTCCACTCGGCATTTGTGAACCATCGTTTGAATGTGATTGTTTCTGCTCAGGTTCGTCACTAGTTTGTTTACTTCCCGGTGGTTTTGTTGAGCTGCACATATGACGGCATGACCTAATGTGTCCCGTCATTTGCAACACATATATTTGAGCGTCACTTGTCTTTCCACGGTTTGAACAGCACACCACACTGGGGCTGTGTATAGCCCTCACACTGGGAGTCTGAGTGAAATAGAAGGACCTTAATCCTAAATAAGACTTGCTCCTCCAGCCATAAGAACAGAATGGCCGCTCCACAACCATCACCAGTGACCGCTGCATATTTGCCAGGTCACCTTTTGCTATATAATATCTTAATATTTATGTACTGATAAATAAAGTAGACTCAATTTCTTTACATAACAGGAACTAGTCTGCTTTCCAAATATTTTATGGACTAATTGCACACTAGTCACATTCTGAAATAAAATACACAATACTGCATTAAAAATACTGTATTTCCTAAAAAAAATTTAACAGGGAAATCTTTTTAATGATGTCTAAAACACTACTTTTTATTAAACAATACTATACTTTAACATAATACTGTACTGGGCTGATGATACCAACAGACCCCACTAAGGTGTGCACAGTACAGTACACAATGCAGCCAAAAGTAAGATTTTTTAATCACTTGATATGATTTTTAAAGTACAAATGGGCTGTAGTCACCAACCCTTCAGCAGTTAAAGAAAATACACTGATCTAATTATGATTCTAGCAGACACGAGCCAACCTAACCTGACCTAACCACAGACACGAGCCAACCTAACCTGACCTAACCACAGACACGAGCCAACCTAACCTGACCTAACCACAGACACGAGCCAACCTAACCACACACGAGCCAACCTAACCTGACCTAACCACAGACACGAGCCAACCTAACCTAACCTGACCTAACCACAGACACGAACCAACCTAACCTTAAAAAAACCCAGTATATTATGAGGGTTAGGTTAGATTTGGTTATGTTACGTCCAGCTAAGACAATGGTGTTTGATCCTCAGGTGAAATAAACTGAGGTTCCTAATCTCTAGTGTTATCCCTCCACGAGAATAAATTATTATACTGTATTACTCCTACACTGGGTACTGTCATGACCTCCAGATACAGTACACTCATTTACTCTGTACCAATGAAGTGTTAAGCTGTGTAATTATTCTTGATAAAATAATCATCATCCACCTATTTGATATTGGTTTTCTTTATTCATTTTTTACACCATCAACACTTAACACTACTAACTATCACTGAAGTATACCTGTGATGTTTTAGCGGTTGACTCAAATAACCATGTAATATGATCTTAATATAAAATAATCTCAATTAGAGTAACACTTATAATAGCCGGTTAATAACTGTAATTAAAGTAAGTCAATATAACAGACAATAACCAACGTGTCAACTTATATTACATAATAATTAACTGTATCACTGCCCAGCTCTGCACCTCCATGGCGGCAACAACAAATCTATATATTTCAATAGACATGACAGATAATTTACCTCACATTTTATAATATTCGAACAAGTTTTTATTACCTATATTTACTAATAGTTAACTACATAATATATTACCTGGCTGTGGGTGACATAATAGTTACATTTCACTACTAACTGAACCTCTATCCCCCACATCTGTCATGGAAATTGATGTAATTTAAATTTACTATTCCATAAAAAACATATAAAAAAGAAATTATTGTATTTATATATGTATAAATTATCAATAAAATAGATTAAAGCAAAAATAAAACAACATTAAAAGTAACAACCGCATCTGGTATAAATGTTATGATAGTTATTCAATACATAATACAATTTTATAATGATAATGACTATTAGTAGTAGTAGTAGTCAGAGAAGCAGATAAAGAGCTCAATATACATATCTAGAACCTTCATCTTATTCTAGACTCTTGAATAAACTTTAGGGGTACACAGTTAACTCACATGTTGGTGTTGGTGAAGAAGCGACCATCATATGACGTCACGGCCATTAGTGGAGTCATTAGTGATGTAATGGACGCTAGATGAAACCATTGAGAATTTATTTGTTATGCAGTACAAGCAATAGACAGTCAAGAGATACGACTGTCGGTGTTAAACTATCATATGGTACCTGGGGGAGACCAGGAAGTGGCGTTACTGGTAAGGTTTTGAATACATTGACTGTATTGGTAGCTGTGAACAAACCCCAATGAAATTAAGTATATAATAGCTTCCGAGGACTATGTTTAGTGAATTTGAATTAATTGTAACATTTTTTGTGTATATCTGTACAGTTGAACCAGTTTAAACTTGTAAAATAAGTGAATAAAGTACTGTACTACAGTATCTGGTGATCACAAGGTAAGGACAAATTTTCGGGACGAGTTTTTCTGTAATAATTAATAATATCTTCACAAATGCCTGACTATAGTAGTGTTAGGCTAGGGGGTGATAGTGATAATTTACACCCTCACTTGTACACACAATGGGGTTTGCCTCTGTATACATGGCTGGGGACCTACAGTACAGTAATGGGGAAATATTCTAGTGTGTTTTGGTGTTTTTTTTAAATTATTTCTGACATCTGTTTCTTGCGGAAGTGCACTGTACCTAATCTAACCTAACCCATAAAACCTAACCTAACCCTTAAAACCTAACCTAACCCAAAAAACCTAACCTAACCCAAAAAACCTAACCTAACCCAAAAAACCTAACCTAACCCTAAAAAAAAAGACCATGACTGATAAAGAAAATAGGGAATTGAGATACCTGATATGACTTGGTGTTGTAAATGTATGATAATTATGTTAAGTTATTGATAGTTCTTGTGTAGGTTTAGGGTTATAGATGTAACAGTAGGAGATAAAGTTACTGTAATGTTTTTATAAGGTGCGGGGTATAAGTAAGGCAGCCGTATGCTATATGTGTATTGGTATGACAGCCTAATGCACATGAGTGGTGGTCAGGCTATATGATAATAGTTACTAAGATGGCCTTATTTTTGACTAACCTAACCTAACCTATCCCAACCTACTCTACCCTATAACCTAACCTAACCTAACCTACCCTACCCTACCCTATAACATAACCTAACCTAACCTATCCCAACCTACCCTACCCTATAACATAACCTAACCTAACCTATCCCAAGCTACCCTACCCTATAACATAACCTAACCTATCCCAACCTACCCTACCCTATAACATAACCTAACCTAACCTAAGCTACCCTACCCTGTAACCTAACTTAACCTACCCCTACCCTATAACCTAACTTAATATAACCTTTCCTAACTTAACCTAACCTACCCTATAACCTAATCTAATGTACCCTACCCTACCCTATTTTATTAATCTTAAGAATACCGTCAGTAAATAACACTGCAGGTATAATGCTGTACCTGAGGTAATCTTTAATGTATATAACTTTAAAGGAACTTATACCTAACCTAACCTTCGTCTAATTATTAAAAAAAAACAAAAAAAAAGACATACAGAATCAGACAACGGACAAGAAAACTGCTGGGCAAAAATGTTTGATACAGTACTAGTGGAGGAGACGGCTAACACCAGAAAGTTTTTTCTTTTATTTTATTATACCGTATTATATTTTCGCCCCCCAGGCCTTGATGTGGGTCATTAAATATGACCCGTGCCCGGGTGGGCTAATGCCCTTAAAAAAAAAAAATTAATAAAACGATTTAACAACTTTTTCCCTGTATTATATTTTTTCTTTATCTAGGATCATAAATCACCTGTAGTGGGCAGGGCATAAAAGAAGGAAGAAATTATGGGGTAAAACACGGTGAAAAACTGATCATATGACTGTAGTAAACTGTCTTTAAGTGTTTTGTAGGCAAAGAAATAAATTATTTACCATAAATAATCATTCGATATTTTTTCCGTGACGTTGCGTGTTACCATCTTGTCATAAACTATAAATTTGTGTTTTTGGTCTTTGTAAACATTAGAATAATGATGGAGGCTTCCATCTGGGGTTTTATTACCATAAATATTGGTTTGATTGTCTCTTATTTTCAATGTTATAGGTTTCACTTACGTAACTAGTTTTCATGAGCATAGGTTATGCACCCTCCCCATCCCCTTTTTTTCACTTAGCTCAATTGGTTCTTGAACCTATTCTATTTATAAAGGATGATATTCATATACTGTAGGTGGAATCAAATCTCATATTATGAGTTTGGATACATATTCAATTTCTTTTGAGTAGCATTGGATTCTAAATGAACTGTATCATCAGGTGTACTTACTGTTCTTCTCCGAGGGCCAAGGGAACAGACTGAGACAAGCTTGTATTTTAACTGTGTAGTGATGGCATCCTGTGCTGGTTGTTCTATGTCTTATCACAAGTTTATCTGTGCTTGTAGAGGTTGAAGACAGTCTCCAAGAGATCATCTTTCAACATTGACTAGTTGGCAGGACATGCAAGTGTTCAAAATGTGGCAGAGAACTGACAGTGAAGAAGAAATATGTGTTTCAATGCAACGACTGACTGTACTCTTTCACAAAAAAACACACTTAAAATTACACAATTGTACTTCTAGAAAGTTGCTTTCATTAGTATCAAATATCAAAGTAAGTTATTTCTGCTCAATATGCCAGAGGGACTGAGGGTCCTGGGGATAGGAAGTTAGGTAGGTTTGGTTGGTTAGGTCAGGTTCTGTTAGATTCTGTGCATTGTCGTATGATTTTTCTTACTTAATATCATCCAAACAACATCTAAGGAAAAAATTAACTAAATCAAAAGATTGCTTCTGGTGTTAGCTGTCTCTTCCACAATTACCAAATACTGTACAGTATACTAAACACAAAAATGATATCAGTAAAGTTTAGAATTAGTAGTTGATATTAGCTATATCATACACCGTTGCGGGGTAAACAGCTATGCAAGCTATTACATCAAATAGCTGTGGTACATGGCTGTACAGACACTCTGTTTAAGATTTATACTGTACCCTTCACTGTATTGTTCATTTCAACTATGAATGTAGTTTCCAAGTTGGTAAGGAAATGCATCAAGATAAATTTTCAAAATATATTTGGGGTAAAATTGGCAATTTATGAGCTGCAGTTTGTGTCGCTGTGCTGTATCTGTACATCACAGTTTGTGTGCATTACTACACCTAGCTACCACTACTTGACTGTTCTCTGCAGATGTGAGGAGGGAAAGGGTTTAGAATGGAGAAAGACGGCCTTGTCAGGGCACTGCTTACATCAGTGCCACACACATCAACATCCCTGACTAGTGCTTCAAATATCTCTCCTGGAAAGGTATGTTTGTCTCTTGTTGACCCCATCATTATCAAGTGTGCAGTAGATGTGCCATTACTCTCAATCACAGTTGTTTTATCCAAGAACACTTGTGCCTCAGACATCATTACTATTGACAGAGACGGTTAATAACATTATTTAGACATTGTCTTAACTTAAAATCTAATGCTTAAGTTGTATGGTCTTATATTTTGTAGAAAATACACTTTAAGGTACAGTATTACAGCTCTACTGTAGGTCATAAACATTTATTCTTAATATGTATATGTACTGCACAGCAACTTCTACAGTACAGGACAGTACAGGTAGGTTATGTGAAATTTTGATTATTACTGATATAAAAATTCTACTTTTGGTCCAATATGAATGTGATCACCACATAACTTACATTACACAGCATAATACAGTGATCGCCAGTGAGGGTAGTGTGAAGGGTAACATCCCATTTTGTCTACTTCCCATTGTATCTATTCTCAGTGTGTCTATTCTCGAAATGTAGCCATACTGTACTGTATTTGGTCTAAGTTGGGTTTGGTAAAGTAACTTTCAGATATCTTTAACTGATAGTACTGTAGACACTCTGGGAATGTGTGAAATTTTCAGAATAGACAGAAAAGGAGGAGACAAACTAGGAAGTTGGTAGACCAAATGGGCATAAACTGTGGTGTGGAAGCCATGGTGACAACAGTGAAGGTGTTCTGTACCACAATCTCCAAATTATTTCATATTTTAAATTACATGTGCATGTGTGTCATGTAAATAATATTGTTAATAGCAGTTTAAAGTAATCTCAAGGGCACACAGTGAGAATCAAGATATTTTTTCTTTTTTTACAGATCCATGCTGGATCTTCAGGTCTCAACTCCCTCTCCTTCCGTCGCCCATGTCCCTCTTCACGGCCTGGGTCCCCACGAGCCCTGGGAAGTGGCCCAGGATTTAACGAGAGCTCAATGGAGGTCAAAACAAGAATCCCGGGCGACCCGCATGCCAGGTTTGCCTCAGTGCTGAGGCTGGCTAGTGGGCAGGTGTGTCTTAGTATCATCTTATTACTGGGGTAACACTAACACATTTTCACCATGTGTACTGTTTGAGGTTCCTGGAAGATTTCTCTTCACTTTTAGTATCTAGAAGAAATACTTGTACATTATTCAGTATGAATGATGATTGGGAGTAAACCATTGCTTCAAACTCCTAGTTCCACAGGTGCTTAGAGACAGAGAGGTGTGAGATTCACTCCAAGATAGGTGCACTCTTGTCTCAAACCAACCATGTTTAGGACCCCATCTGTAATATAGGCAAGCTTTTGAGGAATAATTAAAGATCAGTGAACTCCCATATGTGTATTTTGTAATATGAAGGAACTGTATACTACTGTATACTGTACTTTCATATCATATTAATTAATGGTAAATATTTTTCTTACACTCATAAAATAACTAAAATAGTTAATTACATTATATCCACCAGGAGAGTGAACCAGATATAGTGATGCTGGACCACTCGTATGCTCGACCTTGGAATTGGCGGCCAGAAGCCTCGCATGCTCGGCCAAGGAAGATGTTGTTTATGGCCAAGAGTGCTCGTCAAAGTCGTAGCAGCGCCAAGTGTGTATATCATGTTCTGTCTTATCAGTGATATTTAGAATGTTTAACTAAAAATTACCAGAAAATCACCACATGCCTGACAAACACCTCACTGAAAGTTGAGATATAGAAGGTGAATTTATTGAAATTCTTTGTACAATTTTCTATGTTGCTGAGCACAAACTGTTACCAGTGGATGTGGTAGATCTCTTGCTCATAGAATAACCATCATGGCAACATTAGATTGGTCTCCTCACCACCTGTTTCAGTGTCATAGTTTGTTGTTACACCTTGTCAAGTCAGTATAGACAGCCTACACATGGTTTATTTCTCCTTATTTTGTGTGTAGCTATGTGTGCTGTGGTTCATCTTGCATTTTACCCAGTGCTTCAGCTCCTCCTGTTAAGAAAAGAAGAGTGAATAAGGCTTTAATTGACTCAGTGATAGTTCAGTGTCGTGTCTCTTGGTGTTACATCTTAATAACTACAGTGTGCTATATTTATGCATAACCAAGGGTACAGAACTTTCTCTTAGATCACATGTACAGTACTGTAGAGGTACTCATACTAGGTCCCTACAGTTTAGTGTTATTTTAATTCTCTTTATCTTTTGCACTTTGTCACAAACCATGTATGTTGCTTTGTTATTTTGATTTCTGAAAAATTAATGAAGCTTTTCTAAAATGTTGTTAACAGTTATGATGAGCTCATAGACGTTGATGGTGAACCTTCCCCTCTACCTCCCTTACCATATGACTTGAGTAAGGCCCAACAAGTGATGAGCGAGTGTGAACGCCACGTTGTTTTTGCCCGGTTGGACCAGATCAAGCCAGAACTACGCCAAGATAGGAAACAGACTCCAGAAGATGAAGATGAAGACTGGGGGGATAAAATAACTAGGTAGGTTTCATTTTATTTATTAATATTCATATGCAAATGATTAAAAAATTAATTACAAGAAATAGAAGTCAAATGACATGATGATGTTAATGTGCAATACTGTACATAGATCACCTATATGTCATCATACAGTTGCAGAAAGTTGTCAGCACACAATGATGAGATTCAACAGGTTTTAAAGTCCAATGAAGTATTAAAAAATGCTGTATACTATATGTATTTTCAGAATTGGTTGGACAGACCCACAGTCAGCCCTCTTCAACAAGGTGGTGCAGATCCTGGACTCTGACCGCCTGGGACGTCTTGCTCTAAAAGACTCCCACAATGAACCTGTCACCCGTAGAGCTCTCGTTGGTATGTTGTAGTGATCACTCCCACAAGTGTTGAGTTAGTTTATCACCAACTTTTTTACTGCATTTATTTTTCTCCTTGCCACATGTGACCTTAATAAATCATGCATTGTTACCCATAATAATATCTTCAGTCATAGACAAACTTTCACATAAGGCTACACTGTCATGCTCTCCTCAGTTTTCATCAGTTGAAGGGCTAATAAATGTGGTAAAAACTAATGATGATGATTTTGTGTTTTCATGGAAACATTTGTTTGGGTGTCTGTATTTTAAGATCACTGTTACTGTAAACTGAGAGTGTTAGGAGCACTTCTTGCTGCTAGAAGTGTAGGTTTTATTTGGAAGAATTAATAAAATGCAAAAGTATGTCTTATGAATCAGCTAAGTAAGCATTGTAATTAGCTTTGAAGTATTCAAACAATGTGGAGGAAGTTTTGATCTACTGAACTTTATCTGACTTGATAAGACATATGATTGAATGAGTGTAATGTAGGTATTATGATTCCTGGTGCTCCTTCATCATGTTTAGCTGCATGATGGATATACAGTATGTACTGTACTGGATATGTCATAAAAAATAACAGAAAGGATTAGGGAGGATGTTAGATAGTACAGTACTCTTGTGAACTTCCCTCCTGAGAAGCTTTGAACATAAAGGTGTCCAGCAGTATACTTCACCCATGTCACACACCATAAAGCTTGTTAGAATTACAAATATTATCTTGCCTACAGATAAAACTTCAGCCAAGTTTCGACAGGCTCTTGCACGGGTCAACTGGGACTCCAAGTTGACCCAGTGGCTTCACTCCATCCTCCTCCAGCACCTCAGTCTCTCGTACCTGGCTGCTTACCTGGACATTCTGCAGGTGTGTAGTTGTCAGGCATTACATTCTTGATAGTCTCATAGAACCAAAATGTGTCAATAGCCAAACAAAATTGTGCACTTTGTTTCATATCTTTTAACTGATTCTCTTGCAGACATTAAAATCCAAGATCCCGACACTAATAGACAAGATGGTGTCGCTGAGCAGTACTCACCGAGGTGCGAGTGTCGAGGCCCTCAATCTGTTGTTGAAGCGGCCTTGGGACCCTGCAGTGCCTTCCTTAAATCACCACAAGCCGGTGAATATTACAGAATTATTATGAGGGAGCGAACTGTAACAGAATGTGACAGTACAAATGTTTATATTTGTGATGACAGATAGTTTAACATTGAGTAGGAATATTAAACTGTGTCTTGTACCCCCAAAACTTACTCAGAATGATCATGTCCCAACATATTTGTAATAGGAATATTATGGACATGGGAGCTGTTTACCCCACCACTTTTACTTCTTAAAGGTCATCTTTCTGTGGTGTAACTAATAACTTATCTAACTGATGTTTTAGGCAGGTATGTCAATTGACTTTTATGTATCTTTTTATTTATTTTTTACAAAATTCAGTTATTGACCCTAACCTAACCTTCATCTATCCAGTTGAAGTAACTATTGAACTACCACAGCTACTCATTGTATCTTATCCTACTCTGACATTAACTTTGAATTACTTATCAACTTATACCTTGTGTTAAATTTTTAATGGTGCCTAACAAATCTTTTTCTTACCCATTTGTTACCTTACAGCGGAAACTGGATGGTTCTGTAATCATCGTACAGGTGCCCAGTGGTCCACCTTCCAGCATCCCCCAGGCTCCCCGCAGAATACGCTTCTTCAATGCTCAGCTGCAGCACATGGCAAAGACAGTACCTGTTATGATTACCCCTGGTATGTCATGCTGGTGAACAGTGTATATTTGTAATGGCAGGAGGAATGTCTTCAGCCTAAGTAGAAATGTGTGTGTGTCCCTTGGTATTAAGAAAGAAATAATAAGATCGGGCATAGATTAAGCAAGTGGTGTGTGATGGTAAGCTGTTGTGACAATGTTCAGTGTATAAAAACATGCTGTGAGGCAACTTTCCATTGAAGAAATAATTCCAATGTCAACTGAAATGCCACTTACATATTTGACATCACTGTTTCTAGATAAGCAGGTGGTTGTTTTTGTTGTGATTGTATCAGATAATGTGTGGTGCTCAGTTGTCATATTTTACCAAGTCCTCACCTTCACCTTAGTCATTCTTAATGACTATTCTCTTTGAACAAGACGATATATGAATGTCCCTGTAGCTATTGTATTTTGTAACTATCAGTGGTGCCTTCATTTTGACTGAATTTGGGTAGACCAACATTGTAGAAAAACCATCAGTGCTGTAGTTGATTAATATGTAAAATTATGATGAGAACTTGTATTTAAATTTTCTTACAGAGAACAATGAAGCAAGCTTGGTGCTAGAGCAGATCCTGAGTGAGGTGCGAGCTCGTGTGGTGGAGTGCAAGAGTCAATACCCCAGCAGTCCTGTGGTGCTCCTTGGATGGGGGATAGGTGCTGTTATTGCCTGCCATGTAAGAAATGCATATCTTCCTATCTCTTTCATCTGTGTCTCATTATGTATTTATCAAATTATCATTTGCCTTGGGGATATTAATTGTCTTGTGTGTTATATCTTATATTTAATTTGCTAAGTTAATGCTGGCCATTTATTGCATACTGTACCTCTTTACCTTGACTTGTGTGTCGAGTGTTTCAATTGTCATCTCTGGAGAAAGCAAGGTACTGTATCATCTAACTGTGCTCATTGTAGAGTCCAGTGGATATATACTGTACAGAGATTTGCAGTTTTCCTGAACTTGATTTGAGTTAACTATTCAAATAAGCATTAAATTGGTTAACTTTGAATGCAATTATGCCCCTTGGACAAATTAGCTGTTCAGTGGTGCATCCATATCAACATTTAAATTTATATACAGTATTAGGTTTATGTACACTAAGGAGGACAAGAGGAGTATCATTATATGAGACTGATACTGATTAATTAGCTACAGACAGTCATTAATAATTCTGTAATAAGAAATACCCAGAGATGAGCTCTAATGATGTAAAGTGATGTTTTGGGTAATATGACTGAGTAAGAATGATTTACAGTAATTTTGAAGTTATGTGAAAAGTTATTGCCACAATCTCATTTTCAATCTGTTTCTTCTGAGCACTTTACTTGGTTTATATGCATGAATGGCAGCTGAGTTTTGTTGTGAGCAAGAACATATATGAGAGTCGTACACAACACTACAGTTTAGGTATGTCATAGAACGGAGTTAATCTGTGTGATCCTTCTTTTCTTACTCTTCATTGCATTCAATTTGGTACAAGTCTCATTCAACTGAAAATAAATTTTCCTTATTAAATTACTACCTTATATGATATGTCACAGCCAAATGTGAGATTTCCAGATCAAGTGTTAACTGTTGAATCTTTCTCTTAATACACAGGTGTCTATGTTGGAGACAGTGACAGCCAATATTTGTCTGGGGTTCCCTATGACAGGTGCCTCAGGCAAACGTGGGGAGGCTGATGATCCTCTTCTTGATTGTCGAACTCCAACTCTTTTCATCATCGGCGAAAAGGCTGCAAATGTCAGGTGAGAGCATGACAGGATCACATTTATGTATGTACTGTATTCTTTATTCTAAGATACAAAACATCTGAGCACAGGTTCTGTATAAAGCCTGGTGATTTATTTGCCTCTAGTCATTTAAAAAACATAAACTCTTAATCAGTATAGGATCTAATGATGATCAAAGACAAATTATGAGCAACATTATGAAACAATATACAGTGCTGTGTTTTGTCTGCTGTGTCCTGTTGTTACTGGCTTGTACAGTACAGTAAATCTTCCATACCCATGAGGGTTACATTCCTTGAGGGTGTTGTGGATCATGAGTGTGAAAATAAAAGTAAGACCCTTCTTACCACATTATTATGGTAAGGAATTTTAGATTCTTGACCTTGTGTATAATAAATTGAAGTGAGTAAACTTCCTAACCTATAGCATCTTTACATTCATATCCAGAAAAGATATACTGTACAACTCCAATTGTTCAGTTAAATTATGTATCTCTATCTTTCTTATCTAAGGTGTACTAGTGTAAGTAGGCAGCCTAACTTGAAGGTTGGTTAATCTTCTGTTATGTTACCCTAGATCTTCACACACACACACACTTAAGATAATTTATACATCCTATCATTACTTGGGCAATACACATTAATCACACACTCTTCTTTACTCGCTATATGTTTCCTACACACCATCTTGTGTTAAATTAAACAATAATTATCTTCCACACCCCAAGATCACTACACCTCACATTTTTTAATACAGGTGTATTCGTGTACACTGGTGACCCACTTCTGAATTATTCACTGTGGAGCTCAGTAGAATATTGTAATGCTCACCACATTTTCTTTCAGACAGATTGAGGTTTAGAGACCACAGTTGTAGGGGACTGTTAGGTACTCAGTGATTTACTCTGGCTCACATACTCTCTCACTCACACAATTTCCCAACAGTGTGGATGATGTTGAGGACCTGCGTGTGCGCCTCCGTGCCGAGACTGGCCTGGTGGTTGTTGGGGGGGCTGATTCTCATCTTCGTTTGTCTTGTCAGAAACGCCATCTGGAGGGTGTTACACAGTCTATGGTTGATAGATGTATAGTGGTAAGTATACTTGTGTGTCTGTCTGTCATCTTTAATCCCAGAATTAGATTACCAACTTGTTAAAGAATCATTATAGTATGTCTTTGTTCTATATGGGGGAATTTTTTATTTATTTATTTTTATTTTTTTTAAATTGTGTACAGTAATTCCATAATTTTACTGAACACATAAGGTAGAAAATTATAAGAATTATTTCTCAAAAAGTATGAAAACTACAGTAGTTTACAACAATTAATCAACATTATAGGATACCGATATCGTTCATCTTACCAGCAATGAAACTGTGCACCTCCATATTTGATAGACCTTGATATTTTTTGTTTGGATGGTTTTATTCTTTATTTTTACAGTCAGTTTAGCTTAAAAAAGTATCTTAGGACAGCCTTCATTTACCCATTAAGAATTCTAACAGTTCCAAAGGGGCTGAGAGCTATGTCTCGGCCCCTTCCTTCCCCACATCCTCCACAACTGTTCATGTCCGTAATTTGTGTACCTGTATAGTTTGACCTGCCATCTCTTTATCTATTTCTCTTAAATATATCTGTGTCTCTAACAACTTATTTTGTTCTCAAATGACTGGAGCTGAAAAGTTGTAATGACTGTTACTACTGTGAGTAAATATAACTTTACAACATAGTGTATTTTGTACTGATGATGTTGATAGTGAATGTTTACTATCCTGAAGCCAGTTGTTAGAATGGTAAAGGGAAGGCTGCAAGGCATTACTACTGATGTTCCTGGTGTGTTTATGACTGGACACGGGTGACAACTATGAAAATAGCTCGTGAGAAGGAGACAGATGGGGCTCAAATATACTGTGTATGTATTTCTTTCCTTCTCTCTTTTAAAGGATGAAATTGGAGACTTCTTATGTCACCTGCTGAATGAAAACAATGGAGGCTCCATGAATTCATCATATTCTACCTGCCCCTCTCAGACCCAACATGTTTCATCTTCAGGTGTTTACCCCCACACCTCCTTTACATCCTCCTTCACCAACCCATTGCCTCCAAAGACTCAACGCAAGGAAGGCACGAGGAAAAGGAAGATTTCAACTGGATGTTCCCTGGATGGCTCTGCTCCCCCATCACCTGCAAAAATCTCACGACCAAGTATGAGAATTTTTTTGTACCAGTACTTATTGGGCTTGTATATGAGGCGACAAGGTGCCAGGTACCAAAAATCACATTCGAGAAAAACGCTCGTAAAGTTTGGAATAATTCAAAAGGACGTAACTTTTGAACCAATGAAGATATTGAGTTCATTTAATTGGCAGTGTGTAGAGCTCTTAAAGCTGGTTTGGCAGATACTGTACTAAAGTCATATTAATTGAAAAGATAAAAATTGCTTTGTTTTAGATGGGTAGTGTTTGTAGTCTCATTAATATACATTGTTGAGGAACGTGACACGCCACGTGCCACCAGCCCTCACTCCCACCCTCCTTGCCGTCCCACCTCTCTGTTCAGTTTATTTTTCTCTCGGTGGCCCTCCCTCCCTCCCTTCTGCCAGTTGTAAACTAAAAAAAGGTTCGAGTGTTATTACATAGCATTCCTATGACATTTTTATAGAAACATGGACTCCCATTAGCTAAGAAGCCAGAAAATAAATGAGTCGCTGTGAGAGAGAGAGAGAGAGAGGCTACGATTGGGGCCACGGATGCTTGTCCCCTTCTCCCATTCAGTCCTCAAGGTGCAGATCACACGCTGTAGAGACGCTATTACCTACCTTCACTAATATGGCTCTCAGCCTTACAAATATTGTGCTACCAGGACAGTTTGTGTTTCTGCAGATAGAGGAAAGGTTCGGGAGTACAGATAATACTACTGTATAACTCAATTTTGGGAGGGGTGGCATTTGGTACCTTGTCGCACTTGGCGCCTCATATATTAGCTTATACCAACTTTAAGACATGTATTCACATTTGCACTTACACAGACATTAGTGGGTATAAACAATGCCATGTGCTCACACGCATAATAATTTTAAACACTTGTAACCGGATACCTAATTTTAAAGATAGGAAAGTGAAGTCAGAGACTGCAGTGTTGTTCACACTGTCTCCTTGCATACTGAAAGGCTTAGTATAAAGTGTGCTGTGTCCACACTTACTGTTGGGCAATTATGCCTATGGGACCCACTCCTTATTCTTATCATACCAAGGAGTGTGGCAGCCGAGTGAATGCAGTGCTCACTTCATATTGTAATAGTCATTGATTCCCTCCCTGGGCACCCCCAGTTCACTCTGTTGTGAATGAGTACCTGCCTAACTTAACAGTTGTGGAAGTGGATTGTGGTTAAGTTCAGTACCAGCCACTCTTCCTCCTTGTGTACTGGAAAAACACTTTGTCCAATGTGTACTGTATCTGCACTGCTCCACTTGGGCTTTTAGGCATATGGAACCCACTGCCACTGTTACATTTTCATGGAGGGAGATGGCTTAATTTTTGGGCAGGGTTTTCGAAAATTCTATTTCTTTATTTCATTTTGAGCATTTCATCAACGGATTGGTGAATGCATTCAGTACATACTCACATTTGCATTAAGCTGACTTTTTTTGATACTCATGATTGTTATTCATATTGTTGCCAGGTACTCCAATCAGCATGGGTGGAAATAATGTCAAAATACCCGTGGGAGTGTCGGCTCTTTCCTCACCAAGCCTTAACTATAGTGGCGGGGATTCAGCCCTGACCACACCCAATTCATCTTATCCACCAAGTGCTAATTCCACTCCACTGAGTGACACCACACTGTCTAACTCCAGTACACCCCGGTCAACAGGAGGTAATTTATTATTTGACTTTCATCAAATTTTCTTCAGATTTAACAGAAGGATATAGTTGTATGAATCACAATATCTGTCTAGCTGTCTGTCTATCTCACCTGAACATATAGTATACATAAAAGATCATACTTTATACTTGGCAAGAGGAATATTATAGACTTGGGATCATCATTATGTGTTGTGTTGCCTTCCTCTTCTGGATCAACTCCTCTTCCCTCTTGATACTTGGATATTCGTTTTAGCTTGTACTTTAGTCTTCTTTCGGTTCATTTTAAACACACTGTTTCAGTGCTGTTTGTAGTGTAAATCCTTCACTACTTAATGGTACGGCAATGTTACTTACAACTGGGCCAAACAAAGGCCGAGATTTACTGAAAAACATTATCATACATTTAATATTTTTGTCAATAATTGATATAGTAGTAATATGATGCATTAGTTAAGATGTAGTTGAAGGTAGGAGGAAACATGAGATCTGTATATTAGCTGAGAGAAATAACTATCATTAAGGTTATTGAATCTACCAGAGATATGTTACATGCCTCAGTAGAGAAAACAGAGATAGATGTGAAGAAGATGAAGAAGTGTGTGGGAATGATTAAAGCTGCAACAGGGTAAAGGACGAGTTGATGTGGTGGTGAGAAGCAGATGGTATAGAGATGCTGTGTGTTGAGTGTTTGTTTTGAATACAGTTTTTATGTCCTTTCCAACAGGCACTCCTCAAGTTTCCCCGAGCACTTCTCTCAAGCGTAAGTACACACGAAAAACAGAGTCTCGCCGCTACCCAAAGATGAGGAGCCTCGCTACAGACCTTTCGTCTGGCCTTTCAGCTTTTTCGACAACCTTGACCTCGCCCCTCGTGTCGACTGTGAGCTCTAGAGATACCCTCGTTGGTGGTAATGCAGAGGAATCATTAACTAGTCAGCCCAGGGTAAGTCACAGATCCTAGCCATTTTTTTGTAATGGTTTTATTGAGTTTTGGTTTTGTTTTGGTGATGACGAGGCTACAACATTTATTAGCATGTATTGAACCACGGCCCACAGTTAGTTTAAATTCAAGTGATTAGAATTTTTTTTATGCATTTGTTCAGTGGTCAGTTGTTGCTCTCACCTATAGCTAGTTACCAGAACTGGTTTGGAATTTATCAATTTTTGTCACAAGGACTTTAATAATTTATTGTTGGTGTGGGTACAAAGTGAAGCATCACTATGTGTGTACTGTTGTAGCCTTGGTCAGGTTATGTGAGCCCTCCTGCAGGAGATTTACCCAGTTTTTGTTGTAGCAATTGTTAAGATATGTATCCCCCAACACAGGAGTCTCACCTAGGCTGGCAGCACTGAGGGGTGTTTAGTTCAGCCATAGGATGATGATAATGCTTGCTTTATAATTATGTGTGTGCAGGTGTTCTGTACAAACCACTCCCTCTGCTGCAGCTAAAGTGAGTTTCTTGGTTGTATGTAATTCACTGCCTTCCAACACTGCTTAAGCTTAATAATATATATAAATTTAGTGATTAATTTTTCTTTAGCAAGTTTTTCTAGTTTTTTTAAGCTATGAGAGTAGACTTACTGTGAATATGCCATACAATATTAGAATACCTTTATATGTTTTGAATTATTTGCCTAGTTGTGCATCTCTCAACCCACTTTGGCCACTTTTGCACATGTAAACTGTTGTTTCAAGTCTTATTGAGGAACTCTTGTATTTTACATGGGTTGTCTGTTTTGTGGTGCATGTAAGAAAATTGGTTGCTTTTGTTGTTTCTTCTAATCATTAATTGCTGATTGTTATATACAAATATTGAAAGATAAACCTGTAGTTACACTTAGGATGTACAGTATATTAAGTAGGTGGGTGGGAGGGCAGGACTGTAGGTGAGAGAGAGGGTGGGTGGGAGGAAGGGTGGGTGATGTAATGAGTATGTGTTTAATATTTTAATTTATTTTTATCGCTGTGTTCGTAAAAATAAATGAAAATTATTGTCTCGCGTGAACCACAACAGTCATAACCGGTTAACGACTGAGAGATGATCGGACAGTCACGAAGCAGCTTAAGATGCATACAGTACAATTCAAGTTCCCTCAGTATACGAAATAGCATCACCTGCCCTGAGTGTATGTTATGCTATCATCACAACCGGGTACATGTAGTAATGCCACCAGCTGAATACTGTATTGAATTTGAATTGAAACAGTTTATTTAGCCAGAAAAACACAGATACAGAGCGGATAATAATAACAATATTAACATGGCTGAGTCAGTTGAGAACCTGAGCTTTACTGTAGGCACCTGATACTGTATATACTGTACTATACATTTATCTCAAGGAAGTATTATGCAACATTAGCATCATCTGGAATAGTACAATAGCATGGTGGTAATAAGAACATCTCAGAATGTTACCACTGTTATCACTTCAATATTTATTTATTTTATTTATTTATTATTTTTATTTCATTTTATTTTGTATTTATATTATAAGCATATACAGTATTACCCCGCCTAACGCGGTTTCACTTAACGCGTTTTATCATATACGCGGTGCCTCGCCAGAGCTGAACTTTCACTTAACGCGGAATTTTTCATCATATACGCGGGAAGCGGCGCGGGCACGATGCGCACAAGGTCGCCCAGTCATCAAAACATTACCGAGTTCTTCACCCGCCACCCACCACAGCCGGCCCAAGTCAGTGATAGTGATAATTATAGTGAGGATATGGACTTATATGGCCTTTGAGGGGTTTGACAAAGAGGCCCTGCAAGCCTCTGTGGTGGATAGTGATACAATTGATACAAGTGATACAGGTGAGGGCCAATAATCTGCCCTCTGCCTCGGAACCAACCCCCCATCCCCGTGTGCCCAGCCATCTTTTCTACTAATGCAAGTGTTAAAAAACCTAATATTATTGATATTTCTCTTAATTATTAATTGTGTGTGCATACCATCATAAAGTTAAGATAAAATTTTTACTACAACATAGTTGTGTGTCGTCAAAAAGTGGAGTTTGGGGGTCGGGCCAGTCTCTATTGGAATTAATCCCATATGTTCTGTTGTTCACTTAACGCGGTTTTCACTTAACGCGGTACCCTGTGGGTTCAATTGACCGCGTTAAGCGGGGTACTACTGTACATAAGTTACAGTGGAATTGAAAAACATAAATATAATAGGGAAGCAGTACAACATGGGCTGTACAGTATTAAGGTGGAACAAGAGAACAGAGCTGTCAAGATTATGCTTTTTTGGCAAATACATTTATTGCAATGGTAATTTCATATCTAATTACATGATAATTTCCAATAAAATGGTTTTGATGGTACAATAAAAGCAGGTACTGTAAATATAGTAGGTATTACAAGAAATATTAATACTTAGACAATAGATATTTTTTAAGAGATGATTTAAAGGAAGGGAGCGTAGTCTTTGCTGGGATGGGTGGGTGTAAGTTGTTCCACACCTTCACACCACGATATTTTATGGAGGTCTGCGACTGAGAGGAGCGCATAGGGGGTGGTCTTAGTAGCTCTGGGTGCCTTAAGTTGTATCTCTGATTATTCCGGAACTGAAAATAATTATTGTCAAGCAAGTGATTGATAGATTTGTTAACAAAGAGGGCACAGCAGTAGGTGTTAATGTCTTCTAATTTTAAAATTTTCGATTTAGCAAATTTTTCGTTTGTGTGATCTGTTTTTTTCAAGTAGGTAATTGTCCGTACAACTCTCTTTTGTGCAGTAATCAGGGATTGTGTTTTTGAAGAGCCAGAGGCCCCCCATAGTGTGTGACAGTGAATCAGGTGTTGGTAAATAAGATCATGATAGATTTCTTCCATTGCTGTGAGAGTGAGTGACTGTCGAGTGTGATACATGATACCGCACTGTTTATTGACTTTACTGTGAATGACTTGTATGTGTTTTTTCCAGTTAAGATTCTCATCAACAATAACTCCGAGGAATTTAGTATTTTGTTCGTGTTTGAGCACTTTATTACCAAGGTACAGGGGGTCCAAGTCTGGGTGTAAGTTTTTCCTTCTGTGAAAGATCATGTAGTGGGGTTTCTCAAGGTTTAAGGTCAATTTATTGCATATTACCCAGGTCCTGACTTTAGTCAATTCAGTGTTCATAGTTCTCATCAAGGAATAGAGGTCTGAGTTGCTGGTATAGAGATTACTATTGTCTGCAAATAAGTTGTATTTTATGAGTGTGCTGGCGTGGACTATGTCGTTTATGTACAACAAAAACAGTACTGGACCGAGAATGGAACCTTGGGGGACGCCATACAAGATTGGCGAGGAGTCAGATTGGTGATTATTATAGCAGACATACTGAATCCTGTTGGACAGATATGAGGTAAACCAATTGTGGGACAGGCCCATAATGCCGTAATATTCAAGCTTTTTAAAGGAGGATGGTTTGGTCGACAGTATCGAAGGCTTTAGAGAGGTCCAAGAATATACTGACTGTGAACTGGCTGTCATCAAAGGAATTTAAGCTGTCATTCGTAAAGGATAACAGAGCACTCTCAGTCGATCTTCTAGCTCTAAATCCAAACTGGGAGTCTGTAAAGATGTTATTGGCATTGCAGAAGGAATTTAGTCTACTACATGCTAGCTTCTCCAGTATCTTACTCAAGGCTGGGAGGACTGATATGGGGTGGTAAGTCTTGAAGAGACCTGTACATGAATAATTGCCACCATCTCTTGAGTACATATACTAATGCCACCAGTTCATGTACAGTATAAATACCACCAGTTCTGAGTACACTTAATAATGCCACAAGCTGTGAGTACATGTATAAATGCCACTATCTCTGAATACATGCATAAGCATCACTAGCCCACCTTATTCATAACCAAAATATATACAAGAAAACATAGTCCTTGTGCCAGGCAAAAATTGGCATCTACCACTCCATTCTGGGACTAAAACATTATATAATACATTACAGTACAACTAAAACATTGAAATTCGATAATGAAGTGTTTAGTGCAGGTATAGTACTGTATTTTACACATGTCTAGAGTGTTTGAGATTTGAACTTATGCTCTTTTTGTGGTACAAGTCTTCAGCATCACAGGAAATCCTGCCAAATATGAAACCAGTTGATGACTTTCCAGAATAAGGCTTTTTTTTTCAAACTCGCTGGTTTTATGAGGCTCCCAGGTAACTGATTTCTGGATTTCCAAGGATATTGTGTAATTGAAAGGAGATGACTGCTATCCAGCACACCACTCACAGATAGGCTGTGGTCAGGTCATCTCTCTGACCCAGTAATGATGTGTGGGGTCACCAGGGACATGATAACGTGACCTGACCGCATCTTACCACTTAGCTACTCAACACACAGACATTACACACCACCAGGTCACCTCAGTGGGGTTGTAACATTATTCCAGGGTCTCTGCGAGTAAGTTTGTATGTGTATGGGTTCATGTGATTGTGTGTGTAGCGGTGCTGGATATAACAGAGTGAATGTTTGCTTGTTTAAGAGTATGTTTTCATGATAACATTGTGCAAATGAGTGTGTCCGTGCTTGTATGGTTCCACTATATATGTGGTCTCTAAAATATATTTTTATTCTGTTGTGTACATGATTTAATGTAGATTAAGATGTAACTGTGTAGCTCTCCATGTATAAATATATATTTATCTCTTAGAGTGTGTCATCACCACCACCACCACCCTTTTAAAGCCATTTTCCACACATGCATTGGTTAACCTTGATTACCTGATGACAGATTTGAACCAAGTTCACGACTACTGTATTTAGGTTCCCTTCCTATTACCAACCCACTTTTACAGAGCGGGAATTGGACACTATATGTAGGACTTACGTATACTGTACCCTCATTGCTAGCAGTTGTGAATAGGAGTAAAGAATAATATGACTGTGCAAATTTGTCTATGTATTAGTGTGTGTGACTACAGTACAGTACAGTAGACTGTATGTGTATATGTGTAGTACATAGGAGGAATGCTTGTGTGTACTGTACTGTATATAGGAGTGTAACTTTTATAGTGTATGTGCCTGTGCCTTGTGTGTCTATACATTAGTGTATATTTTTATGTTGTAATATAAATAATCATTTGTAAATTATTAATGGGGGATACTACTTGCCAAACAATCAATCACAACACCAGATACACAACACAACACCTCAGCAAAATATTTCATCTTGTGCTTAGCTGTCTTGGCAGCAATTGGCATCTTTAGATATTTCATATACTTTGTATTGCTATAATGGTCCTGTTTTTTTTGTTTTGTTTTTTTTAATATTTCATTACTTCTCGAGTGAATTTGACTATTTGTACCGATAATTAAAAAAGTGTCTGCTTTGGTGTTCAAATGTGATGCAAGGGGGCACCTAGTGGTTTACCTCATATTAAGCATTCTACATTTAACAATTGTTAATGATGGGTTCTATTGTAAAAACACTAAGCCATTTGAGAGATCTGGAGCATGGAAAACAAAATGTTATGGCATTGTGGTATATCTTGGTGGACATGGTGTGATGATTGGGTCAAGTGGAGATGGAAAATTGGAAAAGAAGTTAATTGATTTATATGGTTAGAAAAAAGTGGTTGAATGGAATCAGAAGAAATTGACAAGAATCTGAAAACGTTAGCTCTTGGTTTCACAGATGAGGTTTACACACTCTTGCTGTACAACGTGTGGAAGTGTAAAAATTTCATCTGAAAGCAGTAAAACCTTTTTGTTGAATAAGGTAGAGAGAGGAGAGAAAACTATTCAGTGACATCCAAAGGTACCCCAGTCAGCCACATTACTCACGCTTTACTTTTACTTTATCTAGCTGGTCAAGCTCTGTTATGCACTGTTAGTAAGTACTGTACCCTAGAATGTACCTGAACATGCACTAGCATTGGTCAATTCTTATATTAAATGAACTAGCACTTGGTGACATCACAGACTAGTCCAAGAGTTTACAGCTATTCCTGCAAAATAGTCAGCTGATAATTTTCTGTACTTGTGGCTTTTTTAACTTGAAACTGTGATCGCCAGTGGGGTGGGCTTGGCTTATGCTAGCCCCTGTTATGAACACTTGACTGAGTAATGTTCTTGAAGGGGCTTATTAGCTTCTAATACATGACCCTTTGTCCATTTGTAGTATAAGCTAGGCAGTTGAAGGGGTTCTTATTTTTCTTGCTTTATGAGGTAATTTGGTTGCCCTCTTTTGGATGTTCTCAATTAACTGGCAGTCCATAACATATCTCAAGGACCAGACAGAATGGCAGTGGGAGGAGCGCCTCACCTTTGAAGAGCATGGCACAAGGATTTTAATATGCTTTGAACTTTCTGGGTGGTTTTTGTCTTTCTTCTGAGTACGTGTGGAGCTTAGATTAATTTTAAGATTAATCATGATGAAGTGCAGTTGTTCACCATCTCCTCCAGAATATATATGCTGCATATTTTATGCTTTTGCCAGAAGTTTTCATTATTCTGTAAGCAATGCCTTGCCTCAAAGTACTATCTCTTGATAAAGCATCATCAGCTGGACCATAAGGTTGGGTTATATCTTGTGAGTTTCACTTGCTGATATTATAAGCATAGCATCTTGACTGTACAAAATGCATGCTACCTGTTGTTGTTATGTATGATGGTAGGTCAAGAATATATGTTGTGGACAGATGGTGATTATAACATGAATAAAGTGACCATATGTCTTGGAGCTAAAAGCGGGATATACCAAAGCCATGAAAGAAAAACACTACAACCCATACACCAATACCGATTACAGTTATACTTGAACCAAAACCAAAACAATTGTACATAACAATGGTAGTTGCCTACTTACCTTCTAATGCTCATACTTTTCACTGGATAAGATTTGTTTTAAGATCCCTGGAGTTGATCATAGCATATTGTGGAATTCCAGACAGGTTTGGTTCAAGTTAACTTTCATGACTAGTAAGGCTTTGAGGGTTGGGTCTTTTAGTTGTGATTTTTCGAATGTCCACAGTTTGTTCATTTGAGAGAAAATACATTCAGTGGATGAATTTGTTCCAGGAAGACACAGAATAAACAACCAATTTTAACATGTTCTGGTGGGTAATATCTCTGTCCTGAAAGTGAGTGAACATTTCTACCCAGCGCTGGTCTGTAGGTAACTTAGCTGCATTCCACTCTGACACATTTTCCTCAGAAATATGACTTGTAACAGCAAAACTCGTCAAATAACTCAGCATCAAAATCATAGAATTTTTTTCTGCAGCAAAATCCATTGTTTTCTCAACGTCTTGCCATTTTGGTATTTGCTTGAATGAAGCCCACTGCATATGTGCAAAGTCCTGCAAGTGACCTGACCACTGGCCTAAATACTGAACACGTGTGTCATAAAAATCTGTAACCGTTTTCTTCAATGCAGATGAGTCAGTTAATCCATCTTCTTCAAGTTTGTTTGCTAGACAATTCAGCTTATCAGGGAAGTGTGGAAGGGCAGTGATAAAATGTTGAGGGGATCATACATATGATCATGTACAGTAGGTACAGTACAAATCTTCACTGGTACAGTATAGAGGTGTAGTGAACAGGAGGTTTGAGTTCAGTATCAGTTTGATGGCTGTGGACAACTCTTCACTAGATAGGGTGAGGACGTGGTTGGTGTATCACTTGCATGGCCATGTGTTATTGAAGGTTCACTGTACAGTAAACCAGACATGACACCGTCTACAGCGGACCTTGGCTTTAACGGACACTCTGACCCGTTCATATATTAAGGACTCGGGTCCATTATGGTACAAATTTACGGACTTGGGGTCCATTTATATACTGTAGAAATGATCATAAATAATTAAAGTAATATCCCGTTTTACACTATCCTGCATAACACTGCTTCATTATAGAGCTCTTTGGTCCTCTCCTGAGGTTGTCTTTTACTAGAAAAAAAAATGAAAATTCATAATACACGGCAGAAGTTACAAGACACAACACTCATGGCTCGTCGACAAGTCATGCTTTTTTGCGGTGTCTCTGTCGATGAGAGCAACATACCCATGTACGCTCACAGCCAATCAGTAATCTCCTGCTTGTGTAAAAAAAATTCCCGATAGCATTCAACTTGCTTGACACAGCCACTCTTTATATGACTAATTTCCACATATTATAGTGAATGTTTGTGACCCAAGTTATTTTTTTACTGGAAAAAATGGTGAAATTCATAATACAAGTCAGCTGTTCACTTGCACCTGGCAATGCAGTGGTCATTATTACGCATCACCCCCCACCAACCAGTACTGTACGAGTACGTGTTATTAACGTGTAGAGCAACTTTGTTTATTCTGCTGGCTTACAGGCCACCACTCCATCGTCCCAGTTTGAATGCTTTCTTTTCCTGTAAACACCAGTTGATGGTTAATGTTAGTGGTGATGGTGAGTGTTGGTAGTGGTGATGGTGAGTGTTGGTAGTGGTGTTGGTGGTGATAATGAGTGTTGGTGGTGATAATGAGTGATGGTGGTGATAATGAGTGATGGTGAGTATTGGTAGTGAAAAGTGTACACAGTGTAAATACAGTACAGTACGGTAATCAATAACTGTATCTTTAAGTGTACAAGTAGTAAATGTTAAATACAATACATAAAGTACAGTGTAGTACAGTACCTATGCCTGTACTGTTCCCACCTTGTGATCACCTCTTCACCAGCTGTGTAAGAGAAGAACTGGATTACTGTGCAACATTTGTAACTCCACATTGTCACTTTGGACTAAGTTGGTCCAGTATATAACGGACCAAGTCCGTTATTATTCCGGTTCCGGATATAACAGACTTTCATCTTTAACTGACAGCCCTTCCCCCCAATTAGTCTGTTGTATCAGGGGTTTACTGCACAGTACAAATGTTCACTAGGGTAGTGGAGTGATGTAGTAGATAGCTGCTTGGCATATCAGGTGGTTGGCTGTGTTATAGTACAGCTCATTATTAGGGCAGTGAACACGTGATTAATACTAGTACAAGCTGGTTGTAGATGGTCAAGGAACACATAGTTCTGGAGAGGCACTGATTATAGGGTGTAGCTGCACCAACGGAGGGAGGTCAGTAGGTGTAAACAAATTTGTGAAACAATGTGCACATTGCACTGGAGTGGTTGAGGGTGCACAACTTGCCTGCAATGCTTTTCTTGTTAGCATCCTTTTCTTTCTGCATGCTTTTTCTCTTCCTCACGCCAGCAGGCAACAGTAGGGGGCACCACACAGGACCTGCTGTCCCCCTTCTCCCCTGTACCGTGCTCCATCCCGTCACCTGTGCCATCGTCTGTGGCCACTATCCCACTTGGGTCTTTGGCTCCACTCTCACGTCAGAAGTATCAAAGGATCCTGCATCTGTCAGCATTGCGGCGGGACTCCCCGTCGACCCCGCCCTCCGACAGCTTCCACTTGACAACTCCCACTGCATCAAAGGACACCTCACACACCAAATCCACCCTCCACACAACTTCTGCAAGTTTTGCCGGTCTCCTCCGAGAGACAACTCCACCGTCGTCCTCCGCTTCTTCTGGTGGTGGGTTGATCGATCAGTTTAAGGTGCCATATCCTAGGCGAGCGCCAAGGACACGGCGTAGAAAACCCAAGTTGAATATGTACCCAAAAAAAAAAAACCAATTTAATCATATGTACAGAACTACAAAGACTGAATCAGCATCTCATCATTGTGTAGGATCAGCCAAAGTCGGTAGCATTTCATCATTTGATTCAACTAATGTGAACAACACAAACAGTGTGCCTGCGACCCTTGAACCAATTGAGATAGGTGTAGTTACAAATGATTTGAATGATAAGTGTGATAGGTACAACAAGACAAATTCAGGCTATAGTTGTCATTTGGAAAGTATTGATGAGGAGGGTAACACTCTGAATAAAGATTCTGCAGAGTCTCATGTAGAATATAAACAGGATCAGTTTATTGTACACGACCAAGAAACCGGTAGGTCTTATTGCCAGCTTGGGGCATCTCCTTGGGTCGGAAATGAATATAAGCAGTATGTAAATGATGCGTGTTTAATGGGTACCGAGAGAGATAGTGGAAGGATTAATGAGTGTGTAACAGTGTCTCAAATGGAACCTCCTTATAGTCATTATTTAGGTGGTTGGACCTCAAGCCAGAGGCCATCTAGCACAACACCTGTAATGGGTAATGAATGTGTCAAGCAGCTCAAGTCCAGTGTGACTGTTGATGATATGTGGAATGTGTGTCCCCAGTATAATAATGAAGGGTTTAGGGTTGCATCAGGTTGTGATAGCATGTCTAATTATGTATTTTCCTACCCTTATCAATCAGAAGCCCAAACTTCCGACTCCATTGACATCACTACTCCCTCTCCTACCCTTGTGACAAGCTCCGACGGAAGTCCAATCCTGCGTCAGAGACTCAGTGTAAGTGAGGTGGCTGGTCCTTGTTTGGCTTGCATAATGGGAGATAATTTTTCATGCCAGGCGCATGCAAAGGGACTGCCAGAATGTGGGTCTAGTGATGGCATAAATAACCAGTTGATGACCCTTTCTGACGTGCAAGTAGATGCAAGTTGTAAAAGTTTCGACTTTACATTGATCTCTTCTAGTTTAATGTGTGGGGAGTCGGGTTATATGAACTGTGGTTGTGGAAATTTTACTTGCCTCTCCTGTTGGAGTCCTGGGAGTCTACACACTGACATCAGTGGTACTCAGGAGCCTGGTATGAGTGGGGAGTCAAATTTGGAGGTTTTCCCGGGATTGGAGGGTGACACAAGGGAAAACCTTGAGCGTTCGGGTGAGACTGTGTCCTTACATGGAATGACTGGGGTGACTGTCTCATCCTCTGCTTATATACTCAATAATCATACTCCTGTCTCTTCTGTCAATAATCAAGCTTCTCTCTCTTCTGTCAATAATCATACTTATCTCTATTCTGTCAATAATCATACTCAAGCTTCTCTCTCTTCTGTCAATAATCATACACAAGCTTCTCTCTCCTCTGTCAATAATCATACTCAAGCTTCTCTCTCTTCTGTCAATAATCATACTCAAGCTTCTCTCTCCTCTGTCAATAATCATACTCAAGCTTCTCTCTCTTCTGTCAATAATCATACTCAAGCTTCTCTCTCTTCTGTCAATAATCATACTCAAGCTTCTCTCTCCTCTGTCAATAATCATACTCAAGCTTCTCTCTCTTCTGTCAATAATCATACTCTAGCTCCTCCCTCTTCTGTCAATAATCATACTTTTGAGCCTTGCCATCTGTCATCATCTTTGTCTAATTACTCATTAGCTAACGACACAAGTGATATTTATAAGTCACTCAAGATGGTGACACTTGTGCCGGTGACAGGTGTTGACCCGAGTGTACCAAAGATCAAGCTCTCCAAGGCAGATTTCAAAAGCTCGTCGGGAAAGATTTGCTGCCTGACATGGTCCCCTAACCAGAATAAGATTGACACTTCATTGAAGCCACATCTGAGAGACCTGACACCTGATCCAGTAAACAAGGGTCTTTCTGTGTCATCAATGCAAGAAATGGGTGAAAAATCCTTGGCTGGAAAGGTACAGGATATTATTAAGGAAAAGGGACAGCTGGAAATTGTATCATTATCTGGAAAAGGCATCACTGTTCCAGGTTGTAAGGTATCAGGGACAGTTAAAGGTGATCATAATTTCAACAGTTCACAAGAGAATGTCAAAATACAAGTATCAAGTTGTTCTGGTAGTGAATCTTCCAACACCATGAATTTGAGCCAAGCGAACATCTTGCATTCACCCCGAAAAAAATGTTTGCCTTCAGATTCCTTCTCACATGTCAGCAATACTCTTCTAAATAAGTCCAAAGGGTGCCCTCCATCAGAGCAGGATTCATCCACTGGCATCCCTGTTATTGATCTCACAGACTCTGATGACCAAGAAGACAATGCACTTAAAAAGAACAATAGTACAAGAGGAGAGTGGATTAAGATATGTCGAAAGGTTAAAGATTCTCAAGATGATGCAAGAATTAGTAGCGGTCATCATTTTCCCACATGTAAAACAGCTGGGAAGGAATTGTACGAAAATCCTACATCTGGTGTTGTTATTGAGTTCCTCAGTCCACAGGCAAAAGTTGACAAAGAGAATGGCAGTAAAACTTGCAAGCAAGGTATTCAAAATACTATAGGTTTAAAGAGTGTGTTTGCTAACCCGCAGAACAGTAGTTGCCATAAAGCTAGAATCACCTCATCAGTAGGTCTTACCTTGGCTGAAGAACATAATGTAGAGGCTTTTAGTCAGTTATCTTCTGAACAAGTCTTACAGGTAACAAATATATCAAATAAAGCATTACCAAAGTGCCCAGAGTATGGCAAGAACACTGGAAGGGAAAAATATCTTTGTAAGAACAATGTGCCTGCCAGTGTTAAGGCCAAGACCCATAATTCTGTTACATTAGTACAAAAGGCCACTCAACCTCACATGGGAAGGCACTCATCTGAAGACAGTGAGTCTAATTTTAACAAGAAAAAATCCTTCCAGCTTGTCAAAAACCAAGCAAGTGAAAAACAAAAAATACATAATAAAGTGAAGCCTTTCAGGCACAGAAAAGTAAAAGGCAAGAATATGAACTTTCCAAGTGTTTCCAGAGCTAGCAATTTGATTAAAGTGACAACAACAAGTATTGTCAGAGATGGTAATCATTCAGGTATTGCCATTTCAGACTCAGTTGTACAACAAACCCTCTTGTTCAATGGCTCAAAAACTAGAAATTGTGAAAAGCGTCAGACCCGTGTGCTTGAAATTCCAGTGGCTGACAGTGAGCTCAAAAACCAAACTCACCCCCATAGAACACATTGTTCAACTGATTGTAAGATCATAAACATAGAGGAACCGCATTTAAGAAATATGTGTACAAAAACTACTCTCAAGTCTTGTCCCCAAAGTAAGCCAACAAAGCAGCAGATCATGATGGGGAACATCCATGTTAGAAGACCAGAGCCCCAGCATTTGGTTCAGGACCTTAATGGTGGCCAGTTGCAACGTGAACCCTCCTGGTCACATAAAAAACAGCAACAAGCTATTACAAAGCCACAAGAGATGACACTTGCTAAAATAAATCGCTTCCACAGGTCTTGCAAGTCAGGCTCTAACAGTCAGGTGATGGATAGTTACCTCGGTAGTCCACCTTCTTGGTAATAGGTGTCAAGTTTTCAAGAAATATTTGACTACCATATCTTATTCTGTTGTGAGCCATATATTTAAAAAAACAGACATGGTGAATTATTATAATCTACTATAAGGAAGACAGCATGAGGCATTACATATGGTAGAGTTTGTCAGGTGAATAGTACAGTAATACAATTTTAATTAACAGAAGTTTAATTTAGTTATTGTGGTGTGCAATAGTAGACGGCAGTAGAATATACAAAAAATATATATAATTTTTATTAGTTCTTACACACATGTATATACACAACTGATCTCATACTAATTTAATTGCCATAAGATGTATTTTTTTTTACTTTCTTTATAAAATACTTTGTTACATTTTTTATTTGTATTTTAAAAGTTGTCATTTGAGGCATGGCTTTCAGTAAGTGTTTGTCTTTTGTGATGTGTGTTGATTCTCTCTATAACACTTGGCTGTGCTTGCAAACTAATGAGATAGTTCTTCAGACCTAGATAAGGAAGTCATGTTAATGGCACCTTTTACCCATGTGGATGTGTGTTGTGATAAGCAGAGCTTGCAGTTATACTGTATTAATATTTTTTGGTGGGGGGAGTTAAATAATCTATAGTAAGAGATGAAAATCCACAACTCACACATTAACAATGAGGGAGTGTCTGTATATAAGGGACATAACCACACTACTCAGGTGTAAAGCCAGGAATGACAAGGCCCAAATGTCATAAGGGCATTTAGACGTTATCCACTGGCAGTTTGCTCCAAGGCCAAGGCTATAACTCAGTGCCATAATGTTACAACACATCGCTGTATAACACCCACTACTTTTTTCTGAAATACTACACTACTGTACTTCTAATTTTGTTCATATCTACAGTGTTTAGTTGTGTTCGTAATGATGCAACAAGTTATTTAGTTATACGTACTGTACTGTATAATAACTCGTGCTGCTGATAGCTTATGTTATTTGAAGTTATCTAAAACTGATGCTCATGTACTTTTGTGATACTCTGCTAGACGTTACAAGCAGTTTATATCTGGTCTTGAGTTAGACTGATACATGAATGAGAATAAAGTCCATTTATTTGTTAACTTTTTTGGGGGGTTGAACTGTCAGTGCTCAAAGTGACTCCTTGACTACTCACTCACATTGGGTAGATTTGATGTACCTGTTGAGGATGATACATACAAGTGTTTTTCATCCATTTGTTAAGATATGAGAGTCAGCTGTTGTGCCTCATGCCTATATATAGTATGAACCTTTACAGTAACACCAAACATGTGAAAATTATTGAGGGAATTTTTTTGTCATTCCTCTTGGTGATTAGAGGGAAACTGTGGAGAACCTGTATGTACTGTATAGCAAATAATACTTTTCACAAAGAGGAATACCCCGTAAAAAATTTGTCCAAGGTATTGTATCAGGAAGTGCGAGAAACACATGAACGTATTAACATCAAGTCGTCAGGATTGTTGTGCCTACACCACCACTTAAAATTTTCTTTACATTATTTAATGTGAATTTGTTATTTACTTTTCCCTGTGGGTTTAGCAGAGAAGATTATGTACGGGTATTGTGTGGCGTCTTTTTTTATTTTTATATTATCAGTATGTTTGTCTATTTTTGTTTTATGCTTATATAATAATTTACGGTAGTTGGTAATTTATATCCACATCTAGTTACTTTTTTTTTTTTAATGATTAAATCGTTCAACAAATGATCAATAAATGTGCCTCTGTGGAACCCCCTGGCAGAATCTACCTTGTTGTGGGGTCTGTGAGTGTGTCTTAGGCAGGGTCACTGTTATGTTGGATCGTTGTAAATTCTTGCATAAACAGTTACATATCCTGTCAGACCGGTTTATGAAACAAGCCCTAACCCTGGTCTGATTATTGCTTCAAAAGCCAGTGAGCCGACACTTTAATTATAAACTTGTAACCTGTTTCTGGTCTTCTATTAACATGTTTTATCTGTGGGAATTCTCAAACTTTACACACACACAAAATCATGAAAAGGCTAGTATGAGGCACTTAATGCCAGTTTTATGAAAAGGGTAAAATCACAAGCTTGTTTGGAATCTCAAGTCAGTTGCTGAATGACCCATAAACCATAAAACAAGGATTGAAATATGAAATCCTATTTTAGGGTTGAGGGGAATAGGTAAGTGACCTGGATTCCCTCTGTTTGCTATGGTGAAGTTCCTTATTAGCTGGCAAATGTGAGGAGTAAAGTTTGTGATTTAAGGTGTATGATTGAGGCTTTCAAGTAAAACAAGGCCAAGAGTCAGGCTTAAACTTGGTGTAGATGTTGGCTGGCTTGCTTTTAAAACAACAACCAAACAATGCTTGAATCTTGCAGCTGGGTGAGTTGCTGTCCATTTAATAATTTACACTGATCATACAGAACACAGGCCCTTCCTAAGAGTACAGATAGACTCCTGGCAATATTTGCTTTGCTAGAGGTGGTCTGGTGAGGTAACCTTGTGGCTTATTTGTCTCTTCACCTCAACCATAAACAAGAAATCCCAAATTTCAGATCATTCTGTTAGTGGTCTCAGACATAAACAGAAGTCATTAAGTATTGTTAGGAGTTGATAGTAAGAATTATAAACTTATTAGTTTGTGTCCTGGATGTACTGTATATTGGTTACCATATTATACCAAGAGCATCTATTTAATGTTCTCTTTGGGTGATCTAGACAACACACATGGTCCTTATTGCAATCCCATTCATTAATATTGTTTATGACACTAACAAATGGCACAGAAGCAAACCTTGGTCTCATCTATTGGGAATATATTTGTCATTGTCGGTGCAGTGTGGAGAACATTCCTTCAAACTTGACCCTGGGAAAATTTGTTATTTAGTTACTGCCACTGTTGATTTGAAATTGGTGTTTTTATTGTTTGTAGTAAAACAGAGCAGATTGTGTGTGTGTGTGTGTGGTCACACACGTATGTGTGACCACCCCTGCAGTAGAGTGGAAAAGAGGAATATATATATATATATATATATATATATATATATATATATATATATATATATATATATATATATATATATATATATATATATATATATATATATATATATATATATATATATATATATATAGTTCAGTTCTTAGTTGATAAATGTGTAAATATATTGTTTTTGTGGCATTACTTAGATGTACTGTTACTAACATTACAGTACTTGTCATGAGTGATAATTTTTTTGTTTCTTCAGTAAGCCATGTGTACTCATGTTTTTCATATACTGTATTGGTGCTAATACTGTAAATCTCTTAAGCTGTATATAACTTAACACAATGGTGGAACATGCCAGCATAGTGATTGTTGTTGGAGGAAATTGAGATAATTGACAGGAGACTTCACTTGACCAGACGACTTTGGGTACAGTATACATATCTAACTCCACTCCACACACGTGAGGAGAGTGATACAGTGATTACATCCATTTTTTAACATACAGTACTGTACTAATACATTCCCATAGGCTTCTGGTAGTTAATGGGAGAGGTCAGACAAACTACATGTGTCTTTACTCAACTACAGCGGTACAATATATACGAACAGTTAACTTCCGTAGCATAAGGTTACTGTACCAGAATCTCTCATTTTTGCTCAGTCTTTCTTTCTAGCTGCCTTATTTACTTCTGTCTTATTCTATTTTTTTTATTTTTTCACCACACTTACAACTCTCAAGCAAATGATTATTGTCATGCTAAACATTTCCTCTTAGATCCAAGGTCTGTGTTTCAAACCCTAACAGTACTGTTGGCTTATCTGCTCCCTAATCACTGCTCTGCTTTCTGTCTTCCCAATACAGTATCTGTACTATATATTAAATGTGTTCATCTTGCCATATTCTCGAGGAATCCTTTAGCTTAAGGCTCAATTATTCAATTCCCTGTTAACAAGAACTTTAGTATTCCAGACTTAGTAAAGATAATTATTGTTCATTCTTTAAGTGTTCACCTAAATTTGTGCAGACACTTTTCTCGCACTAACGGTGAAGGAGCAAATAAAATTTCCCTATTACTGATGAATGTTGCAACATGCATGATGAAGCTGGCATGATCCTTCTACTGTGCTTTGTTTTGAATGGATACTTCTATGTGTTTTCTTTCTTTCTTTCTGAATGCTTTGGGGTCTGGCATATTTTTTTTTATATTGTTTCAGTTGAGAAGTACCCGGTAATAAGATTTGTTGTATTTGTGAGTTTTTTTTTGCAATCACTGTAACTTAATTAAAACTATATATTCAGACTTGTAAATAAATATCATTTGCACTCAGTTTGTAATGGAGTTCCAGATTGCAATAAACATGTGCATGGCTTTGGCATGGGAATATGTTCAGGTATGGTAGTTTAAAAAGATAATATAATTAAAACTATGAAGTCTACTTATGAAGTAAATATTGATCGGGGTATTATGAGAGAAATAGAAACTACATGTGATATGTTTTCAGGTATAACAGTGGCTTAGATTTTGTATCCATATTAATGTATATTTATCATACAGATGACATCTCACACTGTTGTACAGATGCAGAATGTGTTCCTACGCCCCCTGTGGTAACCCGTGTCTCCAAACCTGTCCACCAATCACGTCCATCATTACACGACCATTACCCATTCATTCATAAATACTTGTGAAACTGTGATGTTACCGTTTGGAAACACGCGTTACCACAGGGGGCGTAGTAGCACATTTCCGCAACTGTACCTTTTCAGTTTTATAGCATTCACATTTAAGTAGGACACAGTGTGTTAGAAAGACAGTTCTTTTCTTCTCTTAAAAGAAGAATAACTGCCTCAGACGAAAATCACCTCTATTAGCTTTTGAGGAAGAACCCAAGAGAAAATATCTTATTGAAAGGGGAAAAAAAATTGATTCAGAGATTAATTATGTCAAAAGAAAAGTAAACTTTCCAAAGAATTGAGATTAAATAATGTAAAGACTGTTAATAATTGGGAACAACATAATTATTAATGTATTATTATGCTGGAAGCGTCACTGCCATATACCCCCCCCCCCCTTCAAATATGGTAAGTGTCATCAGAGACCACTTTTGTTACATTATGTTGTCACCATTGGTCCCCACTTATACTGATGAAAGAATTGTGATGATTTAACATAGATCCACTGATTTTCAATTTAGAATTTGCTAGTACATTAATCACCCTCCTGCTCTTTTTTCATAATTACAGGATATTTTTTAATATTAAATTAGTGGTTGTCTTTGAGTTCAAACTCTTGGGTAGTTTTATGAAACCTCTGCCTCAATTTCTATCATTAATCATCATATCAGAAGTGTGTATATTGTTGATTTACTCAGTCTCACCAAGATACTTCAGGTAATGTATGCAGTACATCCACCACCACTGTCAGCTGCAGACTCAACATTGCACTCTCATTCACCCTAGACTTATGGGTGGTTGATTTGGCTAACATGAAAGTAAGATTGTTGTCTTTTCCAAACAGGAAGCATTAATTTTATAGTTAAAATATTAAAACAGATGCTCAATTAATTTCCATAGCACAGACTTGGTAATAATCCAGTGTAAGTATACAGGAGCTGTCATTATATCACCTACAGGTTCCCCTGTCATTGACACTTCTGTTTTTCATAGGTTTCTGCCTTGAGCAGTGCTTGTCAGCAGGCACAGTGTGTACAGTTTTGAAAATGAATGAGTAAATATATATCATATCATCTTCAGGACAACTGCGGGGGAGGGGCTGGGGTCGGGGGCAGTAGAATTACGACTGGACTGCTGTTAGGTAACCTGTCTGGGAAGGTTTTGAAGGAAACTCCACCTATGTTCTCTCCAGCCACCATGTCGACAGGAGGAACCTTGGCGACTGTTGTCTCCACCAACCCCACGAACACTTCAGACCTACAGGCCAGGAAGGTAACTCTTGAGCTTCTTATTATACCATAGACATTGTGTGATCATGGCCACAATTATTTATTTGGTGTCCTACAGGTCCCATTATAAAATTTGATATTGTAGTAATAAAGATTCTTTAAGTCATGAAATAATTACAGTGGTCCCTCAATTAACGAAATTTCGGTTAACAAATTAGCTCCCACACTGATTTTCAGTTCCATTAACGAACAAAACTTCGATTAACGAAAGCCTTAGGAGAAACACGCTTTGCTGTGCGAATCAGCTGATCGGCTAGTCCGCCAATACAGTAATCCGTTCTATGTTTACATTCGTTTCCAGTGGAGTAAATATCAAGAAAGTTGTGTTCTTGAATATTTTTTCATTTTTTATATTAAAATTATTGGTCATTCTAAAATTTAGACATCCAAGCTCTGTCTACATAAAGCTTTTCAACTAATATTTTTGGCTCAATATATGTAACTCTTCATTTATTTTTACTCATTTACATGCACACACTGTCCGAAGGGCAAAGCTGTACTGTACATGTACTCAAAATGATTACTAAGGTTTTGTCTAGTGCAAACTATAGCATGTTTATATTCAATTTAATCACAATCTTATAAGAATTCAAGCAATGTAAATTATATTCTTCCCAGTCACTTCTGTGACATTTTATAAACAAAAAACACAAACTCAATCTAAAGGACATAAATAAACAAATAAATACTTCACTAGACCTTCAGCACCAACTGTCAAACATGTCACTGTCACCTACCCTTCCTCCCTCCCTCCCCCCTCCAGGGTTTGGTGGTTTTAGGCTTAAAGTTTTTATCTTATATACTATCACAGACTAAAGTTAGGAGAATATAATTTTCATTGCTGGAGTCCTTGTAAGACGGTGAATAATTTTAATATAAACGTCATATATTTTGCACGAGATAAAAATTTATCACCTGTATCACATTACAGTAGTGATTTAAGAGTCCTAGTGTATATGTATGTATTTATATAGTGATTTAAGGGCGATTCAGGGGATTTTTGGAGTGTTTCTGACTTTATGCGTTTTTTGGACTTACTTTGTATGTACTTTTTCCGTGAGTTGGAACCAATTACCCAATATCCCATTGAAATAATAGATTCAGTTAACGAAATTTTCGGTTAACAAACGACTCTGTGGAACCAATTGTGTTCGTTAATCGAGGGACCACTGTATTTTACTTTTTCTTGTGTAAAGATCAAACTCAAAGGCATGGTCCCTGGTCCTTAACCCAAACTCTCGACAGTCACTCTGTATTATCCACGCATTAAATACTTTCACGTTATGATAGCATAGCGTCATAATGTTCTCGCCATCGTAACTGTTATACCAAGCACCTGCCAATATCCAGCACTCATTTTCTGGTGTCAAATTTCTTTAGCACATATATTTTTACCTCTAGATTAATGGTACTTTCTTCAGTGCAGAGACAACAATATCCTTTGCACTTGTGTTTGGGGGGGAGGGGGGTTGCCAAGATTTAACAGGTGAAAACTACAATTACTGCTTACTCTCAATTTAACAGAATCCGATATAACAAACTCGATTTAGCAGAAGGAATTTTTTCCATTATATTTTTTGCTCTATTTAGTGAATTAGTTCGCTAATCGAGATTAATTCCGTTAATGCTTAATGCGCTGACACCTATGGAGAAGACACCTCAGACACATGATATGTACATAGAAACATTATTCATGGCTTACCTTAAACAGGGGGGGGGGGGGGGATGTTTCTTTAAAAAGTTTCTGTAATTTTAAAACTTTTTTTTCCAATTGTCAGTCGTATTCTTTTGACTTTCTCCCCCAGACCACTTCCTTTCTGAGAGACTTTCAGCATGATGTTTAACCACAGTAGTTAGTTGGCTGAGATGTAGACCGAGAGGTAGCAGTGAACAACACACACGGTGGCGGCAGAACACAGATTGAGCGGATGTAAACAAACCCAAGCGGCAGAATTTAACGGAATCATTCTTGAATTAGTGAACTAGTTCGCTAAATCAAATGAAAATAATGGAAAGTTCGATTTCACGGAAAGGGGTGACTCGAATTAGTTTGTTAAATTGAGATAATGCTGTATGGAGCAAAACACAACTGGGCCTTAACAAATGTGGTGATGAGAGGGTATGTGGTGTTGCTCAAAGAACTGTAGTTCATTTGTGTTGTTTTCTTTAAACTTTTTGTTTTTCTGATGATAAAATAACAGCTACAGAACATCATGTGTTGTGTCGACTACATTAGTGACACAATTGGTCATACAGTAATTCTAATTTACCTTATTTCAGCAAGGATACAGTCAGATCTGAACACCTAGTAAAGAAATCTTACTTCCCATACTAACCAGTTTCTTTAATGTTCAGTCATGTCTAATGAATAGTATCTCTGTAGATTGTGGGCAACACTATTGTTACACCCATGGGTTGGAACAAGAGAGGCCGACCCTCCACCAAATCCAGACCCTTGTTGCATACTCTGACAGCCACCAAATTGAGTGGGGTGGAAGCACAAGGTACAAGCTTGGGTACACCTGTGATAAACAAGGTCACCACCCCAGTCACCACTCCCATCTTGCTCTCCACCACTGATGTAGCTACAGAAACTCACATTGCTGCTGTTCGAGGTGAGTGGCTGGCCTTTCACTTATAATTTAGGGTCATTTGATCATGAAAACTCACACTATACTCAAGTATATATGGTAAGTGTAGATATTTTTGTGATATCTAAATGTTTTTACCATCAAGAATTACTTTAAACTCTATTAACAGTTAAACAAATTTTCTCAAGTAGGTGGTCAACTCAGCCCTCGAGGAGGCAACTCCGGGGTGAGGGTCTACTCTGGCAGTCCCAAAACATCGGCTGCCTCATTTCTTCTCACCAATGTGACTTCATCATCTGGTGTCCGCATGGCCAGCCCTTCCATGGTCATTACTAACACCATGGCCATGTCCACTGGTAATGGAACAGTTGTTTCAGACAGCTCCCCACTGTCTCTAGGTGTTGGGTCTGTGGTTGTGAGTGCTGGGGGTGGAAGTAGCATGGGAAGGGGTAGAGTGATTTTAACCTCCAGTCCTCGCTTGGTAAGGCCCATTGTGGCTCACGCCAATCGCACCATTGCCACCACTCGCACATTGAATACCACCCGTCCCACAGTGATGTTGGTCACCACACCTAGCCCTGTGTGTCTCACCTCTACAGTCACAACACACTCGGCATCTGCAGCACCCCCAACTTCTCCTGCCAATTCTACAACCCTCGTATCTTCCACAACCCGTACAACTCCAGCTACTTTTGTACATTCTACACTCCCATCTGCTTCAACCAGTGTACCTACAGGAGAATTAGCTTTGCTGGTTGCAGCTTCTGAGATGAGTGAGAGAGCAAGAAATACAGTATCACCAACAAACATGAATGGCTCCAATGCATGTCTGAGTTCGAATACATCCTCAACAGTTACGAGCACCTCGACAAGCCTTCCGTCAATAACGGCAGTAATCACCACTACAGAACATGAACATCCAACATCATCAAATAAACCCAATAAAACTTCAACCCAGGAGACTGAGATCACCCAGAGACTTGCTTCTCACTCTCCGGCCTTCACTGTTAATTCTACAAGTGCTGATGTTCTGCAGTTAATTTCCACAAGCACCACCTCAACCAGTACTGTAATGACCATTGCTACAACCGCAACAGACACCACCACTGGGGCTGCCACTATTACAACTTCGTGTACACCATTCACCGCAACATCTACCAGTTCACAGACTTCTCGTCACCAAGGCATCGTCACTAGAACCTTCACACTAACTGGAGGAACGGGCTTGCGAACCAGACGAAGTAGTGGACCTTTAATGGTGGAAATGGAGAGTAACCGTCGCAACAAGTCGACTACTACAGAAACTACTACTCGTGGATCTGCTGGGCGTAGGGGTCGTGGCAGAGGCCGTGGAAGAGGCAGATCAAGCTTATAGTGATATCTTGGATAGTGTGTGTGTGTGTGTGTGTGTGTGGATAGTGAATATTTTAAGTGTTAATCTTTTCCAGTGAGAAAATTTCTTCAGTTTAAAAGGATTCATCCATAAATAATTCTGGGAAGTACTGTACTGTACGTTCCTAGGAGTGTGGTCCTTCCAAAATGAGTTAATAGTATTGCTGTATGTCAAACCTTGTGATACTCTTAATGAATTTTGTTTTTGTAAGGACAAACTTTCCAACTGCAGTGAATTCTTTACATTAAATTTCAGACTACTGTAAATTTAAAACAAATCTCAAATGAATTATTTATAATAGTTTATATTCTGATATTGTGTGTGTGTGTGTGTGGATAGTTTTGTAAATGTAATTGAACTGAAACTCGTTAACACATGTAATCTGTCACTACATTAAATATTAATTAATCTCATTATATGTTGTCATCCATCCATTTACCAGTTCAGGGTAATCATAAATATAAGGAAATTAAATGTTAGTGATAAGTTTTCATACCATTTTATTTAATAATTTTATTTCCTTCACTTGAATGAATCCATATCAGTTGATGACACTACATACTCTTAAAAGTAACTAATAGTGATTGTACAAGAGTGGAGATAATACTGGTTAAATTTACTGGGGGCTTCCACTCCCTCCTTCCATCACAACCGCCTCTCTTGGTTTCATCTACTGTACGTTATACTACTCATAACAATGAATCCGTAAATTTTTTAAAGTATATGGCTTGAAATTATAATCTAATAACTTTGATAAGCAGTCCTTGAAAAAATTAATGATAACGTAACTTGAGAACCTTCAGTCGTCAGGTAAAGTACTGTCGGTACTACGTATCACTGTCGTCGTCATCACTATCCTCCTGCTCCAGCCACTCTATAAATCTTGTTATCTGTAATGACAATGAAGAAGCTTACTGGTTGTAACAAGTTCAATATAATATTATCCTAATTCATTACCATATAAATCTGAGAAAAGGTGAACTTGTTAATAGTCACCTTTCAGGACATATTTTGGTCTGCAGCTACAACCTTGATCTATGACACAGATACTTGAGTTTGGTGTTCTGTCTGAGGTGACCAAGGGGTTCGTCTTAGTTGTCTGAGGTGACCAAGAGGTTAGTCTTGGGTGTGTGTGAGGTGACCAAGAGGTTAGTCTTGGTTGTCTCAGGTGACCAAGAGGTTAGTCTTGGGTATGTGAGGTGACACAAGTCCTAAGTAACCATATTAAACACATCATCTACCATGTACACAGTGGGTCTACCAAAGAAAATTGCATGAAAGCAGAGTGTAACAACCTGACATCGTTTCAGAGCTGGTAGTCTGAATGTTGGTATTATTCAGGGTAAATTTGGTGCGGTTGTCGAGTCATTCATCATCATGGACATTTCCCCTGCTTGTATGGGTTAACGTTGATTACCTGATGGTATGGTGTACTATTTGCCATCAAGTAAATTTGAAGCACTTTCTGTAGCTGGATGCCAACCCACTTTTACAGTAAGAATTAGGCATTATACAGTATGTAGGACTTCCAAGTGCCCTCTTAGCAGGCAAGGCAGGGCCGCAACTCCCTGAAGTAATGAAAGATTACCCGCCATTTTGTGTTATTAGTAATATAATATAAACCGATTACAGTACTTAATTTATACTCACAGCTTGTTTAAGTGCAGGAAATGCAGAGGTTGAAGCACCTCCCCTCTTGAACCAGTGAACCACAACCTCATCATCCAGGATTTCATGAGTCTGGTTCAGTTCATAGAGGATCTTTTGGGCAACTGGTAAGTACTCGGCCGACTCAGAAAATAGTAACTGCAAACACAAATAATGTAGCCATTTAACACATCTCACATCAAATAAAAGATAATAGTTTTCATTGGCATACAAAATAAAATGTTTTATAACAAGTCTACATAACACATTACCATAATCAAAATAACCAAAGAGATGTAAAGGGGTCAGATATGCTGGATTAATTGTAGGTCCTCTCAGTGAAATGAACAAAAATTTAATCTCTCTGGGAGGGTGGCAATTCTGTTGATGTTGGGGAGTTTAAGTATGTTTATACTTCATATGGAGTCTGTGGGTGCAAATGTACTGTAATACATCCTGCATCCACTTCTCACCACATGAAAGTTTTGGTACCATTCACATGACAACATCCATCACCAGCAGCCAAGAGTAGTGGGTGTTACATTGGTGTTATTGTATTTGGGTAGATAAGTTGCAGCAACTAGACCAAATACAGACTTACAAATATCAAAATATTCCTGACAGTGATACTCACCTCTATAGCATTAAGAACTAACACCTGGTCTCTATCCTTGCGAATATAATTTCTAAGGACATCAGTGAAAGCAGTAATAGAGAGCTTGATGCCCCGCCATAAATTCTCTGAGCTGCCGTCTCCTGAGTTTTTATCTTCACCACCAACACGAATTATGCCCTGAAATTATAAAGTCATTATATTCTCTAGATTAATCTTTAGTTTTCAGTTAAATCTCCAGTATGTAAATTAATCAATTAAAATTATATATATATATATATATATATATATATATATATATATATATATATATATATATATATATATATATATATATATATATATATATATATATATATATATATATATATATATATATATACACACTGATAACCACATGTACAGTATAGACAGGGAGAATTACCATTTCATCTCTGTACAATATTTTCTTAGGCTTTGGGTGCCAAATTTCTTAAATGTATACAGCACAGTAAAACTTCACTAACTAAAAATATACAGGGGTATGTATGGGTATGTTGACATTAGTGAACAATTCACACTACACTACAGTATATGACTGGACCAGGCAGAGAGGTTGGTGAACTAAGCAAGAGGCTGGCAGTAATGGATAGGACAATGTTGTGAGGGATAATGGGAAGGGCAGGAAGCTGGCAATGAGGAGTGGTGGGCAGGGTCTTTGGCAGTACTTTCTAACCAAAAGGGGAATTCACACTCCCCAGCACCTCCCCTGGATCTGCCTATGCAATATAAACTCTACTTTAAAATTAAAGTCATTAAATATGGTCAAGCAAGCTAATAGCCTGCCTGCTCAAATAACAAGCCATACAAGCCTGGTCTCTAGTGGCTTGGAAGAAAACACATTCACTGGTTGGCTGCCCTAGGTACAGATTCTCAAAGGTTTGTGTGATCAATATTCTTCATACCTAAAGATATAAAAATGTTCCTAAATGTTACTCAAGATTATACTGACCATAAACAAGACACAACATAACTAATGGTACTCACCTGCGTCACAGTAGTTAGAACGTCTTCCATGCTCATGTTATAAGCGTGACGTGAGGCATTAATTTCTAAGACCACATTTTCTGCCGCTGACGACTCACGCAGAGCATTTGCCAGGCTTTCCATCATCTCACGTTTGAACTCTGAAACATGAATATATTTGTCAGTAGTTCCTACCAAACCTGCACCTTATATAAGTTTCTTTCCATCTTGGTTTCAGTATGCAAGCATCTCACACACCTTAAATTGAGTGTGATTGTTGACATGGACAGCTGTGTACTGTACTGTACCTGAATACTGGTGTGAGTAGGCTAGTACTCTCAATTTTATTAAGATTCGCTTCGTAAATCAATTTCACTGAAGCTATCATCAAAGTATGGTTCAAGGATGAAGAAATGAATGTGTGCCAAACCTTGGTAGACTTTGACAAAATGTATAATTACAGTACGATATTAGACAACAGTGGAGGCCACATAAAATACTTATTAACATAATCATCATCATTTTATGGTCTATTTTCATGCTATAAATGCTTTCATTAAAACCCGAGTTTTGTGTATGACATTTGTCTGATGAAATTAATTTGCACAGCACTGTAACTCCCTTAACTAACAGCACCTTGCATATACTGCACAAGTCACTCACCGTGCTCACGATGTTCATCTTCATCACTCATCGGTGCTGAGTCGGACATATCTTCTTCACTGTCTTCCTCCTCCTCTTCTAAATCTTCCACATAGTCACCATCTGATCCTTGCTCAGCCAGGTCTCCGACTTCTCGTACGACTTCAAAGGCATGTCCCTTGGTTCCACAAATCCTCAGATCAGGTTCTGGACAGATATGTGAAGTAATAAAATTCTAATTAGAAAAATTGCTATTACAGTACTGTACCACTAAGTAATAAAACAGCACTACATTCATGAGGAGGCATGATTTAAAATGTTATATGCCTTAAGATTTAAAGACATAAACTCATGTATAAACGAGGGTTACTGGACACATTTGTACAGGTTTTGGAAGTGTCAACCTGTTTTTTCTGAGCAGAGAAAAGATGCCTCGCCCCCTTCTCAAAAATTACAGCTGATTGGCAGTTTCAAACGTGTCCAATTTCGTCCTGAAGTAATGATGTATTTCTAAACGAGTTTATTCATAATCATTGGGATGACCGTTTCTGACGAGAAAGATATTTGGCTAAATTATATAAAGATACATACATTCATTATTTTAAATATAAGTAAGTAGGAAGTTTATCAGAAGTATTATACAGTACGTACATGAATTAACTGTTACACTCTGGTAGCAATTTCATGCTTTTGGAGGATGCATTTAATACATTACTTATTTTTACCCACAATAAGGCATACTAAGACATTACAGTATATATCAGTAATACTACATTATGGTATACAAAAACTAACATTTTAAAAGATTAAAATCACATTGAAATATTGAGGCGGGAAATGCGACTGTGAACAACGATTATGAAAAAACTCATTTAGAAACACAGTATAATCTGGGTTTACGTGGATATTTTAAACGAGGACGGCCATTTACGCGGCACCTGTCCAGAAGCGGTAATTATTATTTACGCGGTAAATGCCATCATGTACGCGGCGGGGCAATGTGCTGACGTCAGACTCGTGCCGATGATGTCGCGGACTGTGATTGGGCCATGTATCCTTACCACCCACACACCCCCTCCGCTGCTCACTGTGATGGTCTAGTTATCCTTGCCACTCCAGCCACCCACACTCTCCACCGCTATGTCAGTCTCACTGTCTCAGTGTATATTCACTCGTGCCCAGGAACCAGTGTTTTTTTTTTCCTTTCTACACAATGGCTTCTGAGAGGCTCAGTCTGTTGCTGTGGTATTGGAGAATGAAAGAGAGGCTACACAGGGTGTCAGAGCTGCAGGCTTCTCCAAGACCACCAACGACGACATCCTGGAGGTAATCAGGCAACCTGAGGTGACTGAGGACTAGATGTTGAATAACCATCTGTTGAAATGCCAGGAGCCCTATGTTCAACTGTATCACGACCACATCGATGCTAGCTGTCAACAAAACATCACTGAGTTCTTCAACCGCCAACCACCATAGCCAGCCCAGTGATAGTGAGGATGTGGACTTCGAGGGGTTTGACGATGAGGCCCTGCTAGCCTCTGTGGTGGATAGAGATACAGGTGAGGGCCAATAATCTGCCCTCTGCCTCGGAACCAACCCCCCCATCCCCGTGTGCCCAGCCATCTCTTCTACTAACGTAAGTGTTAAAAAACCTAATATTATTGATATTTGTCTTATTTATTAATAGTGTGTGCATACCATCATAAAATTAAGATATTATTTTTACTACAATGTACAGTATTGTGTTGGCGATAGCCAAAAAAAGGGTAGTCTGGCGGTCGGCCCAGTCTCTATTTCAATTAATCCCATAGGTTCTGTTATTTTATTTACACGTTTCGCTTTATACACGGACCTCCATGGGTTTAATTAACCGCGTAAAACCAGTCTATACTGTACAACATTACTTCAGGACGAAATCGGACAGGTTTGAAACGGTCAATGTATTTACTAAAGTTTATACTTATTGTATTTTACAGTACCACAACTTACTTTATACAGAGTGCAATTTACATTACTCAATTTTTTATCAAAAAGTACGCAACACATTACACAGAACCTGCAGGAAGAGAAGTCACATAAAGTGAGGTCTTTCTGAACCACTTAGTAGATGTGTACAGGGAAAAGATACAACAATTTTGCATAACATCATTTCTTTACATGCATGAAAAAATTGGTAAACACTGAAAAACTGGTGGATAAAAATTACAATCTCACCTTGACTAATAGTCTCCAGGTTAAACTCATCTTTGGGTGGTGTAGCGATAAAATAGGTTGCAGGTGGCACTGTGATGTTTGGACCAAGGATGACCCCAGCTCCTACCATGCATCCTGGAGACAGTTTCACATTCTCCTCCAAAGTTACATTGTTTCCAAGAAAACAATGTTTTAAAACACAGCCAGCCTGAAACAACATAAACTTTCATTGCAAAAATGGTAGATGATGTTTGCTTACAATAAAGAATGGAGGAAGACATTAAAAACATATACAGTAAATGAAATGGGAACTGGGCATTAGATGTAGGACTTCCAAGTACCATGAACATAAAAGCTGTCAGGATGTTAGATAATCTCACCAAACAAAAGGTGCATCTTCGTTCAAGTCAAAGGTTCCTTATTTCAAGTTCTATTAAGTCCATTCTTCTCTACTATTAGCTTACATCCTATAGATATAATTATTTTCAGTCCTTCAGAATAAAATGACCATGGACAGACATACAGTACTAACTGAGAAAATATGATAACGATTACTACTGTAAATGAATAGCCATACCTTAATGTGAACATTATTCATAATAAAAGCTGATTGTGCCTTAACATTGTCCTCAACGATGCAGTGATCACCCACTACCGACCATTGAAGCTGAGCTGTCATGCTGACTTCAGAACCGGCTCCCACCACCACATTGGTGCCACCGCATCCTCTGTACAGAATAACTATACTGTAGATAACATCATGGCAGTGATAACTCTCTCACCATAGTAATTATAAGTTAGCATGTACAATTATTGTATATGGCAAAGATTTAAATGCTGCCAAGGTATCTAACTTCAAAAATGTGGAGATAGGCAGTGGGTCAATTGTTTTGGGGTTGAGGATGATTCTACCTGTGTCCATTCAAGCTCTAATACAATCAAGGTATGAATGATATAATGTACATAGATAGTGATGCTAATAACACATTGCTTTGGTTAACTATGTCGATCTATCAAACCCCCAAAAGGCTCAGTACAGTGGTCCCTAGGTTAACGAGCACAATCCGTTCCAGCAGGTTGCTCGTTAACCGAAACCATTGTTTCAATGGGTTTTTGGGTAATTGGTTCCAGCTCACCGAAAATTACCTAAATTCAACAAAAAAGGTAGAAAAGTTCACTTACTTTTAGGTGTGTATGTAGAAGGCTCCTGGATGATGATGATGATGGGAATTAGAGTGGGGGTGGAGGAGAAGGGAGAAGAGAAGGCATTGGGGTGGAAGAGAAGTCACCCCATGGCGCCATTTCACCCCTAAAATTTTAGTTCTCTTGGTGTAATTCAAGATTATTTTCTTTAAATCAACACTGCACTGCATTATATATTGTCAATATGTAAAATAAATTTCAAAATGACCAATAATTTGCTTGGAAACAGAAAAAAGCGTTTAGTTTTAGAGTCTCAAGCAATATGTTACCTCCACTGAAAACAGAGAGAGACTAACGCTTGTTTGGTGTGTTAAAAGGCTGGATGGCACACCACAAACTAGTGACCTTACCTTCAATTATGTTCAATAATTGTTAAAATGACTAAAAAATTGAATATTCAACTTTTAAAATTATTGAATAGTATAAACTTCTTGATATTTACTAAAATAGTAAGGAATTTAAGCCCTAGAACCGATTAATGTATTGGCGGACTGATACTAAAGCTGGTTGCCCGGTCAGTGCAAGCGAAAACATGTTGAGGTCGGTTCGTAAGAACTTCGTTAACCGAATTTTTTTTCGTTAACCGAATTGAAGATCCTTATGGAAGGCAGTTCGTTAATCGAAATTACGTTAACCGAGATGTTCGTTAAACGAGGGGTCACTGTACTTGATACACTAACAAATATTTCTTTCCCTAAACTGTAACCACTCCATTAGGGTTTCTGAATGAAATACATTTGCACATCCATTAAAACTATTCTACATATGACTATTGTTCTAAATATAAAAAGAGAGATACATAATGGAAGAATAATGCAACTAAGAAATGTGTGGATACCAAATAACACAAATACTTGTAACAAAACTTGTATACAAGATGTGGTACTGACTTGTGAAACTTGGCAGAGGGTTCCCAGTAATTGTTGGTGAAGGTGTCATATGTGTAACGGATACGGTGGCTCGTTAAGCTCACCTCAGACACCATGGGGTAGGCCATACGACGGATGACTTCACCACTGAAAATGAGAATGCACTATTGTATTGTGCTGAACTGTACTGTACTTCATTTCTTATCTTAAAATAAAAGTACACCAGTTTCAGTAATTATTTGTTACAAACACCAGTACTGTAATTCTTTTACAGCATTTCATTGAAAAACAAAAAACTAAATGAGAAACAAATGTACTATACAGGACCAAAACTTATGTCAATAGATTTTTGTATGACATGTTTTATAAGTGATCAATATGTCCACTATGAGTTCAGGCTTTGGAACCTAAAAGCTTTAACATAAGAGGCTGGGAAGAATACAAAGGTCAGCCAAACTCAGGAGCCCTCGCCCTTACAAAAGCAGTCTGAGGAGGTAAGGTTACCAGCTGCCAGAACACACAGCACATATGGTATTCATTCATGACTAATCCTCACCAACCGGTTGGAAGATCTCCTTGGGTTAAAACCTATCTCAAATCTCCTTATTTTCCAGGACATAATTACTTTTGCCTTTTTTTTGTGCTGGGGTTTTTCTGCACTGGGATGCACTACTTTGCGAGTATAATTAAACTAAGAATGTCTTACCCTAGTTTTTAAAGCCTTTACATCAGCTAACAACCTAAATGCTGATAGTAAGAGAAGTTGCAGAAGATTGTCTCCTCTTAAGGGACACCCCCAGTCCAGTCTGTTTTATATGTATAAATAAGAGATATTAGAGAAAGGGCCCCCAGAGAATTACCAGCTATCACAACAATTATAGTCATATAACATTAAGGAGACATTACTCTATTAGGTAGTAGGCAGCTATCAAACAGGGAGGTACTACCGCCTGGGGAAGATGTTGGAAGCATAATGTGTTGTCTAATGGTAGACCCTGCTGCCACATGGCATCATGAAAATTGTGACCAAGTCCCAGGTTGCTAATCTGTCTTTCTGCCTCATTTACACACAATTGCAGGGTCTCAATTGTTTCTCTTACTTTGACAACACAACATACATATATTGTTTCTCACCATTATTTTTTTTATGGTCCTTTATTATCACTACAGTATTATATTATATCTTTATTTTATATTTTTTCTAATTGTTTATTAAATTTTATTATTATTATTATTTTGCTCCCAGGCCCTGATGTGGGTCATTGACCTGTGCCCTGGTGGGCTAATCCCGTAAAAAAAGGACTAGACTAAAAAGGTACCATCCTAGAAAGGGTACCCGAGTCAGTTACTAAGATGAGTCAACGAGCAAATGGAATATAGAAGGAGAAATTGTTAGTTCTGTCTTCCAATGGAAAGACTTGATCTTCTCATGAGTAACAGAGGCAAAGATTACTGACCTCACTTTTTCATACAGACGGAAGGATGAAGCCCTTGTGGCATATCCTGCGTCAAGGATCTCACAACGAATGGTGTATCCAAGGAGCTCTTCTTGTTCAATTACTCCTCGAATCAGATTATCCCGGTTTGCATAGTCAAAATTGTCTGAGAAGAGAGAGGGAACGGCCTCAGAGCACACAGCAATGTTGGGGTCATGCACCACAGGCATCACTTGTAGTTCATTGCTGTTTTGAAAGAGCTCCTGAAATAAAACATGGGACCATTAAAAACATTTCCAGATTAACTGCATAAACAAAAAATAATATAATGCATTCTTATCCCATCTGCTACTTTATGTATGTAAGACATCAAACATGTACACAGAACTATATAATATTGCATATAAAATGATATATCAGCACCCTGGTTTACAACTGCAACTGGTTAGTTGCTGAGCTATTCTGAAGTATCACCAAAACCTACAGTGGAAATGTTGAATTTAGTTAAGTTGTTGGAGGGACGCTTATGGCACAGCAGCTTGCCTGTAGTAGAATTAGTGATTAGTGTAGCTGTTGCTTCCTTATCTCCAATATACTCCTCTTCATTGTTCACATACACACTCGTCATGATGACACTCTTGTCAGCTGCCCGATATTCCCTGCAATGAAAATGTCAAGTTCAATTATGCAGATGAATAAGTTCCTTTTAAATCTAACTTTTAATTTAAATGAGCAACCAACAGAAGGTCAGTAAAATATGATCATGTTCCTACCGATAATGCATGGGAAGGCTGATGTAAGAACAAAATAACAAACATGATGTTCCCCAAGTGTTTACCATCTGTAAGGATGGCAACGAGGATATAACAACAGAACTCTTACTTATGTTTTGTCATGAGAGCCTTGAGGTCAAGTGTTGCCACCACATCTCCATGTACAAGGAAGAAGTCATCCTTCAGGAGAGATTTTGCATATAAATCCCTCATGGCATCGCCCATTGAATGACAGTCTTCAGAAGTCACAACGGATATTTTCAGTCCACAGTCCCCACGACGCATTGCAAATCCCCTGCCAAAATATAAGTACAGTACCGTAGTAAGTTACAATGTAAAATTCAGTATAAAGACAGTAAAGGAAATGTAATACAGTACAGTACATAGCATATTACTGTATCCAGAATCTTTCCATTAACCTTTTGCCATATCCAGATTTAGGCTTCAACCACAAAAACTAAAACACATAAAATGACTGACAAACAAACAGTTATCCTACACAAATAATACAAGTAAAAAGAGTTTATAATACTGTACACAACTTCAATGTTTATAATGCTTCATAACCTAAGTTTAGTTATTACCAGTACTGTACTGTGGTCTGTTTGGTCCAAGACACTTCTATTCAGTTGTTTACTTTTACGGCCAATTTGCCCTCACTCTCATTGGTTTTTGGTAATTCTTGACATAATTTCAAGTAAGTTATGGAATATTACAGAACATTAATAAACGTTCCTGTTGGCACTGACACACTCAAGGACCAAATAGATAAAACCCAGAATGACATTATTTCCTCTATAGAGAATTTTTCATGTTCCTTGCTTTAATTTTTCACCACAAATGCCAAAGACCTCTGGATTTATTCTTATTCTTTATGATGAAAGTTAACCAATAGAGGTTTTGAGACCTATCCACAAACATGAACCCAAATCAGAGAACTTTTTAAATATTCTAACACAACAATTTCCTCATCCTTAAAATATACTGTAGTCTGAACACTAGCCACGAATATCATCAATAATTAACACACTTGATAATAATGCAGAACTGTACCATAGATTTAAGCCATTACAGTCAAACCTCCATATAACGGACTTCACTCTCCATATAATACATTAAATGGGGGGTTTCACATCTAACAGACCCTCGATATAAGAGACTTTCATCTCTATATAGTTTGTTAGGTGAAGGTTTCCTCTCCATACTGTCCGTTAAATAGAGGTCTTACTGGATAGATATTTATAACAAAAAGTGGCCAGGCATATTTACAGAGTCCTTATGGCCTCTGGTATAGATAGGGCCATTCACTCTATCCCATCTAGCCATTGTACTGAGTGACTGAGCCCTACTCACCTACAGGTTGCCTGCTATAACGACGGGTGACGGGAAAAGAAGTTACATTAGCATTAAAAAGATAATAAGTGTACTTCTTCTTCCTTCTTCTTGGAAAGTGAAACTGCCATACTGACTAGAGAGTCACAGTATTAATATTTATCACCCCTTACACCTCAACACTTACCGGCAATGTTGACGAATCATGTCAGAATGGGGATGTGTGCGGCAATAGACAATGGCTTCATCCACACCGCTACGTTCCAGCCAGTCCAAGGTATAATCAAGCAGCGGTGTGTTAACGAGGGGAACAAGCACCTGTAATACACAATAAAGTGTAACCTCTCACGTATCCGTACCCCCGACTCTTTGAGCTAATGAGTGATTTTCAACATGGATGCAATGGACCATGGAAGCACGAACCCTAAATATCAGGTATGTACAACATTTACAATATGTATGGATGCAGGGGGTTAATATTTAGTAGTTGCCAGCACCTAACTCAAAACTGAGTCATTTATGGGGAGATAGAGAAGAAAATACAAATAATTTATTCTATAACATTTTCATTTGAAATTTATATTTTTTTAGTTATTTTAACTTTTATTTTATAATATTTGGCCAATCAGCGTGAGTGCCAATGTGACATAATATTCGTGCACTAATCAACACAAGTCTCCATTCCCAGGAAGTTGGAAGATGGCGTCTGTGTGAGGTGGATGTACATTGGCTGGCTGCCGCATTATTCAGCTCATTTTGGCCAATGAAGCAGCAGCCATTGACATTTTTAGGGCTGACGGTGTTCTTGTTTCATCTGTAAAATGTTCAAGATGTTATTCAGAGTGTGAGTACCGTGTAGATCACCCTGCATGGTACTGTGGCAAGAGATGGACACTTCCTCACTCTACCCTACTGTGTCTCTTACTTAAGGTAACCTTCTTACACACACTAGGGGTTAGGTTAGGTCTTTTTAGTTTTTGAGGTTTTTACGTTGTTTGGCCTTCCACCTTTTTTTCAATACCTCAACAACTGCTCATTTTCAATGGCAATGAAGGTCATAGTTGCATTTAACACAGTGATTTACACAATAAAAATATATTTTCAAAAGTCAATTAGGTGTTGGGAACTACTAAATATTTACCCCCAAGGGTCATAATATACACAAATTATCACACACCTAAAATACCAATGATCTGAACAAAGTAACTACCATTAACCTTCAGAGCTCTCGTTAAGCACACACTGAAAACTTACAGTACAAACTAAAATTCAAGATGGTTATAACTCAAGTGTATGGTGTTGAGACAGATGATGTATTAAACAGGTTTACCTAAACCATCATAAGTGTTAAGAGTTCATGAACTTCCTCAGTATATATGAAGATCCCTATTATTCTAGTTTTCTGGTTCGGTATTACGAGGGGAGAGCTTTATTTTTTTTAAATACATGAACAAAAATATGGATGTGAATTTTATAGAAATTTGAATAATAAATATAAAATGATATTTGAGATGGGTGGTGACCTTAGGTAGATCTTGGGTGATTGGCTGGTCATGTTCCTGATAGATATCGGTCAGCACAACGGCCTGAAGTGTCTTCTCCTCACGAAGCTCCGCCTGAGGTGCCATGCTAGGTGTTTACATCGAGTGGTCGCTTACACCCACGACACCTAGCTAATACCTCCACTAAGGGATACGGTACTAAAGTAATATTTTATGACTATCTCCTTTAATCTACTTTTACGATTTACCAATATGATAAATTATAGAAATTTTGACTATATTTATTTGTATCTGATTTATTATCCTATCTAATGCATTTTTATTTGCACTTCTTCACATGAGGCTATTATCTATCTAGTACAGCGGCCATCCGGTACCAAATACTATCTGTGCATTTTCCTGAACAATGACTTTTGAGATGTTTATTCACTTATTTTAAATGGCCTCTTCCCATATTTAGTATATACTGAATATCTGTAAACATTCTAGGCCTCTTGATAAGCGGGGTGTCTCAGAGCAAGCACCAGGGAAGCCCTCCTTTGTACATTCTCAAGCAATTGGCAGTCTTTGGCATATCTCTGAGACATAAAGAACTACAGGGAACATTACACTTTTAAAATTTCTTATGAAGTTCTGGAGGTAAGGATTATCCCTAAAATGTCAATGTTGTGAGGTATTGGACATAATGTCAAAAATTTTATTGAATTTTGCAATATCATGTCAATTACTGAGCATAATGTACGTTGGTTTAATATCACTGAAAATAATCAAGCTGGATGCACCCCGCCCAGTTATGTTGGCGAGCTCTTCCTGTTAAGATAAAAAAATCGTTTGTCTGGTATTAAAAGGATTACCTCGTGAGATAGAGGCAATTTGAGTGAAGTATCTGTTGAGCATTGATTCATCTACATAAATGTGAATATAGTTGTCACTGAAAGAAGGTCACTATAAGAACAGAGTTGGTGCCAGTATGGAACCTTTGGGAAAACCAGAACTGATGAAGTAATAATGAAAAGGACGTCTAATGTTACTCATACTTTAAAATTGGGTAAAAGAGAAGACATTTTAAGGACTAAGGAGGTAGAGGAAAGTCCGGGAAAAGGGAATATTACGGTGAAGAATCGATTCCAGAATTTTTCAAATGTTTTGGAAATGTTAAGAACTACTGTAGAGGATCCAGTCGCCATAAGTCATGTGATTGGTGGTTTAAATGTGTAGGAAATGACAGAATATCATCATTAGGACGTCAAATTGCCTTATTAATAATTTTCATGGTGTGTGAGACTATCGCTTATGATTCGAGTTTCCAATATTTTGAGTATTGTTTAATTCAGACAAAATGGACGAGTGTTAGAGACTTTCCTGGAGTAATGTGTGGTGGAGAGGGAGTGGTGGTGGAGAGGGAGCTGTGGTGGAGAGGGAGTTGTAGTGGAGAGGGAGGTATGGAGGAGAGGGAGCTGTGGTGGAGAGGGAGCTGTGGAGGAGAGGGAGCTGTGGGAGAGGGAGCAGGGGTTGAAAGCAAGGAGCCGTGGTGGAGAGGAGCTGTGGTGGGAGAGGAGCTGTGGCTGAGAGGGAGCTGTGGGTGAGGAGCGAAGAAAGGAGCTGTGGTTGAGAGGGAGCTGTGGTGGAGAGGGAGCTGTGGTTGAAAGGGAGCTGTGGTGAAGAGGAGCTGTGGTGAAGAGGGAGCTGTGGGTGGAGAGGGAGTCAAAGGAAAGGAGCTGTGGTGAAGAGGGAGCTGTGGTGAAGAGGGAGCTGTGGTGGAGAGGGAGCTGTGGGTGAGAGGAGTTGTGGTAGAGAGGGAGCTGTGGGTGAGAGAGGAGCTGGTGGTGGAGAGTGAAGCAGGAGAGGGAGCTGTGGTGGAAGAGGGGAGCTGTGGGGTGAAGAGGGAGCTGTGGTGAAGAGGGAGCTGTGGGTGGGAGAGGGAGCTGTGGTGGGAGAGGGAGCTGTGGTGGGAGAGGAGCTGTGGTGAGGAGGAAGCTGTGGTGGGAGAGGGAGCTGTAGGAGAGGGAGTTGTGGGAGGAGAGGAAGCTGTGGTGAGAGGAGTTGTGGTGGGAGAGGGAGCCGGTGGGAGAGGGAGGTGGGAGGAGGAGGGAGCTGTAGGAGAGGGAGCTGGCGGAGAGGAGCTCTGGTGGAGAGGGAGCTGTGGTGGGAGAGGAGTTGTGGAGAGGAGCTGTGGTGGAGAGGGAGCTGTGGTGAGGAGGAGCTTGCAGAGAGGAGTTGTGGTGGAGAATGACCTGTGGTGGAGAGGAGTTGTGGTAGAGAGGAGCTGTGGTGGAGAGGAGCCGTGGTGGAGAGGGGCCAGGTGAGGAGCTGTGGTGGAGAGGAGCTGTGGTGAAGAGGGAGCTGTGGCTGGGAGCTGTGGTGGAGAGAGAGTTGTGGTGGGAGAGAGGAGCTGGGGGTGGAGAGAGGAGCTGTGGTGGAGAGGAGCTGTGGTGTGAGGGGAGTTGTGGTGGAGAGGAGCTCTGATGGGAGAGGAGCTGTGGTGGAGAGAGGGAGTTGTGGGTGAGAGAGGGAGTTGTGGTGGAGAGAGGGAGCTGGGTGTGTGTGAGAGAAGGAGTTGGGGGTGGGAGAGAGGGAGCTGTGGTGGGAGAGGAGCTGTGGTGGAGAGGAAGTTGGGGGTGAGAGGGAGCTGTGGTGGAGAGGGAGGTTAGGGAGAGAGGAGCGTGTGAGAGAGGGAGTTGTGGTGGAGAGGGAAGTGTGGTGCAGAGGGAGGTGTGGTGGGAGAGGAGGTGTGCTGGGAGAGGAGATGTGTTGGAGAGGACATGGGTGGAGAGGGTGGTGTGGTGGAGAAGGAGGTGTGGTGGAGAGGGAAGTGTGGTGCAGAGGGAGGTGGGGTGAGAGGGGAGGTGGTTGGAGAGGGAGATGTGGTGGGAGAGGAGCTGTGGTGGGAGGAGGAGCTGTGGGTGGGAGACAGGCTGTGGTGAGAGGGAGGTTTGTTGGAAAAGCAAGTGGTGTGGAGAGGAGATGCGGGTGGAGGGAGCTGTGGTGGGAGAGAGGGAGTTGTGGTGAGGAGAGGAGTTGTGGTGGGAGAGAGGGAGTTGTGGTGGTGAGAGGAGTTGTGGAGAGATGGAGCTGTGGTGGAGAGGGAAGTGTGGTGCAGAGGGAGGTGTGGTGGGAGAGGAGTTGTGGTGAGAGGAGCTGTGGAGAGGAGCTGCTGGAGAAGGAGGTGTGGTGGAGAGGGAAGTGGTGCAGAGGAGGTGGTGGAGAGGGAGGTGTGTTGGAGAGGGAGAGTGGAGAGGGAGGTGTAAGGAGAGGGAGACAGGTGGAGAGGGAGGTGTCGTGGAGAGGGAGCTGTGGTGGGAGGGGAGGTGGTGGAGAGGAGCTGTGGTGGAGAGAGGAGGTGTGGTGAGAGGAGGTGTGATAAAAGTTGGGGGGAGGGGGGGTGTGAGAGGTGAGGAAAAAACAAAGGGTTGCGTTCATATTTCATTTTAATTACATGAATAAATATGTATTATTTTGTAGATCGTGTTATTCATTGAGCACACTGTATTCAAGATATTAACGGTATCTAGCACAGTAATAATATGAAAATAAAGGAACAATAATTTTGATGATGACTAATACAGCTTCGGTACTTGGAATAATCATGTCGTTGTATACGTAATTGGTACTTCACGGGTGGAGACTTACATATGGTATAAAGAGTTTAGAGCACGTTTAGTATAAAATAATGTTAGAGTGTATGAGTGAGTGGGAGAGAGTGGGAGTATGAGTGAGTATAGTAATACCCGCGCGTCATATTGAGTTGTAGTACCCCCCGTCCCCTCCCCCGCCCCCCACGCCTGCGCCCACTCACTCCTCCATTCACAACATTGGCGTTCCAACACTCCCCCACACCACCTCTGCAATTATTTTTATCCACCCGTTTGCATCAGACTATTTCCCTTACAATAAATTTATTTAGGTTGAACTATTTTTGGTGAATTTTTTTTGTCAATAGATAATATGCGTGGTGGGGGAGAGTGGTAGAGGTGGAGGGTGTTGGTGGCTGAAAATCACCGAGGGAACACACAGTGTTGAACGTTGGCGGGCATGGCGGAGGTGGTGGTCGGGGCCAGTGTGTCAACGGTCTCCAGGAATGTGTCTGTGAGGCCCAAGGATAAGCTACACGGCTCCCCGAGCACCGGCAGCGATGAGGGACACGATGTTGGCTTTGGCGATGATTTTGACCCCTTCCATGATGACCCCGACGAACCGGACGAAGTGGACAGCTCACTGTCCGCACCCCCCGAGGAGAGGTGAGCACCCCCCCCCAGGGGCTTGTTGTGGGATGTGTGTAGGTGCTTGTATGGGGGTAGGGTTGGTGCCAATACCCTGGAGGTCACCTTAACCTTATACATAAGGTAAACACCTCCCGGAGGTGTTGTGGGGCCGGGCCACAACCCTGGGACTCACCCCACCCTTCCCCACAAAGGAGGTAAACACCCCTGTAGTTGTTAAGGGAGGGGTGCGGGGTCTCAGGTCAGCACCCTGGGGTGTTGGCATCTTCCTGGATAACTGATAGTGCCCAGAGGTTCAGAAGAAGGGTGTTGCTTCATTTATGTATTTTTTTATGTAGTAAATGAGCTCTTAATATTTTTGCTACAATGGATAGATTAACAATGAAGACATGGAGGAAGACCAAGGGTAAAAACAAACATGAAAATTATATGTTAAAAGTTGACTGGAAGGTTGACTGTCTCATGTGATGGTGCCTGTAACACCACACCACCTTGACAGGTGATGACTCACACCTAACTAGTGATCCTGGGTTAGTCAGGTTGTTGGCTCACTACCACTGTGGACGCCCCCACCATAAGGAGGCAGGGGCTACTGAGGAACTGTGTTGACTGTATACTCCCTACAGAGGCCAAGGGACACTTGGGTGCCTGTGTGGACACCACCAGTTATTGTGTCTGGTGGTGTGGGGTGAGGAGGGTGTGAGTCAACAACAAAACATAATCAGTACAAGTCCTGCAGATACAGCCAGTACACCATGGAATGAACTAAGGCCCTTAAATAGTCCCATAATACTGAAGCTGGTATCACTGAATCTTGTCCATTATGGGAACACCGATGGAATTTTTTATTTTTGCAAGGGGACCGATTATTAACTATTGATTAATTAATAAAGGAAATGAGAGACACAGTGCTAAACACATTTATCGCTGCTTACCACTCCAGGAACCATTCTGTGACATAACCTGTACTGTATAGTCCAACACTTGCTCACAATAATCTCCACCTTTCTTACTTTCTCGTTTCAAGTATTAACTAGAGGAGTAACCCCTATTTTTGGCTGCCCTCCTCCCAGTAGTGCCATACTGTACATATTGGAATAAATGTTACTTGTATGGAATGATAGAATGTGTCTGTTCAATCCTTCTTACCACATTGATCATCACTCACTATAACACATTCCTCACCCCCACCACACATTCCTCACCCCCACCACACATTCCTCACCCCCACCACACATTCCTCACCCCCACCACACATTCCTCACCCCCACCACACACATTCCTCACCCCACCACATTCCCACCCCCACCACACACACATTCCTCACCCCACCACACCACCACATTCCTCACCCCACCACACACTCACCCCACCACATTCCTCACTCCCACCACACATTCCTCACTCCCACCACACATTCCTCACTCCCACCACACATTCCTCACCCCCACCACACATTCCTCAACCCCACCACACATTCCTCAACCCCACCACACATTCCTCAACCCCACCACACATTCCTCAACCCCACCACACATTCCTCACCCCCTTCTAATTTAGAAAGTGTAATTCGTAAATACTGAGTTTTATTACTATTGAATTTAATCAAGTTTCTACCTCCCCATTCGGAGATGCTGCACACATCCGCATTGATAGAAGTAATATCAGCTCTAGAAACAGATCTAGTTTGGGAGTTAGGAGGAAGGGGAAAATGTGAAGAAGAGTGAAGAATAGAATCATCAGCATAAGAATGGATAGAATTAGTTGTAGTGTGAAGTAAATCATTGATAAAAAGAAGGAAGAGAGTAGGTGAAAGAACAGAACCCTGTGGGACACCACTACTGGTAGAGAAAGAGCGAGAAATCGATCCCTCGACAACAACTGCCATGGATCGGTTCTCAAGGAAGCTGGAGATTAGAAAACAAAGTGGGGGAGAGAAACAAAAAGAGGGAAGTTTAGAAAGCAAAGACTTGTGCTATACCCTGTCAAATGCTTTGGAGATGTCGATGGCCACGATAAAAGTTTCCCCATAATCCCTAAGAGAGGATGACCAAAGATGGGTGCAGTAGAAGAGCAGATCACCAGTAGATCTCGCCTGGCGAAAGCCATACTGGTGATCCGACAAAAGAGAATGGCGTTCAAGGTGACGGAGAAAATGGGAGTTCAAGATAGTTTAAAAAAATCTTAGAGAGGGATGAAGTTAGGGCAATGGGGCGATAGTTAGAGGGATTAGAATGGTCACCCTTCTTCGGGATGGGCAGAGCCAAGGCATGCTTCCAAGAAGAAGGAAAAATTTGGGTTTTGAGGCAAAGGCGAAAGAGGCAAGCAAGCACAGGGGTCAGAATTTCACCACTCCCTCAGAACACAAGGGGCTATTCCGTGCGGTCCATGTGCCTTACTCACATCCAACTTGGATAATAAACTGGCAACCCTGTTAGTGGAGATTATAGGAGGAGCAGGAGGGGTAGAGTAGGAATCATCTACGGTGGAATTAGAGAAGAATAAGGTGCCAAAGAGATTGGCTTTGTCAGGGGGAGAGTTGGCTATAGAGTTATCAGGTTGGAAGAGAGGAGGAAAAGAAGAAGTGCAGAAGTTATTAAAGATGTTTATAGCTAAGGACCAGAAGGATTTACTAGAAGAATTAGTCAGGACAGCGGTCTTTCTTTTAATAAAATTCCGCTTGGCCCTACGAAGAATAGCCTTACAACGATTCCTAGAAGTAATGAAAGAGGTGTGGGTAATAGGAGAAGGAGATAGTTTCATAGCTCGATATGCCCTATCTCTCACCCTGCAAGCAAGAGAGCAGGAGCAATCAAACCATGATTGTAATGTGAAAGTTTTGGTAGAAGATGGGATAAATGCACTCATACAGTGATCCCTCGGTTAATGAGCGCCTCGGTTAACGAGATTTCGGTTAACAATTTACCTTCCATAAGATTCTTAACTTCGGTTAACGAGCAATCCCTCGATTAACGAGTTTTTTACGAGCCGACTTCAACATGTTTTCGCTTGCATTTGGTGGTCCACCAGCTGTAGTATTAGTCTGCCAATACAGTAATCGGTTTTAGGGCTTAAATTCCTTACTATTTTAGTAAATATCAAGAAGTTTATACTATTCAATAATTTTAAAAGTTTAATATTAACTTTTTTAGTAATTTTAACAATTATTGAACATAATTGAAGGTAAAGAAACTAGTTTCTGGCGTGCCATCCAGCCTGTTAACACACCAGACAGGCGTTAGTCTCTCTCTGTTTTCAGTGGAGGTAACATCTTGCTTGAAACTCTCTTCAACTAAACGCTTTTTTTCTGAATAGTGTGAGGGGTTAGAGGTAAAACAAAGATCAAGAATGTTAGTAAGTTGATCGTATCGATCAGGAACGCGTGTAGGGTGTTTGATTATTTGCTCCAGATCATTAAGTAAGGAAAAAGAGTGCCTCAGCTCCACCTGGGTCATCCCTTGCAGAGCGAAGCCACTCTCTGTGATGTACATTGAAATCCCCTAGGTAGAGGATCTCGGTGTTGGGGTGTGTGGATAGCAATGACTCATGGCAAGAAGTGAGATAGTTAAAGAGTTCGAAATAGTTGGTAGAGTTGGGAGAACAGTATAGGAGATATTTTGAGCCAGATGACATGATAAAGGAAAGATTCAAGATCCGTGAGTCGAGCTATAGGTGTACGTGTGTTGCATTAGGCTCATACACCTCCCTTAGAACGGTAAGAGGTATAAAGGTTGTAGTTGGAGATTTGAAAAGGTTTGGGTGAAGCTGCTTTGGTCAGTTGAAGTTCGGAAAGTAGTAAGAGGTCGGGGGAAGAGGTTAATAGATGGTGCTCCACAGAAGGAAAATTGGATCTCAGGCCGCGAATGTTGTAAAAATGAAGTGTGAAAAAAGCCGATTCTCCAGCAACCGCGTTGGCGACAGTTGAGGCCCCAGTAACTTGATTATGATCAGGTCGGCCCTGGGGTCCACAACCTTCCCGACCAGTGGGACCCATCCGAGAAGGCCCCGCTTCAATATTAATATCAACTGACATACGAGAATAAAATAAATGAATAAAACATATCAAGAGTGAGTATGGTTATATTTGTTGTGTTGTCAATAGTAAGAGAGACATTTGAGACTCTGCAATTGTGTAAACGAGGCAGAAAGTTAGATCAGCAACCTGGGACTTGGTCACAATTTTCACGATGCCAAAATGGCAGCAGGGTCTACCATTAGACAACACATTATGCTTCCAATATCTTCCTAGGTGGTAGTATCTCCCTGTTTGATGACTGCCTACTACCTAGGATCACACAACTCCCCGGTGCGCCTCTGTTAGAAGTAAGAAGGTAGTGGAAGGGTCCTTACCTCGACTGTGGGAAAACCAGCCAAAACGCGTGAACATCACTATGTCCAGTCGTATTCCCAACCTGCACCAGTAACCATAATAAAGCTTTATGAACCAACAGTATTATAAATTGATCATCCAATATAAGAATACAGAGTGATAAAGTAATACATAGAACAAGTCCTAAGACATATACAGAACAAGTTATGAAACGTTACATAGGAAACAGTACAATAATACCTACAATAATACATAGAAAACATAGAGAACAAGTAATGAAACTTATGCTACAATAATACATAGAACATATGAAGCTTACCCTACTGTAGTACATAATATATTAAATAATAACGCAAGATATGGCCCCTGTATTGTGAACATGAAACATTAATGGTACATTGACTTTGTTCTAAACCTGCATTACCAAATAAGGAGGAATCCAAACTCGTGCTGTACCATCAGTTAAAAAAAGAAGAACACTACGTAGTTGATATATGTGTAACTAATGTTATTTTAATGGCAATATGTTTGTTTCTTCTTTTGACCCAACAGGAGAGTCTCCAGTAGCAATTTATTCTTTCTGGACAACATGTCTACAGTTATTTGTATTAAAAAAAATGTGTCCTGTAGGTTTGGAACCCAACCTCCAGTTATAATAGTGAAAAAAACATATAATAATGGTAGATTCTAAATTTTACTTGTTTGTTGGGTCATTTCCTTTGTGAACTTTGGTTAAAGAAAGACTCAGTCATCATCATTATGTGTTTTATGGTCATTTTTCACACTCAATTAGGTTAGCTACGAATACTTAATGGCAGCTGTCCTTGCTGCATGGTCTCTTACAGTCTTTCTTGTCAGTTACTTAATTTTCATATCATTTCTTACAACTTCTCCTCATGTCAGTCTTGGGATGTCCCAGGCTCTCCTCCCCTTAACATATTGGCTCATGCATCTCTTGACCCAGTAAGTCTCATTCATTCTCTCCATATGACAAACCATCTCGGCCTACCTTTACGCAAAAATTCGCCAGTACTTGTACAGTAATATCTCCGTTAGCCGGAATCCCTCAAACCCGGAACTCTCTGATAGCCGGAATTCCTGGAAAATTCCGGGGATGGCGGGATTTTTTTCCGGGTTTGAGAGATGAAAATCAGAATCATTTTCTGGAAATTCCAAGAAAGATATTCTGTTACCAGGAAAATTCCGGGGACGAGGGATATTTTTCCGGGTTCGAGAGATGATGTAATGGGCAATTTCTGGAACTTCTGAGAACATTTTTCCGGTAACCGGAAAATTACGGGGATGAGGGTTTTTTTCCCGGCTTTGAAAGAGTCGTCTCGTTTCCCGGAAATCTCTCATTTCTGGAAGTGGTCTGCACCAATTGTTCCGGCTAACGGAGATATCATTGTACTCCCAATACAGTACCAGGCTGCCCTCTTAAATGAATAAGTTAAGGTAAATTGCCAAAATATGTATTCACCTGAGTCCTGCCTCCCTTGGGATGGGTATCAAGTTCCATTCAACTACTACCCAAAAGAATATCACCCAGAAAAACCCTGATGTATTTTCTTCAGTTAGTCAAAACAGAATGTTGTTAAATTTCTTGAAAGAAATGATGATAGTTGTGTTGATTATGTCAGGTACAGTGGGGTATGCGATAACGAACGGATCCTACTACGAATATTCCTATAACGAACGGTTTTACCTATAAAATTGAGAATGCTATAATGAACGAAACTCCTACAACGAACATTACGTATTTATTTATTTTTATTTTTTTTTAACTAATTTATTGTTTTTTTATTACAAATATTAATGATATTCTTTATTTCAGGGGTTTAGATGCATATTTATGCACTTTTTTTACAATTTTTACAATTTTATATTATATTTTTCAGTGTTAAGTGGTTGTATTTGGGGGGCCTGGAACGGATTAATCCTACTACGAACGAATGCTATAACGAACAAGGTTCTTGAACCAATTAGATTCGTTATAGCATACCCCACTGTATTCAGGTGCTCCTCTACTTAAGAACGTTCAACTTACAAACTTTCAGATACAAACATCATCACTGAGGGGGGTTACCTGCCAGAACAGGTGTTTAATGTGGATGAGACTGGATTATTTTGAAGAAAATTCCAGATAGAACAAACAGTACCTAAGAGGAGAAGAGTGAGCCAGGTTTTAAGGCTGTGATAAAGGGTATAGCTGTACTAAATATCCATAATCTTTTCAGTTTTTACAATGTTTGGTATCTACAAGAGTGAAGTTGGACTTACAAACAAGCCTCAAAAACGTAAGTCGTTTGGAAGTAGAGGAGCACCTGTATGTGGCTACTGTATAGGTTAAGAAGGTATGTAGTTAGGGCTTTAATAAGACACCATGAAAGTATTTTGTGTATAATAGATAATTCTCTTTATGTTCTAGTTGGTACCATGGACGTCTGGACAGGGCCCAGAGCGAGGAACGACTCCGTCTGTTCGGGAAGCTTGGGAGCTACCTGGTGCGGGAGTCCGACCGCCGCCCGGGGTCCTATGTCCTGTCCTATCTGGGTCGCTCAGGAGTCTCCCACTTCAAGTAAGATAATTTGCTGGATATGGTGCTTTTCTTAGAGTACACTGAGTGACTGATAGACTAACAGGCTTTTAGAACTTGCAGTCACAGAGAAACTCGATGCAAGATGCATGAACAACACTAATGTTGCCGTAGAATTCAAACCCATGTCATTTGGATGGCAATTGAGGGTGAAACCAGGTGAATCATTAATGTCCAAAGTCATATGAACTTTATTTACGACTGCTGAAGCAGGGAGTGAGGGCTTTACCAAATATCCTGCCATTACTTGAGAAACCTTAGCAGGTTTCAGTAAAGACGTTTACAAAAGGAACTCGGTGAAATAAATACTCAGAAGACCCATAATTTAATGTAATAAATGACTTCTAATAACATATGCTTGTAGAATTTTTATATTATTGGTAAACTGGGTACAGTATTGCTATTCTTTGTGATCTCATGAGCTACTGTAGTTGATATGCCAGCTGCTAACTGTGTCTGACTTGCTGAATACACGTCAGACAATATATTTGATTTTATGAATGGACTTATGACCATGACTTATTGTTTGACAGGTTACAGTTTACTTTCATTTCCCTTTTAGTCAATTTTTTTTATTATAATGTCCACACTGTATCAATTTTCAATTTTGTTTTAATAACATAGTTGTCAGAAGATAACATTCTCCTCAGCACCATATCTTACATTGTACAGTTATTCCCTTGTTTATTATGGGCACATGTAAAAGGTAATAAGTGCTCATCTTGCTTCTAATCTTAGACTGCATTAAGGTCTTTTTGTGAAGTTACATGTATTTTAAGAGGGTGTCCTATGGTATAGTTTGCTTGTTATCAGTTTAGTATTTCATTGATTTTCTTCTCACAGTGGGATTTTTACTTGTGGGTCTCAGTATCAGCGCACACACCAATACTCAACCTTTTTGTAGTGATGTACTTTACCCATTCCTCACCTACACTTCATTACACTGTAATTATAGTGTTGTATGTTAATATTGTATATAAAATTGTTTCATCAGGATCACTGCGGTGTGTGGAGACTTCTACATTGGGGGTCGGCAGTTTAATGCCCTGAGCGACCTGGTTGGCTACTACACGAGCATGTCAGATTTGCTCAAGCGTGAGCGCCTGGTTCACCCTGTACCGCCCCCGGAACCTGTCAACGATCTTCGGAAAGTTGTGGCCATTCTTCCCTACACAAAGATGGCTGATACAGATGAACTATCGTTAGTACTATCTCATTACACTGTATTGCTATCCTTTACACCTGTTTTTGCTATATGGCTAAGTGACTCATTTTCAGCACCTTAAAATTATTAGTCTGTACTGGTACAATATTTCTGTTGTGTTAGGCAAAAAGGTCAGCTTATTCTGGGGTCTAACATGACAAACATTAACACTTCTTGCCAGTCCAGCCAGACTGTTGGTTCACATTCATACCTTGTAGGATAAGGGAGTTAATTGTGTTAAGAACTGACTACAGTATAGATAAAATGAAAATTTATCGTATCTTGTGAACAAGTCTGTTGGTTTACTTCAATTTAATTACATGAGTTGACGTACAGTATAATACCTGATTAATGATGGTGGCAATAAATGCACCAAAACACAGACAAATTAGATAAGTACAGTACCTGATGGTGCCTCTGTGTGTGATCTCACATAATGTGACCTTGATTTCACATCCTGTACCTACAGAAAGAAATGCTGTATATAGGAACAATTTTGTTCTAGTAATGTGATTTTTACTTCACATAATATAGAAGTATGAACTGACTATTTTCTATTTTACTTGAGGGTTTTTAAACCTTACAGATCAGATAAATATTCTCAATTTCAGTCCATTCTTGTGTTAGTTTGTTCTTATACTGCAGTGTGACTTTGACTTCACGTGTAGCTGATGAAAACTTAAAAAAGTAAAGTAAGAATTCTGGTACAGGTATTTCAGAATTATCCCCAAATGGTCCTCTGCGATTCAGTAGATTTGTTTCAAGACTTCTGTGGCTTGTAATAAAAACTCTTCTTGCCATTCAAAAATGTTCCTCTTCATCTATTTATTCTTGGTATTTTACCACATTGTTTATCTGTGGAAGTAGATAAGTCTCTGTTGTAATATCTCGCTCCTCTATCTATGTTGTCAGGATTTAGTCGTACAGTATTTTTCTTTGGCTTGTTCTTGATATATTCTAGCTCATGTATCCTAAATATTTGTTTTAGGTTTCAGAAAGGGGACATCTTCTTTGTTCACAATGAGCTGAGTGATGGATGGTTATGGGTGACTGCACATCGTACTGGAGAACAAGGGACCATATTTTCAGACCTGGTGGAGACCTTGGATGATGATATTGACCCAAACATTGTCTTCTCATGGTTCCACCCGGATATTACCAAGAGTGATGCCATAGACCTTTTAATTAAAGGTAAGCTGTGAGCCCATCATAACTCACCATCTGTGGGAAGTGGTGAATAGTCAATGTCTTAAATCTTGGATAATATAAAGTGATAATGTTACAAACTTAATACTGTACAAGTGATATATGTAATAAGTAAACAAATTCTTTGTTGGCTCAACAGCTGGTCAAGGCAGCTTCCTGGTTCGTCCAAGTGACAACTCCCCAGGGGACTACACCCTTTTCTTTCTTACTAATAACATAATTCAGAGGTTCAGAATAGAGAAAAGAGGAGTCAAGTAAGTATATTGTTGAGTACACCAGTAACTGTGGTCTCTCATTGTTAACTCTTTAATGATAACATCCATAAGAATGAGGCTTATTATGTCCTATGTTTTATTCTTTATTTTTTCCTTTTCATCAAATTACAGTTGAATGTTTTGACAGTTGTTAGGCAAATACTGTGATCCAGTACTGTACACTCACTGTTTTTATGCCTCTATATTCAAAGGACTAATGTTAGGCACCACTGTGCATGTACTGTACTGTACTGTACTGTATATGCCACCAAAGTTTTTATTAGTTGGGTATAACAAAGAAGTATTTTGCGAATCACATTAAAATTGTATGGGCTTCTGTATTAGCTCCCTTGATAAGATTTTTTAAATGTTTTTTTGAAAGAACAACAAAGTGAAGGTATAATAATTCACAGATAGAAACATTGATTGATAGAATTAAAACAGTTGATCAAGTTGGCTGAAGTTGTTGTGGTTAACTTGGGTTCACTTTACAGGAGTTGATGAAATATGAAACTAGAGTAAATGATAATTATGATAATTCTTCTGGCATTTTTATATATATACCTTATAAGGATTATTTTTCTCATGTGTATGTCAGTTAAGTAAGATTACAAAATTTGAACAGACTTCATTCTGTTATTTATTTAAGAAGTATAAATGGTTTTAACGACAAAGAAAATACACGTGATGGATTTGTAGACATGTGTATGTCAGTTAAGTAAGATTACAAAATTAGAACAGACAGACTTCATTCTGTTATTTATTTAAGAGGTATAAATGGTTTTAATGACAAAGAAAATACACGTGATGGATTTGTAGACACTAATGTCGACTTACATTAATGATTACAAGCTTGAGATGTGAGTGGAGTACCCATAGTCACCTCCCATGGCAAATATAGTGGGTGGTATAAATAGGAGAACGGAATGTAACGGGCATGAATATGGAATGGAAGTGGAGGATATGTGGAATGGTGTACCGTATGAGGTCAGGTCTGCCAGAATGGTTTAGAGGGTACAACAAAGAAACTGAGAAAGTAAAAACACACAAACAAAATTAGTCTGATTTGTTATGAAAGAAAGAAGATATTAGTGAAAATAATTGAGGAGATTTTGATAAAGAACGAAGAATTCTCATGATGTATAATGTATACATAGAAATCAGTATAGAATACATGTTGAAGATGGATGTAATCATAATGTATAACAACACATTGGATGTTTTAGGTACCTGATGGGTGGGAGAACATTTTCCTGCCTAGATGCCGTCATCCACAGATACAAAACTGAACAGATTTTAGAGGGTCATACGTTAGGGAGCCCAGTGTGTAAGGTAAGAACCCTTGACAATATATTGTTTACCCTCCTCATCCCTTCTTCACACTCCCAAGTCTATAAGATTATTTCCCCCCCCCCCCAAGTCACTCAAAACTGAGGCAGTGTTCTCGTTCTTGCTATATTTTACTTCTGAAGTCTTTATTTTCAAATTTAGTCTCGGTATTTTTCAACAAAAACATACAAAATTAAACAGTTGGTAATTATTCTTATTCCCTTGGGGGCATCAGCTGTGATATAAGAAAAAATCCTTCCCCTATGATGTAGCTGATAGTGTTGTAAAACTCACTCTGGGTAAAAGGTGCTAAAGCAATAAGTAATCAAAGGGTCATAACCACTGCTGGTTCTTGTGTTAACTTGAGACGGGTTACAATCCAGACATGTAAATGGGGGAACATACGCTGGTGATAATCCCACTAGCTAGTCATTGCTGGTTCTAGAGTAGGATTTCAGGAACATTCCTTCCTTTATATAATTTCCCAAAAGAATGTGTAAATATGAAATTCCCTGAATTGGTTTTCCCAATGTTTACAGTAATGCTGTCCATCAAATTCAATAATTTTAAAATTTTCTTGTTTAAAATTGTCTTCAGAGCCTCTTGCTTAAATATCATTGAGATAATGATGCCCACATTAGACAAATAATAATCCTTACACCTCATAAGAGGAAGTGAGTGTAATATCACAGAGCACTAACATGACTCCTACATTTATCAAGAATATTTTCTCATCCAGATCATCCCTTTTCTCTTCACATTTTAATAATCTGTATCCAACATTACAGCAACTTAGCTCAGGAGAGCGGCTGGGTCTGCCTATCGTGCCAGTGAAGGAAGTTGAACAGCCTGAGAAGATTTATGCTACCCTTAATGAGATCAGAGAAAAACTGGGAGTCACTAAATTCAAAGGTAAATTCATTGTGTCTTACAAGGGTACCAGTCTGTTGCCTGTGATCTTAAGCAGCTATAGTTTGCTTATATCCATTGTGGAGGTGATGCACATTTAGATTGCTCTTTGGGCGGGGAGGGTGTGCTTGAGTGTCTTTATTATGATTATCTACTGAGTTAATATTTCAATGTACTATTATGGTTCTGGATGACACCATTCATACCTATTTGATATATTTTTTGTATTAACATTCATTTCTTGATATCTCAGCAACACCTAAGCTAGTCTACTTTATTACTGTAGGCTGATGTTGTTCATCTTGAATTTTAAATTAGAATGTAAATTTTATCACCAAAAAGTTAACATGTACAGATTACAGTGCAGAAAGTTGATGGAAGTTCAACTGTAGTGAATGCTCTGTATCTCACATTATGATACTCCGAGCTTATCTAGGCCATTTATACTGATGTAAGTTAGGGACGGGTTAACTTCTCAGCTGCTTGTTAGTGCTTGAAATATGTTTACATTTTTTAGTGAAGGGTTGCATGGAACTCTTGAGGTCAAACCTGTAAACTTGTCACTCAATAAGGTTTTGATTATTATGAAGGATATCAGGATCAGTTCCTTATATCTGGGAGAATTTAAGAACAGGTTTGTGAAGTACCAATATGAGAAGACTTTATTCATGAAACCAAAAATTAAGTCGCAAAATATTTTCAGGAATCCAGAAACAAGGATGGCTGTACAAGAAAAGCAAGAAAAATAAAAAATGGAAATGTTTGTATTTCGTCCTGACTGATATTTTGTATTACTATGACAACCCAAAGGTATGTTTAGTGAGATTTGTATAAATTGTTTTGTGTTTCAGGTTAACAAATTTAGGATATATTGTAAATCAGCGCATGGGGGTGGACTAAAGTAATTTTTAATTGTGTAATTCAGGTAACTTTACTGAACTATGTTAATATATTTGAAGCTGAACCTCCATTCCATGAGACACATTGGACTCAGTGCCATGGCAGGATCAGGAGCCAGTAATGTTTTGTGTCCACAGAGGTGGTCAAAGTTTTCTTTTAAATATCCTAGACTGGAATACCGGGTAGCCTTTCTTCTGTTAGACTGTCAACTTTTGTAACTGAAGCCGGTGATATAAAGGATGTTTTACCCAAGTCTATCTGTATCCAACCAGATGTATATATCGCTTCTGCCTTTAACCCCTTGTGTATGGGTACCCCTCTGAGCTGAATAGAATTGCTTGGCGTTAACTAAATAAAATATTAAAAATATTAAAGTGGCGCCCCTGTAGTGAAGGGTTAAAGGATTGTGAGTTCAGAAGAATGTCTTTCATATGTATTCCTAACATTATTTAATTCTTCACCTATGATTATTCATTTCTTCTTAAGTCATCTATTTGACAAAACATTCCTCACATGTATTACTGTTAGGTCTTCAAATCTTAGGAATTAGGACAGATGTATTTGAACATTTCAGGAAGTAGGTGAATTGAATGTCTTAATTTCAGGTTGTGTATTCTGTGATACAGTAGTTGGTTTTAATTGTTGTGATGTGTACATTTCAGCGTACGAAACCCAGAGGCCTCATTGACTTGAACTGTTCATACCTCTATCAAGTCCATGACAGTTTCTTTGAACGGCCAAATTGCTTCCAACTAGTGGAGAGGGAGCTGCCCTGCCTGGCCACAGTGACCTACCTATGCTCAGACTCTCAGGTGAGTTGGTGTTCCTATCCACTGAATTTCCCTTGTTTGTTCAACTGTGTAAATATGGCTTGAAACTGACTTGACTCTGAATGCATAACCTGACATTGGTCAAAGGATTTATACAGTATAGTATACAGTACATGTGAAGTCTAAGGATTCCAACTTGGGTATAAACCCTCTCATCATCAACATTTTAAAGCCTTTTCCACACTTTCATAGTTGTGGTTACATGATGGCAGCTCTATATGTTGCATATTGTATGTATATGTGTGAGGAAATATTACAATATATATACAGGGTGTCCCATAAGTTTCCATACAACGTATCACCAACGCCATTACAAGCATAACTCCAGCTGTGCTTGAACGTGTTCTTCAGCAGTGGAGGACACGCATTGAAGAGTGTTTTCAACAGAATGGTAGTCATGTAGAGCATATTATATAAATAAAAATGGATTTTCATATAAAATTTATTTTTCCTATGTATGGAAATGTATGGGACACCCTGTATATATATTTTTTAAGTATTTTTCTATAAACTATTGGTATTTCAGGAAATGACCAACGACTGGATGGCTGTGTTGCGACCGCTGTGTGTACCACAAATGGTTGGAGCACCCAAGCTGCAGACACTCAAATTCATGAAATCGCTTCATCTCACAATTATGCAGGCTACCAGATTACCCTCTAAGATAGTTCCCAGCCCATACTGCCTTGTCTCTCTTAACCAGGTAAATGTCAGACCAATCAGTCTTCTCTGTTTTTAATCTAGTGACAGGACATTGTCACTGGCTTCGCTTTTAAGTAGTATGGCAGTATTGTCTTGTATATTGAATTAATAGCATACATTATTTCTCTCTTCTAGCTAATTAGTTCATAAATGTTAACCAAAGTACTGTAACAAGGGAAAAATGGTATCCTTGAAAACTCTTGACTAAATGTGCAAAGGGAACCTGCTCAGAAATACTCTCATACACTCAAATTTATTGCTTTTAAATCCAATGTTGATTCCTTTGTTTGCACATTTACTCTGAACTTGTAATTCCTGTGTGGTTATTTTTTCACTTATTAATTTAAGATTTTTTTATTTATTTATTTATTTTTTAAAGTAGGTAATGTTTCTCTTTTTCTTCATTATGATAATTCTGCACTTCCATCACATGCTAACTAGTATGTTAAAGATGTAAAAGTCTTAACTAACCAACCAACCAACCAACCAACTAACTCATTGACTAATTAACTAACTAACAGTAGTTTTTTATGTATCAGGTAAAAGTTTGTCGAACCAGACCAAAACCGGGACCAGATCCAGTGTGGGACGAAGAGTTTATTTTGGACGACATTCCTCCTGACGTCATCATGTTTACAATTACTGTATATAACCACGGCAAGCGTAGCAAAGACTCTGAGGTGGGTGTCAGTTTGTTGTTAAGTCTCCACACCAATTTTTTTTTATTTACCGTATGATTCATAACATGTATGAATTTGTATTTATAACACGGATCAAGTACGGCAGAGCATTTAATTTGGCTAACTTTTTTTTAGTAATAGTAGTAGGAGGAGGAAGAGCGAGTGCAGTTATTTAGCTCATCTGCCATAAAGTGCACATACAGTCTCTTTCACAGAACAAACTTGTTAACCTGCTTATGTTATCTCAGTTTTCAGTCATGTCAGGTCTTTGTGTCAGGTTTTAGCATTTAGTTGTATAATATTTTACGTATATATGTGTGTCATTGATAGACTCGACCTATGATAATATGCATCTTACGGCCCCATTTACATAGTAGTTTGATGATGTGTGTGTGTGTTTGCAGGTTGCGGAGGTCATGGTGGAACTGAACACACTACAAAATGGTGAAGAAGTGGAGGAGTGGCATCCATTAACTGGCATCACTCCTGTAGGGGACTGGGGGGCTGTCAGACTTAGATACAGGTGAGGCTCTTCCATTTACAGTTCAAGTTTAACTTGAGTTTCTAATTGTATGCTGTTTCTTCATTTTTTCTTTTCTTCGTAAAAATTTATTTCTTCTAACATTTTTAACACCGACTTGGTTTTTTCTCTCATTTTGCAATTTTGAAGTATTACTCTGAGATAACCTCCAAATTTTTATGAACATGAAGATTTTATTATTGTTATGAATGTCTACAGCTTGGTTGATTTTATTCTGGATGTCTTTAGGGGCACAGATCATTAGTTTGTGCGTACTTACTTGTCTGCTTAATAGTCATCTAGTTTGTCATAATACGAGATATGAATATAAATTTTCTATAGTGCAGATGTGAAATTTTAAAACTATGCTTGTCTACAGGTACTTCCATGACCTGATAATGCCATGTGAAGAATACAACAGTTTGAAGGAACTGTTGCTGGACCCAAGCCTAGAAGCTGTGCAGGCCCTGGCTGATGTCTCACATAGGGACCGCAATCCTCTTGCTACCTCTCTACTTCGTATATTTAGGTAAAGTTTTGTGACTACCTTAAACCTTTTGTGGATGGAGATCGCAACATCCAGTTATTCCGTACAGTAACTGGTGTGGGATGTGTCCGAAGAGGGTTAGATATCTTCCTGTTAGTTAGTAATTGAGTGTTGACCCAAATTTTATAAACAAAATTTGTGTTTGGTGAAGATGTGATATTTTGTTTGTTCTAAATTTTCCATTCACTGTCATTTTTTCCTAACCCAACATGGCATAACAGGTGTGCCAGATCTCAGATGGAATTACAATATAGTGTACTGCAAAAAATAGCAAAGACAGTTCAGATAATACTTCCTCTCCTTAACACATGCTGAGTGATAAGTGAATCAGGACCTAAACATTGCCTGAACTCTTCACATATGAGTCAGTATGCTTGTTAGGGTGACCCATCAATGAGACCCTCAGCTCCATATATGATTCTTCACTAATGTGTGCAGTGGTTTACCTCTCCTCTAGCATTCTACACTGAAATATTCCTGCACTTCATTTGACGCAATTCACCTCTTATGCATTCCACCTCACCTTCTAACTTTCCACTTTCCTAACTTGTATGATCTCCACTTTTTATCACCACATGTACAGAACTCTTAACTGTCATTCATGCATCTTTCCACATGTGTTTCTCACATCTTCTCTCTATACTGTCAGTTCCCTAAACTTCAGCAATGTTACTTCAGTTTTTCACTTACACAACTCCATTACTTATTGATCTTTATTTTTAAAGCATCAAGTTTTTGTTGGCCTTTGAACCTGAAAGCTCAAGGCTATAATTTATAATACTGTAGCCGGGAAAGAGGAAGAAATTCAGCACTACAGTATGAATACATGAATCATGAGATACTTTTTCGTGGAATTACACATTGATGAAAGCTCGGAGAAGCTCGATATCTGACTTTTATGTTGACTATCAAAAACTTTAATAATTTAGTTTATCTTTGACATTATTTATGAAACTTGATAAGTCGGTGCTTCACTCTGACAACCACAGCGTCCCATCAGAACTACTGTATAGGTCAATTGACTCCTGATGTTTTTCCATCTAGCTATCTATGACTCCAAGTAATTTCTCAAAAGTACACGTGGAAGAAAATTTCTAGTGTTACACTATGTTGTGACTGGAATTCACCACTAATGATATCTCAAGATTTTTTTACCGTTTTTTTGGCTTCAAATATTATTAAATATAGAACCCAAATAACTGGATTTCTCTCATACATGTTCCTTTGTTTTGCATTCTGTCCTCTTCTAACCTTAAATTATTTTCTCCCCTTGCAAAGATTTTTCTTCTTGCTTCCCACTGTGTACTGACAATATTTTCTTCATCCACAACACCCTATGTTATGAACAACCTGTCTTCTGCATTTTATATACTTAATATTCTTCACAAATATCTCCAATGTTTGGTCACTCAGAATTGCTTCCTCGTTTCTGTAAAATATGAAGTTACCTCCTGTGTTATCTTTCATAAATCTTCATTTATTTCTCTCTTTCTCTCTCATATTCACCTCATATTTAACCTTTTTCCTCTGTCATTAACTCATAATACCTTGGAAGATTATGGTCTAAAATTTGTTTTGCATTTATTGAAGTGTGGAGTTGAATTTGTGACCATCTGGATTATAAAAAGTGTGCTTTACCCAGTCACCCCCTGTAACTCATTCCGGTGATGCACTGTGCTACAGGAATGAGTGTCGGGAGCATGACCTACTCCAGCGACTAACTGAGCACGAGATTGAGCGAGAGCATGAGACTAGTACTTTGTTCCGTGCTGCCTCCCTTACCACCACGCTGCTTGATCTGTACATGAAGTCTACCTGCACAGAGTTCCTCACTGAAGCCATATCTGATACCATCCACCGCATCCTTGAGTCCAAACAGTCATGTGAGGTAAGGCTATGTTGAGAGATATTATTGTCAGGTAAATAAGTGGCTGTGGCAGTGACTGATGCCAGACTGGTGGACATCCTGAGGTAACAAGTGAAGGCAGTGAGTTTTGTTTGAAAGAAAAAAGACAAAGTCAGCTGTGTTGATTTCATTTGAAGGTTTTCAGGATTTTGCTTTACTTATTTATTTTTTTGTTGCAGCTCAATCCAACAAAAATGGACAACCCAATGGATGCGTGTGCAAATGCAGAATTTCTCCTGAAAGTTCTTGATGACATCACACAAAGCATCTTTGCCTCAGCTGCTGCCTGCCCCATGTAAGTATTCACAGTAAGCTGCAGGTGGGTCTTGAGACTCCTCTTTGTGACACTAAAAGATCTCTACTTCTCTTTATGACAAAAGTTAACCACTGTCTTTGTCCTTATAGTGTTAACTCAGGCCACGGTCTTAGTCATATAACCATTACCATGGCATAAAGGTGTATTATACAGGTGTTGCACAGTTGTTTTTCTCATTGAGGTTATGTGACAAATATGTGTGTCATTATCTGAATGTAAGCACTATAAGTATAGTCTGTTTTACATAAATTTTAATTGGAATGATTTACTTACTAGTTTAAGGGATGAGGTTACCTGCTCAGGGTCTGGTATGTCTGCCCTCTTGTGTCTTTGTCTGCATGATGTTTATATGAGTCTTATAATGTCTAGTCACCTTTCTGAAAACTAGGTCACTACCCTGTGGGGTGCAATATGTTATTTTTCCAACACATAACATCTTAAATACCTTTCTAAGCTGGTGTACGTTCTCATAGGTGATTTACCACATTACCTGGATGCCATAAAACAAAAGATTGAATTATGTCATCCCTTTATATTGCTTAAGGATTCAGACATGTGACCTGGAATTCCTCCTTTAGTTGGTTTCCATATTAGAGGGATAATTTAATGATTGAGAGAAAGAGACCCAAGTGTATGAAGGTGTCTGAGGCAAGTGTGCCTTTCAGCTTGTTGGCTCTCAAAGCATCCACCAAGCTAGGGTTAGAACATGCTTCTTAACCCCGACGTAACTGGGTTGTTTGGCTGTTTATATGGCTTTTGTGTTGTTCGGATAGCATGATGTCCCTGTCTCAGGAACAACACAGATAGCCCCCTGAACAAGGCAGATTATGTCCTGTGATTTGTAGGTCACTTGTTTCTTTGTCTTGGTCATAAAAGGTGATGGCATACTTCAATTCTTTGCTTTATTTTTAAGCTATTAAGAATTTGTGTATACATTATTTTATATAGAGGCATACTATACAGGGCAATTCAGACAAATTTGTATATGCTGCCTTACAGATTTTAACAGCAATTGAGTGATTATTTTATTACCTCAACAACATTGTCCTTTCCTATGGGATACCTCGTACATCAGCTAGTGTGGACAATGTTGTTGGAGTAATACAAGTACAGTAGTCACCCAATTTTCACGATAATCTGTTAAGCAGTAAGTAAACATTTCTCGGAGTCACCCTGTACACGTAAGAGGCGTACAATACTTCTAAGAGGCCCTTGATGACAAAAGTAAATCCATTGTCTCTGTGCTCTCTTTTCATATTTACATCATCATAATTTTCATTGCTTAAAATTGCCGAGTTAATGTAAAATAAGATAATTAATGAGTAATAATGTAGTTTTCATAAAATTCAATCTCCACTGAAATTAAAAAGCCATTGAAGATCAACGTGTGGGTGTGTTGCAGGCCTTTAAGATACATCTGTGGGTGTCTACAACGTAAAGTAATTGAGAAGTGGCCACAGGACCGTCTAGTGAAAACGAGAGTTGTATCGGGCTTTATTTTCCTACGCTTGATATGTCCGGCCATCTTAAATCCCAGACAGTTTAATCTTTTACAAGGTGAGTGGAGCTGAGTTTGTAACCTGCTGATTATCATTTTCAATGTTACCTTACAATAAAATCACAAATAATCACAAGCTGCAATTTCCCAAGTATGTAAAAATTGAGAAGTTAAATATTTATAAATTCTTTAAGTTTTGAACATACTAAATATTTGCCAATACTGTACATTATTGTATTCAATAGTTTAGTAATAGTTTATACAAACAGCATAACCCAGTATATCTGTGGTCCCAACAGAACCACCTCACCCTATGGCATCACGCTCACTGATCATGATAGCCAAGTGCCTACAGAACCTGGCCAATTTGGTGGAGTTTGGTGGCAAGGAACCCTACATGGAGGTGGTCAACCCTTTCATACTCAAGAACAAGGAACGCATGATTACCTATCTTGACACGTTATCTGTAAGTATCCCTGTACCTCTTTCAGGACATCCTATGACAGAGCAGTTGGTGAATTACATTGTGGTCCTTGTGTTCAATTCATAAAAAATAATTGACTTACAACCAACAATTCCTGAGATGTTGATTGAGGTAAAATGCAATACTGTACTAGTTTCCTCGTTGTGAACTCTGAAAATTCTTTATCACAGATCTTGAGAATCTGTCGTGTAGAGGACCTTTGTTATTATGAGTGTGACTTTGCTATCATGGGTTATTGTGTCTGGAAGCTGGTAGTGTAGTGTCACCATGGATTCAGTATGTATTTGTAGGGAGTTAAAAGGCAAGAGTAAAAGTGCAATAGTGAGGAGAGGAAGGCGGAGGGGGACGAGTGTGGATGTAAATGGATGGTGAGTCAGCAGCTATTTGTAGGTGAATGTTTAAATGGAGAAAGTAAAATAATGAGTGTGAAGAAAAGTAAATTGATTAAACTATGTTGAGAAAACATTTGAGATGAAGTGTATGTTAACTTAAATGGAGGATTGAAGGAGCTGAAGTGTATCTGGTTGATGGGAGTTGTGTTAGGAAATGCAACAGTAAGTGATGAATTGAACCACATAGTAGAAGATAAAGACAGCAAGTAATAAGTGGATTGAGAAACGGCCAGAAGTGCATTAAAAGAGGTGTATGGAGGTGTCTAAGTTAAATGAAGCAACTTTTATTAATTCTTATATATTTTTATTGAGGAATATTCACACAGCTCATAGTATGCTTGAGTTTCATTTGGTGTATGGGTACATCTGGGTAGACATTCAACATCAGCGCCATTCATTGGACCAGGGTAGGTGACTTAAGTTCGGCCATCCATAACACATTTAACCTTTTCTTGTGGGGTCATCATAATTTAATCTGAAACATAATAAAGTTTAAGCACAGAAATATAGATATATGGTGTGGTAACTGTGCAAGTTGCAATATCCTCACATTTATGTATACTGTACAAATTTGTGTGGCTTGTTTCATGTCAGTGTGCTCACCCAGTTTAAGGGTAATCAATATGGGTACTTTATATGTGTATGAAGCATGGACTCTGGCAGTAAGAGGAAGGAGTGTATTATTGACAGAAATAACTTTGTTTTAGAGCAATATGTCAGGAAAGTTGGTTGTAGAGAATAAGGAATATACAACTTATGTGGAATTGAGAGTAGTGTCAGGCAGATAGTGGATTAGGGTTTGTGTCAGTGCTATGGACACGCTAACAGAGTAGAAAGTAAATGATTGGGAAAAAGTAATACAGTATAGCTAATTCAGGGGAGGAAAGTAGGAAGGAAGGGACATTAATGAAGATGCAAGAAAGGGGTGAAAGATAGACCTGAATGACCAGGAAGAATATGCTGCCTTTGGGTGGTAATAGGTTGTGACCATGCTGGGGGTAAACTAGATACGTAATTATTTGGAACAGGACACATCTATTGTAGTAATAAGATGTATGATTAAAGGCAGAGCTTGTGTGCAGGTTTTGATGTTGATTATGGCCAACTTTCATTATAATGGGAAGAGGCTTTAAAAAATGACATTACAAAAAAATAAAAGCAGAGAATTCCTCCTCCTTGAATCTTCTGGACTTTGGTTTAGTGATTATTGGATTTTATTCCTTAGTTAATGCTCAACTAACGCAATTAAAATATCTGGCAGGTTTTCCTGGGCTTTTCCTTGACAGTGGGTTACACAGTTTGCCAATTAGGGGTTTGGTGGTTGTTTCAGTGGAAGTTTCTCAACCTAATATGAATTAGTGATTGTAGGGTGAGCCAGTCATGATTGTAAGTGGTACACGTTTATTGTTTTTAAGAAATAATTAGGGAAATATGTATGGTGGTTCTTAAAAGTGGGTTTCAAATTTATCCTCCATTTCAGAGTGTTGGGGAGCGGCCAGAGATTGAGGAACTGCCTGTGAAGAGTGAGCCCTCACGAGACCTGGCTCAGTTGCACCACATATGTGTAACGCATATAGATGTCTTGACTACCAAGGCCAAGACACAGGTTTGTATACACCACTGGTATTTTACATTTATTGTGATATAATTTTGAAAAGATCAAACACGAGATTTTTGTAGCATAAATTTTGAATCTTGACCCAAGGTTCTGGAGATCATTAATTTTGTTACCAGGCAAATCATGTTTGTACCTTCTTCTCTTTAATTCAAGGTGTTTCAGGATTGAGGAACATTGAATATTGAGTAATTTAGTTAATAGCATAAGGCCAAGGATTGGCTGCACAATGTAAAGCTGATAAAACACCTAGTACAGTGGTCCCTCGGTTAACAAATACAATTCCTTCCACAGAGTCGTTCGTTAACCGAAAATTTTGTTAACCGAATCTGTAATTCAATGGGATATTGGGTAATTGGTTCCAACTCACAGAAAAAGTACATACAAAGTACTGTATACTATATACTGTATACAGTATACTGTACAATAATAAATAAAAAACAATAGAATACAGTATTTTAACTTACTTTGAGGTGTGTATGTCATATTCCCGGCAGCTTTGTTTACATATCAAACAGCTGATTGTAGAGGCAGTCGATGATGACATACCATATTCTTTACAGAGTGCATTGGTTCTAATGCCTTCTTCGTGTTTCATAATAATTTCTGCACTGTATATGATCAATATGTTAACTAAATTTCAGAATGACCAATAATTTTAATGTAAAAATGCAAAAATATTCGAGACCAACAAACTTGATGTTCACTCCACTGTCAATAAAGTTGAACTGAGACGCGTTGTTGGGTGATTCAATCAGCTGATGGGTGCACAAAAACTGTTCCCTGTACTGTATATTCCGGGTATTATCAATACATTAACTAAATTTCAGAATGACCAATAATTTTAATATAAAAATTGCAAAAATATTCAAGAGATCAACTTTCTTGATATTTACTTCACTGGAAACGAATGTAAACAGAACCAATTTCTGCAGTGGCGGACTAGCTGATGCGCACAACAAGGCGTGTTTGTTGTAAGGATACCGTTAATCGAAGTTTTGTTCGTTAATCAAACTGAAAATCTTCATGGGAGCTAATTTGTTAATGGAACCGTTCGTTACTGTGGGACCACTGTATAGTGTGTTTGCCTAAAATGTCCAGGTTTGGCTGCAGTGAGTTAATCAAAAAATTCCTAAAGAGTTACTGCATGTCCATACAGTATATAGGCAGGCAAGTTTTGATATCCCGTAATGTGAATTTATGGGGTGTTGGTAGAATATATAGTAATCTCCCCGTTAGCCAGAATCACCGATCCGTGGAACTCTCTAATAGCCGAAATGGAAGTCGGGCTGGAAAAGTTCTCTCAATTCTGGGTCTGTGAACACATTTCTGAGGATGAAAATCAGGTGCATTTTCTGTGAAAAATTCCAAGAGGGTTCCGAGAAAAAATCTCCATTCTGGGCCTGGGAATAAATTTTCCAGGAATTCTGAGACTGCATCATGCAGGGGCAGATCCAGGAATATCAAAAGGGAGGTCCAAGAAGTTTTGGGTGGGGGATCATGGCGAGCAAAGCGAGCCCACCCAGCTGGGGGGTTGGTAGTGGTGCTGTAACACCCCCACCCTCCCCCCACCCCGTTGCCCATTTCTTTTTTAATTTTATTTTTTATTTTTTTTTTAAATATGACCAATATCATGGGCATTTTGAGGCCATTTTGAAGTCATGTGCACTGATATTAGGAGATATTCTGAGGTCAATAGTAACTACTTTTTACTATACAAATATGCCTGAGTGCAATTCTGCAACGAAGAAAAAGTATTGGAATTTTCTGATGAAAAGGGGGACTGGACCTCCCAAGACACCCCCACTCCTGGATCCACCCTTGTCATTCTCCAGGCGCGTGGGTGGCCTAGCTGCTTGGAATGCTTAGTTCATATTTTGCTGCCATTGTAAATGGTTGTTCCTTCACTAGTTGCTGTTTTTTGCTTAAAATTTGTGTTGTGTGGTAGTGTACTGTAGTACATTACTGTACCAGGATACAATCAGCCAACAATACAGTGTTAAAGCAGTATTAAGATGTAAAAAGTGATTACAGTTACATAAACTATACTGTACATTCAATAAGTGGAAAACACTAGAGCATCTTAGCTTACATCTTTATTCAAGACATCTTCAGGTCATGAGACCCACTATTCCTCCATTGAAAGTGTTAAGATTTATTAAGTGATTACAGTTATGTAACACATTCAGCAGAGTGGACAGTGTCTGCCTACTATAGGCTCAAGACAACAGCATCTGCTGGTGAGTACAATACAGTAGTAGTATACATTATTTTGTTTATTACAATATATTGTTCATGTTTGCATAAATAAATACAGCTCTGTGCAACATGCATCGTTTAGACTTGAAAAAATTTCAGTCTTGGCTGTTTCACACAGCTCCATTCATGCCCGTATCATGTACAGTAGATTTGTTGTTTAAAATATATTTATTTAACCAATCTTTTAGAAAACCTATTCAAGATTATTATGATAAAAAAAAAGAAGAAGTGTTTCTAACTTAATTAGAACTCATTTTATCGACTCCAGTATCAACATTTCTTACATTATATATATATATATATATATATATATATACATACATATACAGTACAGTGTTCCCTATCAATATATTGTCAAAATAATTTGTTTGTGGACCTATTATGTGAACAATATTGTAGAGAATTTATTCTGGATCATAATGGCACCAAATTCATCTCTCAACATAATTAGAACAGATGTTGTGAATAAAAGTTTATACACTTTTTCGTTAACCATAAACATTTTTGCTCATGCCCAAGATCTGAATGCAATGGGAGAGTGTCTGGGAGATGAGGTGATGAGCTGCGTAGTTTAGACTCTCGGAAAACTTTGCCGAGCACCCAGAAACATCCCGATGTGTAATAGTGTCTGTCCGTGCGAGATGCGTAGTTTAGACTTGGAAACTTTTCGCATTACATGGAAAAATTCCTGGGATGTGGGATTTTTTCCGAGTTTGAGGGAGTCGTCTTGTTACCCGGAAAGCTCTTGTCCCCGGAATAGCTCTGCACCAATTGTTTCGGCTAATGTGGATATCACTGTATATGGGTGTGGTATGCTGTTCATTCTTTATTGGTTGCAAGGCTTCTGTTGGCAAGATTTAACTAATAATTATTAGTTGAATATTGCCAATTCAAATGTTTTTATGAACTCTTGTTTTTTTTTCAGTTAACATTGAAAAAATTAGTCACTGTGACAGATATGCTAAAGAAACACAAAGAAAAGTACCAAGAGATGATGAGGTGATGTCGGCCCCTTCCTGGCCCTGTGGACTGTTAGTGCACCCAAAATGCCTGGGTTTGCCCTGGTGGTATCAGCCTACTTTTGGCCTTGTGGTGTCGGTCCAGCCATGTGCTTGGGCTACTAGAAGTATAGTGACCCAGACAAATGTCAGTGCACCCAAGTGCCCAATGTTCCCAACACAAAGGCTGGTCCTGGGTGTACAGCACAGTGTCGGCAAAACAAGATACCCAGGATAGATATGGACTCTTCAGTGAAAGCGCCAGGATCCTGTGGTATAGGAGCTAGACCTTCTGAAATTTGTATCTGTGACCTATCAATAAGTAAATGGTGTGAGTGTTGAGAGACATGATGAACTCCTTCACTGGCTGATGACAACTATGCACAAAGTGTTGGTGATAACTGGTAATAATCCCACTTTAAAGTGTGGTGTGTAGCAGCAGTGGGTGGTATACACAGACCTGCACCTGGTGGAGTGGAGACTTGCCAATTTAGTGCAGCTCATACTCGGTAGACAGAACTTCACCCATGACTTACACCACAATGATCTCACAAGTGGCCACCAGTTGGCAGCGCTTCTGGACTTTCCTCTGTTGCACCCAGAGGAACACTGTGCAAGCCAAATTGTTTTTAAGATTTAACTTGCATGTGGTATAAACATCATTTGATTCTTACACTATTGATTGTATGGTGAGGATATATATTTGAATTTGTTCTATTGATCAATATGTTTGTGCAAATATGATCAGATACTTAACTCTATTTGGAAAGAATATCTTTAAAAATATAAATTGAGGTAGCTAGAGAGTGTAAGGCTGAACTTCATGTGTGATATGATGGCATTATGGAAGCTCAAGATGGCAACAACTGTGGCTAAAGTACCATTGATGGCTGCCAAAGGTGCTTTGCCAGTTACATGTGGTGGCTGGATGCCAATATTAGGTGTTAAGCATTATAAAGCATCTAGTTTGAGAGTTTAGCCCTTGGGAATTGAATAATATGGCTGTAAATGAAATAAATTTTCAGGTCTAGCTTGCAATTGTGCTGTGATGGTGCTAACGGGCTAGTTGGGCTCTTCCATTCTGTCATTCCCCCATTAGATGCCATAAGAGAGAGGTGCCATGTATTTCTGTATTGCATGCAACTGCATTGGTGCAACAAGCGTGAGTGTGGCAGTGTGACTACTCTGGTTGTAGAGTGTCCTCATGCTAGTGAATATATATTTGTTTAAGAATGCTCTGTCTAGTCTGTGCCAGGAGTCATCAAGGATGTGTCTTGGTAACACATCCCAGCTTCTTCACTCTTCACAGCTTGCTCTTCTCACAATGGACAGATTTAAATAGAGAACCTGGATTATTGAGGCATTTGTTTTCATCATGTCAGTAAGGTGACTGGGATGTGCAAGAGTCCTTGGGTGGTTGATGGCATTAAAAGAGCAGTTTATGTAATAGACTGTGAAAAGAGGATGAAGGACCAAGTCCACAATATATGGAGTTCTTGAACTTTACATTTGCAAGATTTTGGATTACCTTTTTCTCATTTGAACAAATAACATGAAATCTGATGATTTTTTCAGTATTATGTTATTGTTCTTCAGTTTATTTATGTTAAACAGAACATGCTTTTGTCTTTCTCAGTAAATACCTTTGAGCAGAGGTAAGCAGTGGTTGGCTGAATCAGTGTCACCTACTCAGACTACTACTGCAATTGGTGTAAGATTTAATGCCTGTTAATTTTGTGTGATTTTTGCTGCAAAGCAAAACCTACTACATTGATTTTTAAACTTCATAATAATTCAAAATCTACTATCATACCTCTTTTAATGGAGCCTCTGCCAACGGAATTTTGTTTAATGGACAGGAAAAATTAATCATTTAATAAGTACTGTAGAGGTATACAGTACAGTACTGTAATAGTAATTATAGTTCTATTCAAGAAAAATCAAACATTAGTAAAAAGAACCCACGATACAGTCTGCTGTCGTCTTTGTTGCTTACATTCTCTAAGCCGATTGGCAATCATCTCAAAACGTAAACAGTAGCCCGCCAAGAGTCTTGTCCGTTGCATCGCGGTAGGTCTCTTCACATTTTCACTATCTCCATGTGTTTTGTGAACATTTTATGCCCATTATGTCCGGGAAACCACCTGCAAGTGCATGTGTTGGTAAACCAGCCAAGGTGCTCGGGAAAGTCATTACTATGGACGTGAAAATGGAAGTGATATAAAGAGTTCAGGCAAGCAAGCATCAGGTTGGAGGAATGGGAGCAAGGCAGAGGTGGTAAACCACACATCAAGCTTCGTTGAAATTAACTGGTGAGTGTTAATTATTAAATTTAGTTTCATTTCTTTGGAATGTAAACGTTAAGTAGTGTCACTCGTGATGGCCATTTTTGTTTTATTATCGTTGTGCTAGAGTGGTTTGCTTGTCGCTTAATCTTTACTTTTCATACGGCAACGGTGGTGAAAAATCACTTGTATTTCTAAATAACGGCAACTTTTTTCTAGTGTTTATGACCTATTTTGGAACATGTAATCATTATTTAGTCATTCTTGATGAAAGTGTTCGTATATAAAAGGAGTTATTTATCATTTCGACTAATTTTGCTATTCGCAAGAACACATCTCCACGGATATTTCACTTAGCGGACCAGCCTCAAGAAGTATCTCGTCTGTTGTAAGAGGTATGATAGTACGGTATTTAGATTAACTCGTATTTTGGACAAGGAAATCAAGCGACCAGCCATGGACAAATTTTTTCATTATATTATATTATGTTTAAAATTTTATTAATACTTGTTACTTTATAATTTTTGCAAATAAATAATAGACTAAGTTTATGATTTGTGGCATGGATTGTGTAGGTTATAACAGTTTTGAAGATATATCAGTATAGTCAGGTTTATTGGAAATGTTGGTCAATGCCCCAAATTATATATTGTCTAAATAGTTTAAAGGTTACTCCTCAAAGCCTTGATAATGGAGAATACCTCTGACAGTGTTCAAAAGTGTCATGTTTGGGACCTCAAGTTTGTTGGGAGGGAAGAATACCTATGTGATGTGATTGAGAATCTATTGGGGCATATGAACAAGGTACAGGATGTATTGTTGATTACCTTGTGTTACCTGTTGGTATAGCAGCTTTGTCTCTGCTCTTATTTTGGATGCACCATTGATAATGGATTTTGTATTGAATTATCAGAATTGTGATGGCAGTGTTTCATTTCACCTGCCCTAAAGAATAATACAAAAGGATGGGGGTGTTTAATGCATCAGTGAATGGATCTGTGAAGCTGGCACATGCACACATTCATAACTTCTGGTAACAGTAGTTAAAGGAACTTTATTGATTCATCAAGATACAACCAGTTAATACCTGATGTGCACATTTCCTATGGTGAAAAATATGTGAGAGAGATGCAGGTTTTGCAGCCACATTTCTTGCATTATTTGCATATGAGTAAAAAAACAAAATCTTGACCAGTCATGAGGTTACTTGTTAAAAATTAAAAATTTCAAAATTGGTCTTTATTCTCTCATCTGTATCACAGAGCTTGTAAACTATAGCAAATGAGTGTAAATATGTTTGGGCAAGTTTTGCAAGGAAATACCTAATATGTGTGTGTGAGGCACCTGAAGACATTGATATGTAGCCAGATAGATTATATAGTAGCTACTGGGAAGGAGAGTTGCATGTAGTACGTATGCTGAGTGCACAACTTGAGATGCAGTTGGGAGGCTTGGAATGTTTGACAGTAATGAAGACAGTGTGCTCTGCTGGAGGGAGGAGGGGGTTACGCAATAATTCCTAATTCCACAAGTATACATATACCTTGTTAACATGTCAGGTAAAATATTCCTACTCCAAGTTTGATATAGCTACTAAATATATCTGTTTGCATCTTTTAAGTGATTAGTTAAGGCCATCATATGGATGAAATAAATTTCAGAACTAAAATATTTGATGATAGTCTAAAAAAAAAAATAAAACTTAAAAGATCTAGTCCAAACTGGTACCTCTTACCAGTTAATATTTATTGTGCGAACTAATGGTGTATAATGGCGGTGAGGCTAGTATTGTGAAGGTGAAAGCTGGCAAGACAGCTGCCACCTAACACAAGAATAAAACATCTACTCAGGCTACTTGATATTCCAGATTTACTCCTATAGTTTGTACAAATTATTATTGTTATGAATCCGTGATTGGTTAACTTGCGAGAGCCATGTTGATGCCCACCAATATTGTGCCATCTTGACAAGAAGTGTTATTGCTGGAACACTCACCAAGGTCCTAATGATACCATATTTAGTTTGTGGCAAAACAACTCTTGGTTTGTATTTCCTGTTCCTAAGTAGCCAATGTGGTGTAAGATTCAATAGGTCAAATATTTTTGTGATTCTTAGAATGTAAAAATAATTCCTGGTCTTTTGTTATTGTTTATACAGTGATGCTTTAACAATATGATATTAGTGTTTTGAACTTTTATTTTATTACCAAACCTCCACATACATATTATTCTGACAACTATTCATATCTACAACTTTTCGGTTTATCATATGCTTATACAATTGGGCATGTAACATAAGCAGTCAATGAGGATTGCTCAGGTTTCATGAAGTAATTAAACCCACTACAGTAGAAAGTTTTCTGACAGTGTTCCATCTTAAAGGGTAACAATATCTTTGCAACCACTGTGCAAGTACCTGTATGCTGTACATTAATACCTTCACAATTCATAATCAGCTATTTTTGGAAATTCCAAATTAGAAAAACTAAATACAGTGAAATAGACGATCATTTTACTGTGGTTGAGGGGAGTATTTTTTATATGGTTGGCGCCCCCCACCCCGGGAGAAAAATTTAGATAACGAGCTTCTAACACAATTATATGCCAGGGTTGTGTATCACCACTACTATCATTTTATTCCTACTTGTTTAGTGGCTTAATATTATATCTTACAGGCATATAACTTAATAAATGTGTCTGTCAGGAGTATGGAGTGGTGGTGGTGGTGGTGGTGGTAACGTCATGGCTGGCTAGCTTCATGTGAGCTGGGTTGCGTGTGCCCGGTTCCTAGTGGTGACATGTCGCTATCTTGCTTACAAATACTGTACTGTAGTCATGAAACTTAAATACAGCTCATAACTCTTGGTGTATATAATAAATACAAGCATGCAGTACTATATATTGTTTTCATGCTTGTATGTTTTAAAATACCATTTATTTTTTATTTTTTTTCATTTATTGGGCACTCCCCTACATCCTTGTGCAAGGTGAAGCGCAGAATCGTTTACAGCGCCCAACAGGGAAGCATGCTAAGTTCATGCTTGCCTTTATGTCTCATGAGTTAAGGGCGTAAAAGCCTGAAGAGTCAATGGTTTATGTCTAAGCAAGTTATTGGAAGTTCCAACAACTTGTCCCTGAATACGAATTCGCAACTTTCGACTTACAGCAGGTACCTACTTTGCTGCTAGGGACGAAGGGGACTAGGAAGAATGTCCAAAATACCATATTCAGTAGCTGCATCAGGTATCATAAATATTTATGTACAGTTGTGCGCCAGTTAACGTCCGTCCGAACAACATCCGATTGCATATACGTCCGTGGCCCATGAAAATATGGGAAAAAAACATTCAAACAACAGGACGTAGCGGACGTAAGTGGCCTTAGAGCGGGCGCGGTCACGCATGCATCGCGTGTTCTTATAGATTGTGCTGCCAGGCGTATAATGATACAGTACAGTAACTATATATCCATAATATGTTTTGATAGATATAAGAAATGTCTATGTTACTGGTTTATGTTTTTTGGCTATTGTAGTGTACAGTACAGTACTTTTAATTTGATTTCCTTACTTATGAAATAAAAAGTTTACAAACTGTATAACAGTGTATGCTTGGTACAGTACAAGTACACTGCAATATTCCACATACACGTAAGTATACTGTAAATACAAAGTTCACAATGCAATGTTCGGACAACGTCCAATTCGGTTAACGTCACGTATCTAAGACGTTAAGCGGCACATGACTGTATAAGCAAAGTAAATTTCTCCAATCACAGTCTGTGTGGCTGGCCGTCCGCTGCAAAGTTGCCACTTTTTTTATTTTACGTATATCTACCAAATAACTCGATAAAATGGTGCGTTTAAAAATTACAAACTCAATTTGTACACTACAAGATGAAAGTGAGTATCCTAGATCCACATAAGAAAATGGACAGTGAGACACTGACTTTGGTAGCCTTGCAGCATTGCTTCCACCCCTCGCTGGGTGTTTGATGCAGTTAAATAGTACAGTAATATTGGTTTAAATTAATAAAGCACAGTAAATCCCTGGCTCGGATAGATGATCTATACTGTATGACCTTTTATGAATCATTTTAAATAAATAACAAAACAGGTTAAGCAGAGGCAGCATCCATCAGTTAGCATTGGTATTCTATAACCATCAGATATAGTCACTGAAACTGTGAATGTTACGCACTTTGGAAGCCATAAGTGCTTTGTAATCTGCCAATGAAGGTCCTAGCTCTTCTACAGAAGCTGTCTAGAAAACTTTATTGAAACAATTAATATTGTGTGTGCTTAATTTTGTGATGCAACTTAAACATATTAACCCTACATAACCTAATGTATATTGGGCTTGATTTGCTCGTCATCTTTAATACAGTATTGGCTTAATGTTGTAGTCTGACAATTAGCATTCAATGTGAACATGTTACACATAGAACAATCTGCCTCTGGCAGGTGACCGAGGATGTGCCATAAAGTATACAGAAATGGAAACCTATTGTGTGTCAAAAGTGCTGCACTGAATGGGTTAAAAACTTGAGAGACTTTAACAGAGGTTTCTTTTTTATTGTGGCAAACAGAAAAAGAGGGAAATAAGCAATGTTTAAGAACTTAAATACTAGATACTAGTTGTTAAATACTGATAAAGATGGTGATGACTGGGACAAATAAATGTTACAATTGTCTCGCCAAAACACTGGTGAGCCCCCCCCCCCTCATGTGTGTATAAAATGCAATACAAAAAACAAATTTCACATCATTTACAACCGTTGAAATGCACATCAATATGGTAAGGATTATTGTACAATATATAGAAATTCAACTTACCTCAATTATGGGGCTTCAGTACTTGCACTTCTTTATGTTAGCCTGACACAGGTGATGCCTCCTTCTCTTGGGCCAGGCAGTGAATATCACTATTGTTATCAAGAGGTAAATCAGTTTTCTTTCTTCTCCTTCTTGAAAGGTAAATATTATTTTCTTTTGTTGTGACACTGGTCTTGGTTTTCTGTATTTCCAGAGGTCTTTCTTCCTAGTACAAATATTCCTGCTGATGGCATACTCTGCCATAATGGTAGATACAGTGGTCCCTTTTTCAAGTTTTTCAACAATTTCAAGCTTATTTATAAGAGAGAGATACACTCTCTTGTCCTTCTGTGGAATAACTTTTGGCCTAGTCATCTAGTTTTAGCACTATTTTGTTTAAACATAATATGAGGATTCCAAAATGATGCTACACAATGGTGTGACACAGGAAAAGACTGAAGAGCCATGCCCATGATGAATACCCTCACGGGGTTTTGGGTGGCCCCGTACCTTATACAGTAGTGTACTATCTTAACCCTTAAAGCCCTGGTGACATTCCTCAACAGTTCACTAAGGTGACCCCAGGTGATGTTTCTCAATGTTCTTTATTGGCAACTCAGCTCTTGCATATTCTCTTTATCGAGACTTGTGCCTCGTGGTCAGTCACCCGGCAACTATCGTGATGGATGCTCGTCTTCTGATCTGTTAAGTATTTTATAGTTCTTTTGAGGATAATAGAAATATAAAATGTTTTGTAGTACAAGTAGCTATAAGATAGAAATATGATATAAATGTGATTTCAATAAAGAACTGTGTGTTGCAAGTGCACGTCAACATCACTTCCCGTTTGCAGCAGCAGCTTCAAACAGCACATCTTTCATCACTGCTCATCAACACTCCAGACAACTCTCCAACCATGCTACAATAAAAGTTGAGTGTAAATATTGTATGCGTACATTCTTCTGTTTTTTCTCTTACTGATTAACCCATTTATAAGGTGACAATGGTCCCCCCCCACATACCTTTAGGGGGCTGGCAGGTCCTGTGTTGCCTGGGCTTTAAGGGTTAAAATCTCACTTATTTTCTATCGTTGTTAAACACTAATATACTGTACTGTACAAAAATAATTAAGAAAAGTATCAAAACCTGGAAACTTCATCTAACCTACCTTACTGAATGAACTAAATCATTGTTACTAAATACTAATACTGCATACAAAAAACAGTTGAGAAAAATATAATAGTAATTAGTGCGTTGACTTTATCAGTGGCAGTGAACACAATTGATTATTATTCAAAATTTGCTTTACAGTATTTCAGCAAGGGTCCAGCCCCAGTGTTCTTACTTATGGAAGTTTTAATGCAGGTTTTCCCCCATCTAACTGAAACTTCGGCAACTTAAAAAGCACCTCTGAAATATGTCTGATTTTTAAAAGAATGAATCGGTGAGTATTGCCAAACTTGAATATAATATTTTACTTTATTTTATGTAATTCAACAATGGTCTTTTTAAACTGGTATATCTGCAATGTATAGGCAATGGTGGCAAGGGGAAAATGGTCAATTATTTACTCGTTTATATTTTGTCTCGAAACAACTTTAAATTACTACTCTGTGTTATGGTCAGTTTCTAGTAAGTTGTAGCATTCTTTTGGAATTTTACCAGCCACCAGATGACCTTTCCCCCCACAAGATAAATATTTGGTGTTAGTAAGTTCTGGAATTGATATACAAGTTTAACTTTTCTTTTTTTGTAAGAATTTTATTTATTTAGTTGATCGTGTAATAATTTTCCCACAAACCAAATAAACATTAAAGTAAGAAAAAATAATGTTGTCAACTTGTGCACATATACATATAGCTTAAACTTTTACACTAGGAGAGGTATACAGTATATATGAGGGTGTGTACAGTACTGACCCATACTCATGACAGGCTGCTGGAGATAAAGTTATGGCTCTCACTGGGGATTCAAACTTGGGACCAATGGACTTTTATGGCTGTGCCCAAAGTCAAGTGACGTCCATAAATACACTCTTAAAGTGGCCGAGACTACTTCATTAAGTAGTTATGTCTTCCTGTTACAGCCAAATCGCTAGAGGGATCTTTAGAAGTGACACCCGGCATTTAGTATAGAAGGCACCAAGTCGTGACAACACAAAGCACGTGCACAACCGGCTCATCATCTGTGTTGGCCATAATGGGTTTCAGGATTCAAACCCATTAGTCTTGGCTGATTTGTAAGCTATCCATAGTGAAGGAAGGTGGGTTAGCCAGGTCACTGACTATAGCTCTGGGCTTGGCAATACAAAATTAAAATTCTCATTTATGACTTGATACCCATTGGTAAGCGGCCTCTGTAATTGAAGCAGCTAGATAGCACTAACTGTTCCAACTACTAATGTAACAATGCATCACACTCGGAGAATTAACCCAACAACAACCTAATGCAACATATCATTTGGATCTTCTGAATTTTTATGGAACAAACTCTTCTCATGTCAGCTGGTGTGCCCAATGCTAGAAAAGGTCTCCATTACCCAATGGGATTCTATATACTGTACAGTCGGCCACAGGAATAAGCATACACACTGTAGCCTTAAGGTCCGAAAATGGTCTGGGAACGTCGAAACTACGCATCCAGACTCATGATGAAACTTAGCTCCCCCCACCTGTTATCTCTACCTATTTTCTGTTTCCCCTTCTTTATTATTCTATTTACGCCTCTTCCTTCCTTTACTAATCAAAACATCTGTAAAAAAAAAAAGTAGGGCAAGAGAAAAAGTGGGGGAGGAGGAGGGAGCTGTACAATAACTGCAATCCCATTCGGCAACAAGTTTACTACCATTGGATACAATATATTACTTGTAATACAAACACAAGTCACTAGTAAAACATTCACAACAAATGTATTTATAACATATACAGTATGTAGGAATAAAACATAAATTACAGGTCATTTTGTAATTTTGTCTGTTCTGTTCAGGACAGTGTTACCAGATATTTTGTTTCAAACACGAACCGTAGGTGTATACTTATTCTTGTGGCCGACTGTACAGTACATTCCTTTTTGTTGAAAAAGGGATAAATTGCATCTTCAGAAAGGTGTATCAGGCCTTTCTGAGAAAGGTTCTGACAAACGAATAACTAAAGAGGTGGGTAATTATGCTCATAAATCTTTTTGGCTCAACACAATCAAACTTCTCATCAATTTTGAGGGAATGTTATAAAGGATAGAGGTTGTAGGGGAAATGGTTTCCTGATGGCAGTAAAACATTGGTGATGATTGGGAAAGAAACTCATTTAGGCCTGAAAAAGGGGAAGGAGCTGTGTATGGATGGAACAGCTTTGTCTGGTGTTGCCTAGAATTTACAGATCCACAGAGTAGCTTTTCCAGTACAGTATAGGTTTGTTATAGTTTCTTTCCTTCAGAAAGGACTTAATGCATGTGGGACAACACTTGCAGTTCGGAAGGTCAGGTTAAATAAGATTAGTCTGTCACTGATGTCAGGTCACCTGGGTCTAGACTGACAGCCAAAAAGGGCACATTACACCAGCCACCTAGTAAAGGGAAACTGGTCATAAATGAAAATTCATTGAAATCAGAATAAACTTAACTAGATTTAAAACTTACAGGTTAAAAATCTCAAGCCGAGTTTCTTTGCTTATCAGCCTGTCTCTGTAGGTAAAGACTTGTATGATGGGTAGCAACTCTGTGGAGAAATGGAGTACGGGCTGCACTCACTGCACCAGAACCAATGGCAGACCTGTACTTGATGATCATTCCTTCATCTTGCTCAGCTGGTTCCATAAACTGCTGCAGGGGAATAAACTGGTCAACTTGCTCTACAGTCAGACGGAAAAACTGCAAAGCATCAGATTTATCACCCCACAGTAACATGCGAAAGTCCACAGACCAGTATTGTTGCAAAGGAATGAGAAGAAACAAGGCAAAGGTAGAATCCCCATATGATACACTGATGAACTGCTCCAACATATTCCTGTACCAGTCAGTGAATGAGGTAAAACCTTCAATTGTACTGCTTGGATCAAGTTTTGAATAACCCTCACTGCCAAGAAGTTCAACAACACATCCCTGAAGGTTTGAGCTAATGCAAGCATCTAGGAACATATCACATGCAACCAGAAAGACTAATGACAAGTGGTACATCCAAGTTGTGGTGGTGGTAGTATGGATTGTGGTCTTGCGGTGCTTGAGAGTTAAGTAAGCCATCTGTAGGCACCTTGTAACAGTCAAGATATCCTCTGGTGTAGACAAATCACTTGAGTGTCCTGCAGCTTTTTGTTCCTGGGGTTGGGGTGGACGCTGGGATACTTTGAAAACGTACTTGATGGGATTCAGTGACCAGTAACTGTCAAGAACGAGCGGTGACTCGGTCTGACTTATTGTAACCCCATTAATGATGAAGGGAATGCCGTTTTTTAGTACTACACTAGCATCATATTCTCTCTTACTCACCAAACTTCTAATAAGTTCTCTTTCAATTGATTTCAGAGATTGGCAGATACTCTCAGTCAACTGAAGTGGTGAGAGGACTGGCTGGGTTATGGCAGGAGACTTGAGTGGTTCATAATTATTCAGAGAAAGGTCCCCCACATGGGTGCTCATCTCAGTTAGATCTGATATGAATTCTTTAGCACAAATTACATTTGTTAAAAGTTCTTTGATTATATGTTCATCTCCCTTATGGACACATGCCATCATGCACATGGCTGTCTCATGGTACAACTGTCTTCTGCTGCAACCTTTTAAAGCTGCCAGTTGCAGCAAATTACAAATAAAGTAAGTCTCAATTCGTGTTAGCCACTGTGAAGACAGTTGGTGAGAAGACTGACAAACTTTCTTTAAGTAGACAGATATTTCATCAGAATCTAACAATTCACATAATGCATGAGCATTAAGAGCAGGATGAAGGGTGTGGAGAGACACAAGGAGGTTGGTGATTGGAAGCAGCATGGGGTGAGGAGAAGACGGACGCAATACAGGAACAACCTCGCCACCAAAGGTGACACAACCCGCTGATCCAAGGTTGTTTGGATCACGTTCAGTGCCTGGAACTAGGTCACTAATGAGAGATGAGTGACTTGGAAGTGAGGCAATTAGTGTTTTGAAATATGGTGATATAAGGATGGGTGAGATTATGTTATTATGAAGATGCTGAATTTTCTTGTTGTGGACGTCACCACTGTATGAAGTCTGATCTTTCCACTTACAATAGTAAGCCTCCAGGAAATTACAGCAGCTGCCAATAAGTCTGAGTGCTGAGAATGTGGCCTCATTGCTTCTTGTCAGCTGTGCTAACCATTTTGTGAGACATGTTTCCACCAACTGGGGTAGGTCCTTGAGGTCATCCCAAGTCAACTCAGGTGGCACAAGAACCTCTGCCTTGCCATCAGCACCTATCACTGTCCCCTGATTCAACTTCATTCTGTTTTCTAAAAGTGAATGTGTGGCAGCCACATTCACAGCTGCTGTTAAAGCAGCAATCATGTGTGCTCCTACATCATAATTGAACTTATTCTTGTCCGTCTCTTCGTTGACCGATACCTTATCCCTATAAAACACCAGTTGCTTAACCAACAATGGGTAGAAACTTGCAACAGCTTCCTGAGACTTAGAGAGTCCATAAGTGAGAAGCACAGCCCACATACGATATGCCTCCTGGCTCAGTGCTAAGGCTTCTTGGAGAGGTATACTGACTTCACTGGGCTCAAGGGACACATATGTCAAGACATGACTCATAATATTGTGAGTGTTGACCAGAACAGCTGCCAACTGCCGACCCTTGGTTGCTAGTATCTGAGGATAAAGAAGAATCACCATTACTAAGCTTTAATTCTAAATTGTTAAACAGCTTTAACCAGGACATCTTTAACTTCCTTCATAATATTCTAATGTAAAATATATTGAATCCAGTACTTTATACGTAAATGGTAGATTGATCCTCAAACCTTATTTTTCACCTTCTGACATTACTGAGCCATGGCAGCTTCATAGTAGCTGTACTGTGCCATTTTGTTCTGCACTTTCACAGTACCTATAGACTATACTATAGTGCTGTACTTATAACTCGGGGCAAACTAACTAACTATACCGATATTATTGCTGTACATATCAACCACATAAATGAGACGAACTATAATAATGTACATCTACTTACCGTCAGAAGACGCAAGGCGTGCCTTAGAGGTATGCCATAAACAGAAGTCATTGAATCTACAGTCTCGCCAGTAAGCAGAGGCGACAGATTGTGTGGGAGAAAGTTTGTCATGATGGTAGAGATGAGGCGCGGGGTGCGAATTAGCGTCCAGGCAGCTGTGAGGGAGTGACGCACCATACGCAGGAAGATCCCCATGATGTTTATAACTGTCTCTGGACCAGGCTTGATGATCTCCAGCAAGTACCTGTGGGTTTACACTACATAGTAATGACTCTAATTCTGATTTTCAAGACTTCCTTTATAAGAAAGTGTAACTAAAACATCAAAGTCAACAAAACTACAGAACTGTACTATGGAATACCCATACTGTACTGTATATTGCATCAGAAAAGTAAAGTCTATTCAATCCTAGTTGAGAGGAGGTGGTTAGGAATTGATAGTTACTTTATAGTTTGCCACAATGTACAATCCATGCTGGCAACACTACAGATACAGCACCGTAGACCCTCAAATCTACAGACCTCGATTTAACAAATTTCGGAAACAACAACTCCTGAGGTGTCAATTCCGTATTGGGAATATTGGACTGAGACCATTGTTTCGAAGACTGGCCGTTAGGTGGCAGTGGTGAGTCGGCACCCAGACCTGCACTTAGGGTAAAAGTGCTGTTGTTCTCGCAGTGTTTATTGTATAAGATTCCATTGGTAATATGGTAAATTACCGTACATTGACACATCATCCGATCGTGATCTTCAACCCTTTTATGAACACCTTTGCTCATTAAGGGAAATCATCAAAAGGAGGCAGCATCAGCATGGGACTAAAATTTTTTTTTCACTCATTTTTCAAACGTGTTGATGATCCTAAACCACCTCCTCCACTGTAACCCTCTACAAGTGAGGGGCCAGAGCTCCACTGAGTCAGAATAAGTCATTCTGAGTCACCACTATATGATCATGGGATAATAAACTCCTCTATCAACCATAAAAGGCAAGTGAAATTACTATAAACTTCTTTATATACAGGTAGTCCCCGACTTACGACCGTCGGGACTTATGACCGCCGCAGTTGTGACCATTTTTTTTCTCTTTTCTTTTTTTTATTTTTCTCAAATGACACACGCATTTTCTACACCGAAACGTTTCCAGTTAACGTAGTCTCCATGTATAATTAGAAAATTATGGGGGCCCCATGTGCATTCAGCTGACTACATTAAAGGTAAGTGCTCAGTCACACTGTATCCATTCCTCATTATTTATTACTTTTACTGTACTGTATTTCATTGTAGATTTTTTATTTAAATCTTTTTTTTTTTTTTAATCTATGTCGGACTTACGACCATTCTGACTTAAAACCTGGATTTGGGTCCCTAACCCCGTCGTAGGTCGGGGAGCACCTGTACTTTCATTTACAATGTTTATTATATCTTTAATGTGTTTTCCTGTTTATTGTGTGTACAGTATTGTTTATTTTTCCTTTGTTTTTATCCCTTATTTAGATTCAATGGTCAATTGGCATTAGCGGACTACCTCCCCCCCCATTAGTCCGTAGAATCGAGGGTCTATTACATATATATATATATATATATATATATATATATATATATATATATATATATATATATATATATATATATATATATATATATATATATATATATATATATATATATATATATATATATATATATATATATATATATATATATATATATATATATATATATATATATATATATATATATGCAGTATATATGTTTACCAGATTTAATTTAAACTATTCAAAGTGAAAGATGAGCTTGATTGGTCTTGCTTTTATAAGCATAAAACACAATAGTATGTGTTTCAGACACTCTTAATATTTTATTTAGCTAACCCCCAAAGGATTTTACTTAGAACAGAGGGGATCCCATACACAAGTGGTTAAGTGGAGCCTTACTTGATCATATTATAAAAGTAGGTTGGTTCAAGGTCAGTTAAGTTTGCACAAGGTCCTGAGAAGGTTCGAGTTCACCGAGATGAATAATTTAACTGCAGTTCATAAGACTCTTGTATCCCTCTTTAAATATAAATGGAGGTAAGTACACCTGCCTCTTTAGCTCCTACCACTGAGATATAAATCCCTTTTTAATAACATAGGGGTAGTCAGTGTGATGTGTTAAATTCTAATTTAAATAGGAACAGCTGGATATCATTTATTGGGAAAAAATTAAAACACCTCAAGCTAGAAAAGTAACACAGAGGGTGTCTTGGGTAGTGTGAAGCAGCCAATATTTGAGAAGGACACATGGAGGAACACATTCAGGAGAGAAATGGGGAGGGAATAATAGAGGAAGAAAGGGTAAAAAAAATACTGTATGTAGTAATAAGGCAGACATGAGACTCTTATGTCATGGTCATCCACTTCAGAGGGTGAGAGGTAAGATGTATGATAGATTATGATGTCCATAAATATTTAGTGACTAACCAGCCAGTTGCAGACAATAAGCACACATCTGAACACCCAACATCTCCGTCATACCTCAGTCTGATGTGAGTATCCATCCTAACTAGAGCACGAATTATATCAAGCTTGATGATCTCAAAGTCCTTCAACTCTGCTTCTTCTTGGTCCAATTCTTGTCGTATCTAAGTGTCAAATAAGATTGTGGTAAATTATGAAAAAATACAGCCGACTTATAATTATTAAGACTCGGCTAAAGCTGTGGGTAAAGCAAATTAGGTCTACACTATTGATGTGATAAAATACCCTAAACTGTATCTAGTATAACACCTGCGTGTATGTGTGTGTGTGTGTGTTGATTTGAGGCCTCGTGTGTTCATGACATACACACACATCATTTACCGCACATCACAAGTACCAATATTTGTGACTTTCTGTAGTAAATGGTTGGATAATTTTATATTATAAATGACAAGACACAGATACAGGTATCCCCCGAGATACGAACGTTCGTGATATGAAAGTTTGCTTATATGAATTTCCTAAATTGACACTGTACTATTTTGAGAAACGAAAGTTTCCCTCCCACCTATATGAATTTGGGTCCTGGCAAAAATTCAAATTTTGCACACCGGGAGTCAGATGGCGCAGCCTTCTTGGGAAGAGATGCACAGAGACGTATTCTCGCTCACTGATCAGGTGAAGTGATCCTTTTGTTGTACCTTTCGTTATGGCATCCAAAGGTTCTGCTGAATATTTGGTTACCCACACGACACTGAAGAAACCACGGAAGGCTGTGACTCTTGAGACAAAGCTGGAGGTAATTAAGTATAATGAATGTGGTGATGACCCTACCAAACATCGGGAAACATCACGGTGTGGCTGCTTCTACTGTGGCAGACAGCAGTGATGAGGTGGATAACCCTCCTCATCTTGGGCCCTTACTCAGCCCACCCCTGCTCACCCCTTGTGGCTGTGAGCTCAGACTGCCCTCCCAGCCCAGCCCAGACAGCCTACCCATAAGGTAATGTACCAAAGTTAAACAGTATTTTAATATTTTTTTCATGTGTTAGGTATGGTAGTAATTTCATGTATAAATTATAGTAGTTTATTGTATATCATTAGTTAGGTCAGTTTTGCTCTTGTTTCTGAAGTGATTTCATGTTTTTGGGGTATCATATTGGGAGTAATTTTGTCATTGGGGAACCAAACCCTATTTTACCCATGTTTATCTTTTTGTGATATGAAAAATTCACCTAAAGAATGTTTTGCTTTTTAACCTAACACATTCGTATCTCGAGGGATACTTGTACGCAAACACATACTAACTGGATATACTGTACTGGAAAAGATTTAAAAAATAAATAAATCATAATAATTTAAGAAAACAACACATTATAAGTCTGGGATGAAACAAATAAATATACTGTATAAAAAGTTACAAAATAGTTACCTTCTCACTGGCATGAATGTCACTGGATATTCCCGGCTCTAGTCCTGCAGGGAGCCAGGGTTGTGCCAAGGCCAAGCACTGTTCATCAGGTTCACTGGCTATCAGGTAGTACAACCCTCTCACTGCTTCACTGTACACAAGGTGCGATGAGTCATCAAGAGCAAACCTCAGCAGCAGAACAGCACCGGCCTCTACCTGGCATTCCCCCATAAGATGATACAAGAGTTAGTACAGTACCATCCACATATCAGTAAAACCTATATGGTTTTTAACATGAAAAACCTCTGCCAAACTTTACATTTGTTACTACCGTATGTATTATTCTGGAACACTATTCGCGACACCTGGTTTGCAAGTGTTTCTATCTCTCTCTCGAACCAACAACTAGTGAACAAATCTTCTTGTTGGTTTACTGAAATCTAATCAGGGGATTTTCCTAATGCATAATGTACTCTATTGTGTCATCTTTCATTTTATGCCTTTGTGTGCAGGCTTATATATATATCTGTGTATATGGATGTTGATTAATGATACTGTGATGTAAATAATGGCCGATAAAAAATCCTTAGGAAAAAATAATGTACACATACATCAAGTTAGAATAACACCTCTGCCTGTGCTAAGACAAAGTTCATAACATAATAATATTTTACAGAAAAAGTCCAAAAATCCGGATGCCAGAAATCCGGACCACCTGAGAATCCGGAATTCGAAAACTCATTTTTTTTTTAGCTGGCTTTTGTGTACCGGTATGTGCACATGCATGAGTGCCACAGCTGCACAGCGACAACAAGCGACCACGCAGTCGCCACTTTAAAACGAGCAATCAAACTGTGACAACGTATGTAATTTTGAGTCCTACTCTTTCCATTTACAGAGTACTGTACAAACCCATAATAATGGCTCCTAAAGTAGATAAACTTTGTTGTGTGAAGAGAAAGAAGAACACGTTGAAATTGTGACAAACTTGAAATAATTAAGAAACTAGAACGTGGTGTGAGCAATACTTTTCTAATGGAAACGTATGACATTAGAAAGTCTACAATTTATGATATAAAAAAGGCAAAGAATAAAATTCTAGAATTCACAGCTTTTTCTTTAAAACTGCTCGTTTTGATAAATGAAGCATGCTATATTTGCTAATGAATAAACTATCAAAATGTACCTGTTCATCTCTTCTTTATTCCTCCTTAAATTTGAATTTTAAAAGTAACATGAGAAAATAAGGAGTCTGCAATAGGCCGGTTGGCCTGTGCATGGCAACTCCTGTCGAGAGTTACTACCACTCTCTATCATCCATGAATATATCCAGCCTCCTTTTGAATCTTTCCAGCGTTCCAGCGCTTACTACAAAGTTGCTAAGCTTGTTCCACTCGTCCACCACCCTATTTGTAAACCAGTTCCTTCCTATCTCCCTCCTAAACCTAAACTTATTCAAATTAAATCCGTTGTTCCGAGTCCTATCCTGCTCGGATATTATAAGAACTTTATCTATATCACCTTTATTGATTCCTTTCACCCACTTGAATACTTCTATCATATCTCCCCGCACTCTTCGTCTTTCTAGGGAATGCAAGTTAAGTTTCTTTAACCTATCCTGATATGGAAGGTTTCTAAGTCCCGGAATCATTTTCGTCATTCTTCACTGCACCGACTCTAGTGAATTGATAGTCATTCTATAATAAGGGCACCAGAACTGAACTGCATAATCGAGGTGCGGCCTGACTAGCGCCTATACTGCCTGAGAATCCGGAAAATCCGGACCGACCCGATCCCCAAGCAGTCCGGATTTTTGGACTTCTACTGTACAAACAATCGAGCAAGTATAACATCAAGCCTTTAATTTATTAAGAACAATACAGTATAGGAATTGAATACACAAACCTCAGAGCTTAATATGAGGTGGAAAGGAAGGACAGACATAAGTGTAATCCAGTAAAACCCTCAACATTAATAGGCAGATGCATAAACATATATTAACCCAATATCATAAAGTACATAGTTGTTTGTATTATATAATATATCTAAAACTAACATGACCAAAGAGAGTTACAAAGACTTACAGTCAGTTGTACTACAGATGGGTTGACACACGTGTCATAGAGGCCTTCCTTAGCATTTCTGAGGATGTTAGCCAACGTACGTAGACCCAAGTGGCGCTGTTGGAGCACTTGTGATCGTATGAGTATGAAGAGTTCATCAAGGGTGTAGCCGGCACGACCTGGAAATATTTAAGACTTGAAATCCATCCTCTCATCACACTATCTTATGAGTTTCACCATTATGTGGGAAATAAACAGCAATGAAATTTGTGGAGTCCATAACAAAGTTGCTGCATTTGGTCCAAGCTACACCACATTTGTGGTGTGAAAAGAAAATTGCACTTTTAATTGCCACTTCTATACGAAATTGCAGTCTTCACCTACCCCTACCATCCCATACACCACCTCCCTCCCTCCCAAATTCTTTTTTGTCCACAACTGCACCAAATAGCCGACCTATGGTACATGGGTAGCCTGTGATGTATTGGTAAGCATGCTTACCTCGTAAGCAAGAGGGCTCGGATACAATCCCTGGGTAGGGTGAAGCTATGGGCAGGTTACTTTGTCATTGTCTCTGTCTAACCAGCAGTAATTGGGAGTATTTTGTGATTACATGACCCTTTAAACCCCTTGTGTACAGATTCCCTTCTGAACTGAATAAAATCATTTGGTGTTAGACAAATAAAATATTAAAAGTGGCATTCCTGTAGGAGGAAAAAATGGCAAAATTCCAAGAAAAGATGATGAATACTGGCATCCCTGGGTACCCATAAAGTAACCTACTTGTCAAACAATTAATAGCCTCCAAGCATTAGGTTATAAAATGATGAATTTCACTGAAAGACACTCAAAAGTTTATACTAAAAAATACAAAACTGTACACATAGAAAATTGAGCTAAAAAAGGCAAAAGTGTAAAAAAAGTTAACCAACCTGGCTCCTCCCCATGATGATGGAGCCCTTCCCTATAGGAGACATCTGCATCATATGGCAGAATATCACCCTCAAAGTTGAACCTGGCAACAAATCCCTCACTGTCCTTCAGGGGTTTAGGCTTTGGCATGTTAGTCATCCATTGTAGCTTCTCCATGTCCACCTGGAAATATATATCATAATAGACAGATTAATATATGAAGCTGACTTTAAATTCCAATAATAGTCAAAAAGTATTTGTCCAATTAAAAGAAAATCTTCAAAAATGTGTTATAAATCTACTGAGTGACCAAGAACATTAAAAGCAACATTCCAATATCACAAAATATCCCCATTATTCTCAATACAGTATCAAATTAAAATCACAACTTGCCTTGTCCATGTGAAGCCACTTGCGTGCTTCCGATGGAGGTATTGGCAGCTCTAACTCAAGATTTTCTTCATTATCAGCTACTTCCTTCATCTCCACATCACTGGAGAATTTAACTGAGCGAGTTTTAACATCTACACTGTCCCCTTCATGCATGGGTTCACTGGAAGATGGGGCATCAGAGGAGCTGGGACGGCCTTCTTCACTTCTTTGTAAATCTTCGCACTCCATGGGAGTGGATTGTGCTGTTTTCTTTTCATTATCCACAGCCAAGTTTGACTGGTCTGAAGACTTTTTATCACTAGCTCTTGATGCACTATCCTTCTGTGCCATTTCTTTTCTCTGACGGAAAGACTGCAGTAAGGTGATCTGTTCCGAGGTAAGATTAGAGAAGAGCTCTTGTTTCTCTTTCATCCGTTCTTCATGGGTCATGCTGGCAAGCTTGCCGATGTTTTGCTGGTGTATCTTATCCATTTCACTTTTGTTTTGTTGAATTCCATCCCCTGTGATGACACAACTCTGTTTGCCTGAGTAAAAACAAGTCATTTGAATGTAAATTTGTGATGAGAACGAGAAAATAATGTACAGAGTATTTATGATAAATGAGAAAGGAACTTTATTATGAAAATAAAACTCAACTCTCATTAATTCAGACCCACTCTCTTGAATTTCAGCTAATTTGCACTAAATATTTATGTCCAATGATTCCCATATATTTCTGATGGCATCTGGAGAATACTGTGCCTATCCTTCCCCATGCAATTCCACTCACAAGTCCAGCTGTTCAGGAAATATAAAACCAAATTAGGGGGTTAGGTAAATGGATTAAAGGTGTGAAGATTGAAGTGAGTTTGTTACGAATACTCAAGGCCTCACCACTATAATCCTATTACCTAGTCATCCACTATTAAAAATGAACTAAGGTTGTGAAATTTTAATATTTGTCTGGGGAAGGACAAAGTGACTGTTATGATTCTGTTGTTTCGCTTGATAATGCCTGTCAAGACCACTGAGCAGCTGAAAGTAAAAGACTTCAGCAATACACTAGATCAAGGGGAGATTGAGGGAAGGAGGGTGGAGTCTGGGTTGCATTTTTGTATACTTTTAAAATTAGAAGATACTGTAGTAGAATCTGGAGAGGTGTTCTTGAAGATATGATGTTAGTACAAATTTTACATAAAATAATAGGACTATATGCAACAACTCAAAAGTAATACAGTACAATAGTGATTCACATAAGCAGCATTGCAGCATATTCCTACCTAAGGCTGAGAGTCTGGGATCTTGTGAGGCATGGGCTGTTACAGGTGAACCTTCGCTGGAGATGGGAACACTTTTGAAACATTCTTCCTTGACTATCAAGCCTTTTTTCTCCAAATTCTGTAAGTATATAGACTTCTTCTTTGTTCCAGGGCCAGAGTTACTTACTGTGCCTTTCTGTAACAAAAACATTCATGTGTTACTGTATATGGTGCACACCATTCTTTCATCAATCCACATTAACTAAACTAGTACAGTACAGTATGTATTTTATAATTTATAACAGTTTTTATCATGCATGTATAATTGTAAATTAATTATTAGTCATCTGGACCCCCCCCCCCCATGATGCCCCTGCACCTTACTTTCGGACATTATTTCAGAAGGTAACTGAACAGTTGATTAGCAAGAATATGTAGATGGAAAAGAAAAATTCATTAAATAATAAAGAGTTGAATAATCAAATGACAAAAATCATTTTAACCAATCGGGGGCGACTGTGACCAGGGTGTGGGGCATAGTTGCCGAGTTAATTTGATTATACTGTACAGTAGTATAGTAACCCCTCCAGCATGATTTGTAATGTTATATATATTGTAGGCCCACAATGGTAACGTGGAGAAAATAATTCTTGAATAAAACATACAGGTAAGGGGAAACACTGTAGCACCTTAGCTTTTATCTTTATTCAAGAAAGTATATATACTGTATTCAGTATTCATATATATAAACCATACCAAAAATAGAAGACTGATCTTAAAATACTGTTGTATAAATGAGTTAGGACGGGAGCAACACTGTAGAGTTGACAAGTCGAAGGTCATAACTTACCAAATTTTGCAGTCTTTGGGCTTTAGGGAAGCCATGAGGACTGGGTGTTGGATGCCACTCCTGGAGACTATGGCCAGCTGGAACCACACGCTCAACAATTCGTCCAAGGACAGGAACTTTCTCCTTTTGTGAAACTGTTAGATAAAAGCTGTACAGTACACTGCAAAGAGTCTTGTGGGACTCTCAGAGTAAGTATATACAGTACAAGATTATCAAGTACAGTAAAGTGTTTTACAATACACCAAGAAGAGTCCAGAGTTCCTCTCATTGAGGAGAGATTATTTACCCGGTAAGTGAAATAACCAATTTCTGGTCATTTAACCAAACAGTTATCACAAGGCTAGAAATTAAGTTATCCAACACTGTCATAAAGTCTCTCTTTTTCTTTCTCACACACACACACACAAGATAAAGGATGTATACAGTACTCACCAACTTCGGTCAATACAGTGTTATCAACAATGCCTTCCTTCTTTTTCTTGGCAGCTCGATCCTGAGCAAACTTGGACCTGGGTGTGGCTGCCCCCGTATCTACAAAACATCACTTGGTTAAAGTATATGGATAAAAAAAAATTAAATAACATAAACAAAATTTAAATTTGAAGTGGAAAGAGAAAGCCAACATCTGTTTTGTATTTATCCGGAGAAATTTTTTTCTTACAGCTGTTGTTCCCACTCTGTAACAGTGGGTTGGTGGTAGGAAGGGCAGGGGACAGTGATGATGATGACTTTACCTGTACTGTACATGAAATTCCAAGATTTAGTTTAGTTATATGTATACTATATTGAAATCAACATAAACATCACAGATCTAGGATGCATATGATAGGTTCAGTATTGCAGTCTTGTAAAATCAAACATGAGTATGAGAACAGGAAAAGAGAAAAAAAATAAAGTACTGTACAATATTTATTGCCAACTTATATAATTCCAGATGGAATACACAATTACAAAGAAATGGAGAACTAAAGCCTGAAATCCCATTCTATAGCTGAGAGACCAGTAAATATCTGCCATTTAAAACACCCCCTGAGAGAAAGTGCCACTATCAGGGGATGAAATATCTTGCAGCAGGTTACACTGCCTTTATGGCTTAGTGTAAATAGTGTGAAGCAGCTTCTCACCCACCACACCAAGATCAAGGTTTACCCATTTAGATGTCTCATCAAGAAATCTTTGCTAAGGACTATGCTCCTCATTCAAGGGTCAGCAGTGATTATTAACTGGAGTCATCAAAGTTATGCTTAGGCTACAGCAAAGACCATACAGTATCATGAGCTTAAGTAATTGCACACTAATATACAGTAAATTACCATGGGAAGATAGTAATGTTTCAGCATAGTTAGATCAGCTCAAAATTATATGACAATGTGAGGCTTGTCTAATGATGTCCTCGTGACAATAGCAAGCTCTACCATGGCATTTTCTATTGGTGGAATCTCACAAGCCCCCAGTGATGACCTGTACGCTATAAATTAAGCCTCTACAGTATACCTGATGATTTTGGGGACACAGGCTCCTCTGTCTTGCGTTTGTTGACAGAAATAAGCTTAGCCGATGGTTGAAATTCACCACGAGCCATCAGCTCTTGTTCCTGCTGTAAAAGGTCATCATCTGATTCACCCGCAGTCGGTCGCTTCAACATTGTGTCACTGGAATACAGAGAGTACAGGACATCTGGTTAGAGAAGCTTCAAAATGGAAGGTGATAAGTCCTTCTGCAAAGAAATGTGATGTGAAATTTACCTGTGAATATAAAATAAATGGCAGACCTTTTCCGAATCTTTACCTTGTATGGGCCACACCTATACTAGTTTCGGTAAAGGTGGAGGAGACAGTTACCACCAGAAATATCTTATGGAATTCAACCAAAATTTCTGGAGATACTTTTGCAAGATACTGAACACAAAGACACAAAAATGGAAGAAAGAATGCACAGAACCTATTGGAACCTGACCTAACCTACCTAACCTCACCGAACTTCCTAACCTGTGCATTGGCATTTTTATTTTCTTACTATCAACCAAACAGCATCTCTAAAAAAAAATAACGAATTCAATCCAAATCATAATAAACACGCCTGATGAGATCGTTGTTCATTTCTTAACATATAATTAAAGACCGCGGATGATCCCGTACCATAAACGATGTGAACCAAACACAGGAGATCCGATGTCGCCATAATTAAGGATAAATATAAAGGACATAGACGTGAAATTACTGTCACATGATCAGTATTTGTAGTGTTTTTACCTCGTTATTTCCTTCTTCTTTCATGCCATACCAACTAACAAGTAATTTATGATTGAAGGATAAGCTAAATAGAAAAGATACTACAATATTGTCGCTTTGATTTTATTACTCAGTATTATCCAAACATCTTCTGAATATTAGGTGCAATTTAATAAAGTCATGGGTCCTCCTCAGGCATAAGGGCTCATTAGATAGTGTATGAGGAATCAAGGAGACAATTACCTTTTTTTTAGGTGACTGTTAACAATACAGCTCTTCTTCCCTTTAAAGTTTACAATCAACGGTGATATGTTATTACACGCTGATTTTTATGACACCTTCCACCACCACAGTTACTGAACGGTTATCTTACTTGTCTGATGTAAATAAACAATGATAAGACTGAATCCCATCCCACCAAACCCGATTCCGAATTTTCTCATAATTTTCATGTTTATTTTAGCTATGATTCTCTTTATCTGTGTATTAATAATTCACAATGGATAACATGCCAGTACGTAAGAGACTGTATACTTCAGGGATGGAAAAATTAATTGAGAGAGATAGCAATTACAGACGATATCATCAGAAGAAAAGTAGCTAACTTGAATGGCAACCAAGGAATATTATAAGGAACTATTAGTGTTACAAGATCAAGTCAATTTCTATTAGTTGGATGCTCGTCAGGGAGATGGGGCTAAGTCATGGGTGTGTTGCTTAAACGTGTGGTAGGTGGAGTGGCGGTAGATATTAACAAATGGCGCCAATCACTGGTCACCGTTGGCGTTGTGTTGTTTGTGGGAGAAACGAGGAAATGATATAGACCTAACATTTAATTTCTTTTTAAGAGATAGGAAAAGGTAAGTAAATAGGTATGTGATTGATTCATAAACAGTGACGATTAAATTACAGTTGAATTTATCATTTCACCACTTATCGTACGTCTCTTATTTGTTACTTTGTTGTGAATTTCATTATCCAGTGGCACCCATCGAGTAACCTCCTCCTTTTATAGTTATCTTTAATGTAATTTTAAAATTATTTTTCTGAAAAGTACAATTGGGAAGGTAGAAAATTAATAGACAAAAGTAGGAGCACTGTTTGCTTACATTTCTACGTGTGTCGCATAACGGTGGACGAGCCGAAATGCAAAGTTAAATTAGTTGTAACTTTTAATATTAATTTCCGAAAATTTCGTGTTGCATGTCTAGAAAGAGGAGGTAGAAGTACCCCAAGAATAAAATATAAAACGGGGGTTACTCAGTGGGTCTTGAACTGTAATATAAGCAATCGTTTGAAAGCACGTATCGATAAATTTAGGTTTTACACACACACACACACACACACACACACACACACATATATATATATATATATATATATATATATATATATATATATATATATATATATATATATATATATATATTCTTTTTTGAATTATTAGCCCAGGCACAGGTCAATGACCCAAATCAGGGCCTGGCGGCGAAGATATATAATAATAATAATAATAATAATAATAATAATATAATAATAAATAATAATAATAATAATAATAATAATAATAATAATAATAATAATAATAATAATAATAATAATAATAATAATAACAAGGGGGTGCTGGTGGTAGAGTGGTACCGCTCTTGCCTTCGCAAGCGAGATGTCACGGGTTCGATTCCCGGGCCGGTGGAAGTTGTTTGGACACACTTCCTAGCCCCCATTAGTCCCTGTTCACCTAGCAGTACAGTAGGTACCTGTTGTAAGTTGCGAATTCGTATTCAGGGACAAGTTGTTGGAGCTTCCAATAACTTGATGACACAAGCCATTGACTCTTCAGGCTTCTACGCCCTTAACTCATGAGACATAAAGGCAAGCATGAACTTAGCATGCTTCCCTGTTGGGCGCTGTAAACGCTTCTGCGCTTCACCTTACACAAGGATGTAGGGGAGTGCCCAATAAATAAAAGAAAAAAAAAATAATAATAATAATATTATTATTATTATTAAAAAAATGTACTGTAATATAATAATATTAATATTAATAAAGAACCATAAATAAATGCAAAAAAAGATCAATAGAGAGAAACAATATATGTATGTTGTGTTGTCAAGGAAAAAGAAACAATTGAGACCCTGCAATTGTGTGTAAATGAGGCAGAAAGTAAGATCAATAACCTGGGACTTGGTCATAATTTTTGTGATACCAAATGGCAGCAGGGTCTACCATTAGACAACACATTATGCTTCCAATATCTTCCCGGGCGGTAGTACCTCCCTGTTTGATAGCTGCCAAAACGGGAACAAATAGCTTTTTAACCCCTGCATTTTCCTTCCATATAACATAATAGTCATCGATATCGTGCTTGAGCATTTGGTTCGTGTTTGTTATATACATAGTGATACTTTCCAGGTCCTATAAATTCAGTTACCTTTAACTTTCATTTTCTTTTATAGTTGTTTTTATTTATCATAGCATATTTATAGACTGGTTAAGTAAGCTGAACAAAGTATACATCACAAGTTTCTTCCGGGAAATACCAGAGTTACTATTAAAATTGATACAAATATTCTCGAGAACGCAATGTCCATTTTCTATGAATTTTGGCTTGTTCAACAGATGGCAATAGTGTCGGACCTAAAGAAAATATAAAGTTTCGGTTCCTTTTGATACTCCTTGCGTGGTAATAAATTAATGGCGTACATTTTGAATGGAAATAGGTTCTCAGTGGACCCACCTTCCTTAACTTGTTTGTCTAGTGTTAATGGGTGGCTATTAGGTAAATAGGTATATGTTTGGGGTTCGGTAATCGTTAATGCGCCTTTATTGTTGTTGAAATGTTCTATGACTTAAGCCAATTTCAATTTTATATATCCTTGTATATTTATGTGCGATGTGTCCAAGTTTGGTTTATAGTTAGTACGGCAACTATGACCACAATAATAAGAATAAGATCTGCTCATTGAAAATATATTAATATACAAAATTTAATATGTGATAATAATGATGTATGAATATGTCTTCTTTCAACGAACAGTAAAGCATACGAGTATATTAGTACTGCATAAGGTGTTAATTCAGTGGATATAAATGTTCATTGCTTATAAACTTTGGACAGACGCAGTCACACAAGTTTCCTCAGACTGTGCATAACATTTGGCCTTTTTCATCTCGGCGACACTTTCTCAACTGCTGTACATGATAGTATGTTACCACATTTAGCTTGAGTGTTTGACAGAGCAGTGTAGAAATATATCAGTGCCTATTAGGTGAAATACAGTTGGGTGTCTTATCTTCAGGTTAAATAAGCTAGGTGGTTATCCTTCAGGTTAAATAGGCCGGGGCCGCTAATCAGTGATTTGTTTAATGAAATCCTAGACTTGGGCCATACTAATATTTGACCATGAAGTAATCGTATAACTTGTTAGGTTAAGTTAAGTTCATGTCAGGTTAGGTTAGGTTAACGTTATGTTAGGTGAGGATTATATTATGTTAACTTTATTTCACTTAGAATGTTAAATTAATTTTTTCAAAGTTTATGTTAGGTTAACTTTATATGCTTTTGATGTCATAGTAGGTTAAATATTAAGTTAGGGGATGTTAGCTGAAAACATTATAAGGTTAGGTTAAGACTTGTGTTAGGTTAATATTATATTAGGTTGAATTTATGTTAGGCTACCGTTACTTTAGGTTAATATTAAACTACCGCCATTGCTCTTACTGAAGAACCGAAGGAATACAGTGTAGACTATTCCATTATGTAGGCAAATAATTATCTTTTGCTGCAAAATAACCAATGTGCTGCCTTGAGAAATTATTCTTAGATATATAAAGTGTGATATCAATAACCTGCTGACTATTATGAGTTGCTCTTTTTGAGTAATCTGGTGTTATCGCACATTGTAAGGCGCAATGGGCCTAATTAGTTACACTGTATACTTCACTCGGACAGAAAATCCTAATGGCTAACTATAAATCTGCTAAAGGTTTTAATAAGAAGTGATGGAATATGAAATTAGACAATGGAAAAACATACAGTGGCATCAATAAAATAAAACCAGTGGCATATGTACAGTTAATTAATTGCGTCCAGAATTCAACAAATATTAAATAATACAGAAATACTGTTAAATGATTCGTTTAGTGTCTCTCTGAGCCCAAGAGTGAATTAAAAAAAATGAACTGAAGGGGAAACATTATTACGAAAGAATAAATGAAATCCCGGTCACCGATTTCAGAAAACTAAGCAGCTGGCACCTCACTCAGCTGACTGGCCTCGAGCCGTGTAAACGAATCGATGACACAGTGTCGCCACGACCTTCACCGGTGGAGGACGTCGTATAAGACTCACCTCCCTTGTCTAGCCATCCATCGCTATCCTGAGTCCATGCGTCCTGTGACCGCATATGTCAGGTGATTATAAGTGTTAGATGTGTTAAGGTACATATTGGATGGCGATGTATCACACACATAGTGGGGGATAAATCTGGATCTTGACTGAATATAAGCGCTAAAAATTCCCCCGGGTGTTATACGTTTATACCTCTTAGAACAATATCTAATCAATGTTTCTTGAGTACGAGTAAACTGTTACCGTTGACACTGACTGAGAGACCAAGAAAGGGCCTTAACGTGTGTGTTAAATCCAAGGGGTAGCAGTGTGTTGTGCGAGGTGTTGACATTAACACAACCAACAGCTGCGCCGCCACCAGTCAACACAGATGACGGTGTAAACATGAGCTACCAGCAACAAGAGGTGTGCAGTAAGTGCCAAGCCAAACCTTTAACGTACATTACTTACACACACACACACACACACACACACAAGAAGGGTAACAGGTTGACCAGGCCAGCCACCCACCCACCCTTACCTTATATCGATCAAAGCTGACCTAAGCAATGTTTTTCACCCACCTAAAACCTTTTCCTTTATATTATTTATACGGAAGCCTCCTCTCTCCTCTCTCCTCTCATCTCTCGCTTTTTACGGTGACTCGACCATTAACAAGGACAGGTGTGTAGTATTTATAGTGACAGGTGTGTAGTATTTATATTGTCAGGTGTGTTGTATGTACAGTGACAGGTGTGTATCATTTATAGTGACAGGTGTGTTGTATGTATAGTGACAGGTGTGTTGTATTTATAGTGACAGGTGTGTAGTATGTATAGTGACAGTTGTGTTGTATGTATAGTGACAGGTGTGTTGTATGTATAGTGACAGGTGTGTAGTATGTACTGTGACAGGTGTGTATCATTTATAGTGACAGGTGTGTTGTATGTATAGTGACAGGTGTGTTGTATTTATAGTGGCAGGTGTGTAGTATGTATAGTGACAGTTGTGTTGTATGTATAGTGGCAGGTGTGTATAATTTATAGTGACAGGCATGTTGTATGTATAGTGACAGGTGTGTAGTATTTATAGTTACAGGTGTGTAGTGTGCATAGTGACAGTTGCGTAGTATTTATAGTGACAGGTGTGTTGTATGTATAGTGACAGATGTGTAGTATGTACTGTATAGTGACAGGTGTGTAGTATGTATAGTGACAGGTGTATAATTTATAGTGACTGGTGTGTTGTATGTATTGTGACAGGTGTGTAGTATGTATAGTGACAGGTGTGTAGTATGTATAGTGACAGATGTGTAGTATGTATAGTGATATGTGGATGATTTACAGTGACAGATGTGGATGATTTGCAGTGACAGGTGTGGATTTATTTACAGTGGCAGGTGTGGATAATTTACAGTGACAAGTGATGACATGCTGGGATTGACAGAGGTTTACAGTGGCAGGTGTGGACAGACTAGGTTTGAGTAGTCATCGTAGTTAAGGGATTAAGTCAATGTAGTCAAGGGATTAAGTCAACGTAATCAAGGGGTTAAATCATCGTAGTCAAGGGATTAAGTCAACGTAGTCAAGGGTCAAGGGGTTAAGTCATCGTAATTAAGTGTCAAGGGATTAAGTCATCGTAGTCAAGGGATTAAGTCATCGAAGTTAAGGGATTAAGTCAACGTAATCAAGGGGTTAAGTCATCGTGGTCTATAGGTGTGTACTCTTAATAGCCACACATATATACAGCCTACTCATTTAGAAGTTCTGTATACACGTTCGTACATATTCGTAGGCCTTCATGTATACATTGTAAGTAGGTAGTAGGTAGCAGGCATCTATCAAACAGGGAGGTACTACCGCCTGGGAAGATATTGGAAGCATAATGTGTTGTCTAATGGTAGACCCTGCTGCCATATGGCATCATGAAAATTGTGACCAAGTTCCAGGTTGCTGATCTGACTTTCTGCCTCATTTACACACAATTGCAGGGTCTCAATTGTTTCTCTTACTTTGACAACACAACATACATAATGTATATCGTTTCTGATTCTTGATTTATTTTTCTCGTTTTTTGTATTTATTTATGGTTATTATTATTTTTAGTATATTAATTTTATTTTTAGTACAGGTATTTTGTTATTATTTTTGAATTATTATTATAATAATAATATTAGTTATTATTATTACTATTATTATTCATCATCATCATCATCATCATCATCATCATCATCATCATCATCATCATCATCATCATCATCATCATCATCATCATCATCATCATCATCATCATCATCATCATCATTATCATTATCATATTTTCGCCCCCCCCCCAGGCCCTGATATGGGTCAGTGACCTGTGCCCGGGTGAGCTAATCCCTGTAAAAAAAAGTGTCTACATTTTAGCCCTATATGTTTATATTCTAGACGTACACGTGTACACTTCAAGACACGCAGGTGCAGAGCTTATACAAAACTCAAATTTGATTTTTTTATAGTTATACTTGTACAAGTGTCAACGATACACATAAACACGCTTATCACCACTCATTTATTGCTGATGGGGTCGTGTAACCAGTGGGGTTCCCCAGGGGTCAGTACTAGGCCCACTCTTGTTCATAATCTACATAAACGATCTAGATACTGGGATCAGCAGTGACATAAGCAAGTTTGCGGATGACACCAAAATAGGGCGGCAGATTAATTCAGGGCAGGATGCAAATGCATTACAGGAGGATCTAAATAAACTGGAGGGGTGGTCTGAAAAATGGCAAATGAAATTCAACACCAGCAAGTGCAGCATACTTAATATTGGAAGAACAAATACTGTCAATATATACAGCCTTAACAACATCAACCTAGAGAAGTCGACTTGTGAAAGAGACCTAGGGGGTACTTGTAAGCACGGTCCTACGGCCTAAAACAGTGCATTAATGTTCGAAATAAGGCAAACAGAGTATTAGCTTTTATATCTGGAAGTGTAAGTAATAAGAGTGCAGAGGTCTTATTGCAACTATATCTTGCGTTAGTCAGGCCGCACCTCGATTATGCGGTTCAGTTCTGGTGCACTTATTATAGAATGGATATCAATTCACTAGAGTCGGTGCAGCGAAGAATGACGAAAATGATTCCGGGACTTAGAAACCTTCCATATCAGGATAGGTTAAAGAAAATAAACTTGCATTCCCTAGAAAGACGAAGAGTGCGGGGAGATATGATGGAAGTATTTAAGTGGGTGAAAGGAATCAATAAAGGTGATATAGATAAAGTTCTTATAATATCCGAGCAGGATAGGACTCGGAACAACGGATTTAAGTTGGATAAGTTTAGGTTTAGAAGGGAGATAGGAAGGAACTAGTTCACAAATAGGGTGGTGGACGAGTGGAACAAGCTTAGCAACTTTGTAGTAAGTGCTGGAACGCTGGAAAGTTTCAAAAGGAGGCTAGATATATTCATGGATGATAGAGAGTGGTAGGAACTCGACAGGAGCTGCCATGCACAGGTCAACCGGCCTATTGCAGACTCCTTATTTTCTTATGCTCTTATGTAAGGGTTTTCTTGTTCTGTTTTATATTATTATTATTATTATTGTTATTATTATTATTATTATTATTATTATTATTATTGCTGATTTTATTACGGATACTGTTACCGTCACTGTTATTGTTACTGGTATTATTATTGTTGTTGTTTTAAATGTTAACAGTACTGAAAGATTAACGTGACATTTACCGTTATTCTATTTTTAGTGGAGTTTATCCGGGAAAGGTTATGTTACGTAAGGGGCTTGTGTGTTTGTGTGTGTACAGGGACCCTAATTATAAGGAGGGGACAAAACCTGTTGGTGGGAAGACTAGTGACGCGGTAAGGATTAAACCCATATAACTGTGTGAGAACATGTGCGGACGAATGTTCAGGGTTACCACAAGCGTACAGTACACCAGACACTTCATCACTTCTGGTCCAAAGGGGCGGGTCCTCATTGAGTCAATAATAATAGACGCTAACCTGACCTAACCATTACACTGAAAACCCAGTAAGAGTGATATGCCCTTTGATTTTATTCCCATGTGACAAAACAGGTTATCTCAACAGATTTGGCTAGATAAATACGTCGTTATAGTTAGGTTAGAAGACCAGGTTATTGAGGGTTAACTGAATACACTGAGAGGTTTAGTAATTATAGGCGGTTACAGGCACACAGGTCCCGTTTTCATTTAGTTTTTGTGTTAGAGACTTATCAAACAAGTTTCGCATGTACGAGGCCGATTTTGGTCATAATTGAAGAGCGGACGCGGTGTGCTACATTGTTTGAAATAAAAAAATATGATCGGGGTGTAGGAGGAAAAAGAGAGAGTTAGTGTAAAGTAACAAGAAAGTGTGCGTATGAATTTTGGTTATTATAAAGACTCTACTGGATGATTCATAAGTTGTCTAAGGCGAATCGACTGTTTCCCTTGTCATATCTTGGCATGGAACGGCGACGTCTGATTGGTTAATTCGCTAATCAGAAAATAGCGGGTTTACAGTTCATTTTTATTTCAATCAATATAAATTATTATTGAGATCATACGCTCATATATATAAAAGGCTTATAACGGTAAATAATAGTGTTTATTGCTAGATTCATGTGTAAATTAATTAATGCATTTATAAAGATAATTATTTGTACGTCATTCAGCAAGACATTTGTGGCAGTGAGACGCTGCTTGCTCTCACCAATGCTGTACACCTCTTTGTGAATATTATTAGTGCATGTTTATTTATATTCTTAACCCCTTGAGTACGATGAAGTAAAATCCTTGAGTACGATGAATTAGTCCAGAGTAAGATATCTTAACCCCCTAAGTACGGTGAGTTAACCCCATTGAGTACGATGAGTTAACCCACTTGAGTACGAGGAGTTAACCCCCTTGTGTACAATGATTTTAACCCCTTCGAGTACAATGATTTTACCCCCTAAGTACACTAGTATTGTACTAAAAATGTTATCGTACTAAGGAGTTACCCTTTTTTTTTTTACAATAGCCAAGACACGTTCATTTTTTGCATGACCCTGTTGTGTAAGCTAGATGACAACAGCGAGCCAGTGTAATCAAACCTAACTAGTTACCCAAGATCAATAAGTGCACACAAGTTGGCTCATATCTGCTGCTGTCAAGTAATGTTTATTTTACACACACGCTACACACCACCACCACCACACTACACTTCAGTTAAGAGCCAGAACCCACACTAATTGGACAGTTTTGAAATAAAGTTTTGTTAACGAAGACGGTAAAATTATCCAAGCTTTCTAAAATAAAAGTAAAAATTAAACCATTTTGATTATATCTGTGAAGGTGAAAATATTCCTCATTATGATGTAGACAGTTGAATGGTATAATGATTTAGGGGGGTTAATCACGTATTTATGTATAAGATATGATGCGTGTGTACGTTATGCAGTGTCACGGTTTTGAAATTCGAGATGGCATTAGCATGGTGGTATAGGTGGCGGCGTTAGAGGATGGTCGTACGCTATCTGCTGTCCCGCCACCCAAGTAACTCAGTGTACAATACAATACAAATAATATGTGTAAAAGTCACCAACAATAAAGTACATATGGTAGAAATTTGAGAATAAGTCACAAAAACATGTTTCCATTGTGGTGGTCAGCAAGAACTGGTACTGTTATCATGTACAGGAACAAAAAGTACCTTACAGTTCTTCAGTATAATACCTTCTTATTGGTAAAAAAAAAATATTTTGAACTGTTATAATAAATACCAGCATTATATTCTTAAGATAAGGGCATTGTAGAGTCAGTTGAGGGTTCTGAGTTGTTTCTCTAAATAACATCAGCTGGGTTATTACCGAGGCTACACAGATAAGAAGGAATGGCAGTCACCGGATATGTCTCTGCTCCTTCCCTTAACTGATAAACTATATCACTAAGGGCATATAACCGAAGATTCATCCAAAGGTTCTTAAGAGTAATAATTTACCCGTAAGATGTAAAATTATTGGTTGTATTGTTGATATAATTAGTATCACAATTACATAGACTATCGTTACTCGTTCAGATAAGAGACAAGATATAACCAAAGTGTGTGTAGAGGAAAGTCTAGCGAACTGACACGATGGATGTTCGTTTATGTACCGGGGAAATAAAAACACTAGTGCCTGGTAAATGTTTATCAGTGCTATCAGTCGTGTCACCGTGAAGAACGTCAATGTCATAACAGTAAGTGCTGGATTCATTCTCCTTGGGTATATCAACAAAATTTCGGAGCTCGTGACGTCACTAGTGCCTACTTCTCTCTGCCCTAGATCACATATTATATAGATAATAAATTTTAGCCTTATCTATATTACCCATATTTTTAATATGACATAAGCACCCAAAAACTGAGCAAGTACTCGGCATGCTTGTTGTTGTTGACTTGTGCAGGCAATAGTGACGTCACAAGCTCCGAGAGGTTCCCTTTGCTTTGATGAGTGAGCAGACCTTACAATTATTCTACATACCTTCGGGCAAGGAATATCTAATAAGGAAGCTCAACTGACACACATTCTCATTATTTTTAAAAAGGTCCCAAATTTTTACTACAGCGCCACCTGTTATTGAGTAAATATACTACTCAGAGAATGGATTGGGTAAACTAAAATAAGTTACTCACAGAAAATGGTCCAAAGCAATCATAGAATTATATATATATATATATATATATATATATATATATATATATATATATATATATATATATATATATATATATATATATATATATATATATATATATATATATATATATATGCAAATAAATCACTGTAGGTGCGCGTGATCTAGGTATATGCTGATAACCACAAGGAAAGAAGAAAACACGATATATGGGTGAATTGTGGTGGTAAGGAAACACATAATGCAGCAGGATTCTCTTACGTTTCGGGGTTGTGTCTTCTTTAGAGAATGACACAAAACAATTAACTAAAAGGCAAGTGACGGGTATGAAGAAGGTTCAGCTGGACGTCTCTTTAAAATAAAATGTAATTACTACAAAATTATTCAAAATGCTAGATTAGGTAAAGTTAGTTTAAATTAGCGTTAGGATGGTTAATCTTAAGGTGAAATAAGCTGAGGAAACTAACCTTCACGTGACACGAAAATATAGATAAACGGAGAACAAATAGGCGAATGTGTTAATAAAATATGTGTTTAAGAATCTCCGCAGGGGATGCAAGGATTAAGATAGTGTACTGGGGTTCAAGGAGCCAACACTTTTAGCCTTGAGAACCAGTGGAGGTACAGTACAAGGTTATGGTATGGTCGCCAACATCTTATCAACTACTGCGGCGAGTTTAAGTTTTTGTGACACGTGGTGACGCTGTTGCTATTCTAAACTGACAAGAAATTGTTTTTTCTCTCACGAGATCTGTGTCAGCGTGACGTCAGCTAGGAACTAACGCGAGTTTAGTCATGTGTGTGTGTGTGTTTTTACCATGTTTCCGGCGTGTTGTTTTTAAGAATAAGAAACGGATTTAAACTTGAGGTTCTCGGTAAACTTGACTGGCTGTGTATGTGCTTTGGAACTCTGGGTAACACTTGTAATTGTTTATAAAATGGCTAATACAATAGTCAGCCTTTTCCGTTTGTGTGTAGGAGTTGCCGCAGGGAGTACAGCGAGGGCGAAATGTTCTGACGTGGCTTGACTAGTCCCCCTGATGCGATGGTCTTTGTTGTATCAATATTTCAAAGGTGTATCGTGTGTGTAAACGAAACTCCATGACTACGGTACTTATTCTATGGCGTCACTGTTCACTAGTTTTCTAATTAAACCTAACCCAATCCTATAATTCCGTAATCCGATCCCATATATACCTAATCACATCCATATACTGTAAACTAATCATCTATTTCAACCTTGTAACTTAATCTCATAATCCCGTAACCCAATTCAAATACACTTTAATTAATCCTATAAAAATTAGCGCGTCTGACTGACTTGACTGACTCACACATTTACTGGTGACTGAGACAAACTTGTTGAACCGACAGCTCTCAAGGATTGTACTGGATAACGTCGAGTAGTATAGAATGTGATTTTTTTTTGGGGGGGTAATGTGTTTTATGTGTTTAAAACTGGCAGTACATTATTGTTGACATTTTTGTGAGTGGGTTTAAGGTTGTAATGTATATATGCAGGACTAAGCGCCTCTCATTTTGGTGGTTTTATGTGTGTGGTTATTGTTTGAACATAAGAAAATAAGGAGTCTGCAATAGGCCGGTTGATTATTATTATTATTGTTATTATTATTATTATTATTATTATTATTATGTCTAAGTAATTGTTGTTCTTTTATAGCAAAATTTTATGTTATTATTTTTTGGATAAGACGGTGGTAGACACGTTGGAAATATTATACGTGGATCCATAAATTGTTGTACCTGAAAGCTGTGATCAGTAATGGCGTTGTCATGACTAATACTGTTTTTTTTTCAGATATTTAATTATGGTAAAATATAACTAAAATTGACAGGAAAAAATTACAATTAATTGATCTGTCGGTTTCTGCAGATAGAAACAGAGAAAAGGAAGTGAAAAAAAATAAACAGTGACAGTAGCGATAACCTAAACATACAAGAAATAAACAATATAATTACGAGAAGTTGGTAAAAAAAAAGCATAAACTAAAACAGGAAAGTATCAGTGGCAATAAACAAAAGACGGTCGGTTAGAGAAAAAGCTATTAACATTCAACAGAAGATACACTACCGAAGAAGGAAGAGGTTCTGGAGGATGAAGTGTGACAAAGGAGGTCAGGAGCGGTGTGTGGTGGTGGCCTAACATCACTTCGGGGTCACCAGGATTAACGCTCGTCACAGACACAGCAGCAGCAGTAGTAGTAGTAGTAGCCACCAGCGGAGTCCGAGCCTTATACAGCTTCTGAAAACTGGCACATGTATATAACGGTTAGGTAAGTGAGCTCCCCTATATTATTATTATTATTATTATTTTTGTTGGTGGTTATTATTAATGTTATTGTTGGTTATTAATATTATTATTATTATTACATTATTATTATTATTAGTGTTATTGTTGGTTATTATAGTTATCATTGTTATTATTGTAAGTTATTGTTCGTATTATTATTATTATTGTTGGTTATTATTATTATTATTAGTATTGTTATTATCACTTATTATTATTAGTGTTATTGTTGGTTATTATTATTATTATTATTGTTATCATTGTTATTGTTGTAGGGGTTATTGTTTGTATAATTATAAGGTATGGCTTAAAATGAAGAGTTGTTTGAAAAAAAAAAACTGGTCTAGATCTTTTCGTCAGTGTTCTGTGGTACAGGCTGTCGATGCCTTAGTTTTGCACGTAAACGGATTACTGGTGTGGTGTGATGTGCCATGAAACCATTTTTTTTACATTAGTATTTCGTTACCTTATAAGCTGGCCTCTGGAAATTGCAGAAACAGTGTCTTGGGTGGGGTTAAGTTAGGAAAGCGTTAGGGTGGTTAATCTTCAGGTGAAATAAGCTTGGTGGGGGGAATCTTCAGGTGATCCCATCTTATTAAGTTACACACACATTCCCAGCTGGTGTGGACTGGGGGAATACTCCAGATGCGAACCAGCGACTCTTAGTACAGGAGGCGAGTGTTGTATTCACTCGGCCGCCGCACAAGAAGATTGTTACCAACACGAGCTAACACACAGTAGAAATCTTCCTTGTATATATATTTTCTTTTTATACAGAGCAAACAGATAACATATTTAACATGGTAATACAGTATATCTCTGGTTGTCTATGGATGGTGAGAATGTTACTTGTGTAGCCTCGTGTACTGTAACAAATTTAACATCGTGATACCATATTGACCCATGTTACTAATATCACAGGTCAATTAGTATAAACTTTTTATTTATTTTTTATTTATCTTTTTTGCCACTGCCCCCCACCTCCCCACCCCCCAACCCTCCCGTTAGACCGTATTGCCAACAAGGATTATACCGAAGACGCAGACTCGGGACCATAACTTAAATAACAGCAACAATGGAAGATCACGTGATACTCGAACGTGATGGTACTGGAACGTGATGGTACTGAACGTGATGGTACTGGAACGTGATGGTACTGAACATGATGATATCGGAAATGATGATGATAATTTCGAACGTGATGGTACTGAACGATGGTACTGAACATGATGATACTGAACATGATGGTACTGGAACGTGATGGTACTGAAAACGATGGTACTGAACATGATGGTACTGAAATATGATGGTACTGAACATAATGCCACTGAACGTGATGGTACTGAACATGATGGTACTGAACGTGATGGTACTCGAACATGATGGTACTGAACATGATGGTACTGAACGTGATGGTACTGAACATGATGGTACTGAATTATTACAGGTGGTAGTGTACAAAGTGTGTGTGTTGCGTGATGATGGGTGTTGTGTTATACCGATTTACAATACTTACCTGTGGCTCCTTTGTTTTAATTACCAGGTGGAGTGTGATTTATGTGTCGCGTTATCCTAGTGTGTGTGTCTGTATTATGTATGTATGTATATGTCTGTGCATGTATGTATCTCTCTCTCTCTCTCTCTCTCTCTCTCTCTCTGTTTATGTACATCTTTGTCTGTACATGTGTGTGTGTGCCTGTTTATGTACGTGTTTGTGTATGTATGTGTCTGTATGTATATGTCTGTCTGTATGTATGTGTATGTATATGAGTATTTAATGTGTCTGTATTAATTATGTTTGTGTGTATGTATTATATATGTGTCTGTGTATGTATTATGTATATGTGGTTGTGTATTATGTATATGTGTATGTCTATATGTATGTATGTGTGTGTGTATATGTGTGTATGTGTCTCTATGTATGTATATGTGTGTGTGCAGTATATATTAATACACTGACACAAGCTAAAGTCACTACACTGTACTGCATCATGGGAGGTTGGGCGTACAAACTCGTTATGGGCGTTGTTTATTTACCTACGTCACACCTCCAAGACCTCAATTGACCTCCAAGACCTCAAGTGGCCTCCAAGACCTCAAGTGACCTCCATGACCTCAAGTGGCCTCCAAGACCTCAAGTGACCTCCAAGAACCTCAAGTGACCTCCAAGACCTCAAGTGGCCTCCAAGACCTCAAGTGGCCTCCAAGACCTCAAGTGACCTCCAAGACCTCAAGTGGCCTCCAAGATCTCAAGTGACACCCAAGATTTCATGTGACCTCCAAGATTTCATGTGACACCCAAGATTTCATGTGACCTTCAAGATCTCAAGTGACCTCTAAGACCTCAAGTGACCTCCAAGACCTCAAGTGACCTTCAAGACCTCAAGTGACCTTCAAGACCTCAAGTGACCTTCAAGACCTCAAGTGACCTCCAAGACCTCAAGTGACCTTCAAGACCTCAAGTGACCTCCAAGACCTCAAGTGACCTCTATACATATTGATTGGAAACATAAACATGAACTTTAACAGAGAAATGAGTTCTTTTGTTGACTTTAGGTTTGAGTGGTCGAGGCATTGGTCTAAAAATGGCTCCTCTAACCTAAAATGGCTCTCCTCTGGTGTAAAATGGCTCTCTTCTGTGTCTAAAATGTGTGTGTGTGTGTGTGTGTGTACCTATGTGTGTGTGGATCTTTAATTAGTAGTTGCTATTGTTAACCTTTTGTATTCTGTCTCTCTCTCTCCTCTCTCCCTGTTAACCTTTAATAAACATTATCTTATCACTAATGACACACTAAAGCTGTCGACGCTACGATAATTTCACCATCAGGACACGGGATAATATGGGACACGGGATAATATGGGATGGGATATTGACATATGGACACGGATAATAGACATGGATATGGGACACGGATAATATGGGACATGGGATAATATGGGACATGGGATAATATGGGACATGGGATAATATGGGACATGGGATAATATGGGACATGGGATAATATGGGACATGGGATAATATGGGACACGGATAATATGGGACACGGGATAATATGGGACATGGGATAATATGGGACACGGGATAATATGGGACACGGGATAATATGGGACACGGGATAATATTGTGTTAACTGTTTTAAATTATAAAACCAAAAAAACCAATGTATATATATAAATTGTGTTTTTAATAGTATGACAGGTAGGAAATCCAAGTTAAGCCATTAAATTCAAGTAATGGCGTCGTAAAGCTATTAAAGAGTGGTTGTAATTTTTGTTTTAACCTTCTCTGTATTCCTATTTCTTCCTTGTGAGTAGATGTTTGTGGGCTTAGGTTAGGTTAGGTTTGGTTAGGTTAGGTTTGGTTAGGTTAGGTTTTGGTTAGGTTAGGTTGGGTCTCATCACCCTTGGCTAAACATCAACATTCATCCTCTGAAGCTGTCGTTCATTACTCCGTTCCTGGTGTATTGAGACGCTTATACGTTACATTATACTTAGCATTCTGACTTAACCTAACCAAAACTAACGTAACCTAACGTAAACTAACGTAGGTGTTTTATGTAGGTAATGGAGAGTTAATGTAGAGTTTTAAAGTTAAGTTAGGTTAGATTATGAAAAGTTAGGTTAGGTTAGAACTATAAAAGGTTAGGTTAGGTTATGTTAGGTTATACTAGATTCCTTTAGGTTATATTAGGTTATACTAGATTCCTTTAGGTTATATTAGGTTATACTAGATTCCTTTTGGGTTATATTAGGTTATACTAGATTCCTTTAGGTTATATTAGGTTATACTAGATTCCTTTAGGTTATATTAGGTTATACTAGATTCCTTTAGGTTATATTAGGTTATACTAGATTCCTTTTAGGTTATATTAGATTCCTTTGGGTTATACTAGATTCCTTTAGGTTATATTAGGTTATACTAGATTCCTTTAGGTTATATTAGGTTATACTAGGTTCCTTTAGGTTATACTAGATTCCTTTAAGTTATATTGGTTATACTAGATTCCTTTAGGTTATATTAGGTTATACTAGATTCCTTTAGGTTATATTAGGTTATACTAGATTCCTTTAGGTTATATTAGGTTATACTAGATTCCTTGGTTATACTAGGTTATACTAGATTCCTTTAGGTTATATTAGGTTATACTAGATTCCTTTAGGTTATACTAGATTCCTTTAGGTTATATTAGGTTATACTATATTCCTTTAGGTTATACTAGATTCCTTTAGGTTATATTAGGTTATACTAGATTCCTTTAGGTTATATTAGGTTATACTAGATTCCTTTAGGTTATACTAGATTCCTTTAGGTTATACTAGGTTATACTATATTCCTTTTAGGTTATACTATATTCTTTAGGTTATACTAGATTCCTTTAGGTTATACTAGGTTATACTAGATTCCTTTAGGTTATACTAGGTTATACTAGATTCCTTTGGTTATACTAGATTCCTTTTGGGTTTATACTAGATTCCTTTTAGGTTATACTAGGTTATACTAGATTCCTTTAGGTTATATAGGTTATACTAGATTCCTTTAGGTTATACTAGATTCCTTTAGGTTATATTAGGTTATACTAGATTCCTTTTAGTTATATGGGTTATACTAGATTCCTTTAGGTTATACTAGGTTATACTAGATTTCCTTTAGGTTATACTAGGTTATACTAGATTCCTTTGAGTTATACTAGGTTATACTAGATTCCTTTAGGTTATGTTAGGTTATACTAGATTCCTTTGGGTTATACTAGGTTATACTATATTCCTTTAGGTTATACTAGGTTATACTGTTTTGGTTATACTATATTCCTTTAGGTTATATTAGGTTATACTAGATTCCTTTAGGTTATACTAGGTTATACTAGATTCCTTTAGGTTATACTAGATTCCTTTAGGTTATACTAGATTCCTTTAGGTTATACTAGATTCCTTTAGGTTATACTAGGTTAGGTTAACTAAAGAGACTGTGTCGTGACGTGTATATACTCCCACAGATCGAGATATAATCATCAGCTCAGATAAAACTAATCATGTTTATGTCGGCTGTTGATATTAATTCCTCTACGCTGCCACATTACATCTTGTCAGGAAAAATTAATTAGAGTTTTACCCCCAAGAGCTGTCAGTGTGTCTGTCAGTGTGTCTGTCAGTGTGTCTGTCAGTGTGTCTGTCAGTGTGTCTGTCAGTGTGTCTGTCAGTGTGTCTGTCAGTGTGTCTATCAGTGTGTCTGTCAGTGTGTCTGTCAGTGTGTCTGTCAGTGTGTCTGTTAGTGTGTCTGTCAGTGTGTCTGCAGAGTGTGTCTGTAGTGTGTCTAGCAGTGTGTCTGTCAGTGTGTCTGTCAGTGTGTCTGTCAGTGTGTGTCTGTAGTGTGTCTGTCAGTGTGTCTAGCAGTGTGTCTGTCAGTGTGTCTGTCAGTGTGTCTGTCAGTGTGTCTGTCAGTGTGTCTGCAGTGTGTCTGTCAGTGTGTCTCTGTCAGTGTGTCTGTGTGTGTCTAGCAGTGTGTGTCAGTGTGTCTGTCAGTGTGTCTGTCAGTGTGTCTGTCAGTGTGTCTAGCAGTGTGTCTGTCAGTGTGTCTGTCAGTGTGTCTGTCAGTGTGTCTATCAGTGTGTCTGTCAGTGTGTCTGTCAGTGTGTCTAGCAGTGTGTCTGTCAGTGTGTCTGTCAGTGTGTCTGTCAGTGTGTCTGTCAGTGTGTCTGTCAGTGTGTCTATGATGTGTCTGTCAGTGTGTCTGTCAGTGTGTCTGTCAGTGTGTCTGTCAGTGTGTCTGTCAGTGTGTCTATCAGTGTGTGTCTGTCAGTGTGTCTGTCAGTGTGTCTGCAGTGTGTCTGTCAGTGTGTCTAGCAGTGTGTCTGTCAGTGTGTCTGTCAGTGTGTCTGTCAGTGTGTCTATCAGTGTTTCTGTCAGTGTGTCTGTCAGTGTGTCTGTCAGTGTGTCTGTCAGTGTGTCTGTCAGTGTGTCTATCAGTGTGTCTAGCAGTGTGTCTGTCAGTGTGTGTCTGTCAGTGTGTCTGTCAGTGTGTCTGTCAGTGTGTCTATCAGTGTGTCTATCAGTGTGTCTGTCAGTGTGTCTCTGAGTGTGTCTGTCAGTCTGTCTCAGTGTGTCTGTAGTGTGTCTGTCAGTGTGTTCTGTCAGTGTGTCTGTCAGTGTGTCTGTCAGTGTGTCTGTCAGTGTGTCTGTCAGTGTGTCTATCAGTGTGTCTATCAGTGTGTCTATCAGTGTGTCTGTCAGTGTGTCTGTCAGTCTGTCTATCAGTGTGTCTAGCAGTGTGTCTATCAGTGTGTCTGTCAGTGTGTCTGTCAGTGTGTCTGTCAGTGTGTCTATCATGTGTGTCTATCAGTGTGTCTATCAGTGTGTCTGTCAGTGTGTCTGTCAGTGTGTCTGTCAGTGTGTCTATCAGTGTGTCTATCAGTGTGTCTATCAGTGTGTCTATCAGTGTGTCTGTCAGTGTGTCTATCAGTGTGTCTATCAGTGTGTCTGTCAGTGTGTCTGTCAGTGTGTGTCAGTGTGTCTGTCAGTGTGTCTGTCAGTGTGTCTATCAGTGTGTACGTTCATTTGAGTGAATATGTTCGTAATTATTAGAAATCTGTGTGTTTGTGTTTGTGTGTGTGTGTGTGTGTGTGTGTGATTCCTGGACACGAAAGCAACACGAATAGAGACAGTGTATGACCCTGAATGGCTTAATTACCGTATAATATACACTTGTTCTGGAGTAGTTAAGATGCATGGTGTTGATAAGGAGTAATTATTAAGTTGTGTTGTTGTAGTGTTGAATTGTAGTTGTTTTAGTGGTATTATTATTATTATTATTATTATTATTAGTAGTAGTAGTAGTAGTAAATAGTAGTCACGTAGTAATGGTAATAGTATAGCTAAAAACATTATCGTTAGTAGAAGTGAGGGAAAAAGGAAAGAGGAGGAGAAAGAAGGAAAAGAGGAAGAAGAGGAGGAGGAGGGAAAAGAAAAAAGGGAGGAGGAAGAAAGAAAGAGGAGGAAAGGAAAGAAAAGAAGGGAGGAGAAAGAAGAAATGAGGAGGGGGAGAAAGGAAAAGAAGAGGAGGAGGAGAACTCACTCACCTCTATACTCAATACTGTCTTAAACGGTCTACTTATGTGTCCTGTCTATTCCATTCTACCGTCAACGATGTATTTCTTTGTGTATGAACCTCTGTCCTGCGGGGCGGAGAAGTGTCAGGACCTCTTGACTGAATTACTCTGAATAGGCAAACTGTGCCTTCAGGATTTGTCAATAAATTTGCTAACTGAACTGAACCGTCCATCCATGCATTCTTCCTTCCGTCTATTTCATCTCCGTCTTTCCTCGGGTCTTATATCCGTCCGTCTGTCCGTCCGTCCGCCTTTCCATGTGTTTGTGGTGTGGTGTGCGGGTGGGTAGTGCTGTGGTGCGGTACAGTGGCGGTGGTGTGGTAGTGTGGCGGGGTGATGTGATAATGTTGTGGTGTGGCGTGTGGTGGGTGGTAGTGTGTTGTGTGGAGAGAGAGAGAGAGAGAGTGAGAGAGAGAGAGAGAGCAGGCTGTACTCTGTACTCTCTCCTGCAGCAGGGGGTCGATGTAGAACAGTACTTCACTATTCCTTTGTTGCACTCGCTAGTATTCTTTAAATTATTGATATGTAACCTCTACTCGCTGGCTCACCTCACCACCACCCCCACCACCGCCACCGCCACCACCACCATCACCACCACCACCACCACCATCACCTACCATCACTACCACCACCACCACCACCCCCACATCACTCCCATCACCACCGCCACCATCACTACCATCACTACCGCCACCACCACCGCCACCCCCACCACCACCACCACCTCCCTCCCATCACCACCACCATCACTCCCACCACCACCACCACCACCACCACCACCATCACTACCATCACTACCGCCACCACCACCGCCACCACCACCGCCACCACCCCACCACCACCACCACCACCAACTCACTCCCATCACCACCATCACCACCACACTCCCCACCACCCCCACCATCACTCCTTACCACCAATACCATCACCACTTACCACGACGCAATTTGACTCATATATGATTGACATAAACTACCGGTATATAAATTTCTATGTAAAGTATATAATATTTACTTCATATAAAAAAAGTATTTGACCGTCCCTGTGGTAACGATGGTGTGTACGTGTGGTTAATGGTGGATTGATTTTACTGTCATAGTGTGGCAGGAAGGAAAGACGTCTCAGGCAGTGTTGACATTAGTGTTTTCTTCATCTTTTTTCGTAATAAATAGCAAGTTTGGCTAATAAAGTGCACTAAACCGATATAGTTTCAAAAATACAATCATATGGACAAAATCTAGCAAGTTTGGCTAATAAAATGCTTAATGCTAAACCCAGGACTATATGGCTACAAACAACAACAACAACAGAATCAAATAGCCCCAAAATATGGAGAAAATCGCAGCTGTTTAATTTGTGTTGGTAATAATGTCATGCTGGGGAAGGATTGCCCTGTATTTGTAGTCATTAGAGAATAAAACTAAACTATATATATTATAGGGATTACAGATGTTCTCAAAACGCTGGTGTTAAAGTTGTGTTATACGGGACCACTGGATGCTGTTGAGAATTAGTGAGGATATTGAGCACACACACACACACACACACACACACACACACACACACACACACACACACACACACACACACACACACACACACACACACACACACACACACACACACATACCTGTACACCCCTCCACACACATTCTACTACTACTACTTTGCTGTCACTCGGAATCGAGTATGACGATCATCCAGCTATAGTACAATGATGTGAGTTATTAGGGATGTCACCTTCGTTGGTGAGCTCTGAGGTTGATACGGGACCGGCTCTGTCGTCCACAGATGTTGCACCTGTGGAGGGCTACAGCTAGGGCGGCGGCAGCGTCTTTCCGGCGTTGGCGTTTGTCTGCCTCGGTATGCAGTTGGGCTAACACAAAAGTATTGACACCTTCTCGTGTGGTGCTCCTCCAAGCGTTACGGTGTGGAGTAATCGTCTCCCAGGTGAGGGGGTCGATTTGGCACTTTTCACGTTTGTCTTAAGACTATCCTAATACCTCTTCAGTTGCTCACCAGCGTTACGTTTACTATTCGTTAGGTGACTGTAAAGTAGCTGCTTTGGCAGTCTACTGTCGTCTTTGGGGGTAACAAGGCCAGTCTAAGGTACTTGTTCATGGATAATGGTAGCCTCGATGCTCCTACAGTTGGTGTCAGCAAGAATACTGGCATTTGTTCTCTTGTCTTACCAGCGAACTCGGAGGATGGAACGTAGACTACGTTGGTGAAAAGTTTCAAGTGCCTTGAGGCGCCTCCTGTATGTGACCCATGTCTCGCCATAACAGGGTGGGGAGGACCACTGCTCGATATACGTGCAGCTTTGTAGAGATAATTTCAGCTCGCAGCTGAAGACACGGGTACGGAGTCTGCCAAAGGCTTGAGATGCACATCTGATCCGATGTTGAATCTCTTCATCGGTGTCCGCGGTGGTGGACAGGTGGGAGCCGAGATACTGAAAGTGGGTAACATTAGAGGGTACCGTTAAGGTGGATGGATGGTGGTGTGGCTGAACCAGGGTCAGGCTGAAAGAGAATCTGAGTTCTACGCATATCTACAGGATCTCCTGTAGGTCGCGTTCAGTAATGGAAGCTGCCGACTCCTTTGTTCCTACCTGGATTCGTCCTATGTTGAAAAGATCCTTTATCCAGTACTGAATGTCCACCCCGCTGGCTAATTTGGCAACCAAGATAATGGAAAAGAGAGTTGGTGCCAGTACACATCCTTGTTTTGCCCCCGTTTGGATGGGGAAGAACTCAAACTGGGTGCCATTGTGCAGGACACTGCCGTTCATGCCATCGTAGAGTTGCCTCACAATGGTGATGAATTTGGTGGCAGCCAAAATGGCTGAGGGTCCACCAGAGGCCTTCCCTGTTGACCGAGTCGAAGGCCTTGGTTAGGTCGATGAAAGCTTTGTACAGGTCACGACGCTGTTCTCTGTACTTTTTCTGTATCTGGCGGGCAGCAAAGATCATGTAAGTGGTGCCACGTGATGGTCTAAAGCCACTTTGAGATTCTGCGAGGAAGTTTTCCGCCTCAGGAAGAAGTCTGTTTAGGAGGACAGCAGCGAGATCCCACGGTAGTAGCCACGGTCTGACCTGACTCGTCTCCCTTGCTCTTATAAATATTGACAATGGAGGCGTCTTTGAGAGCTTGGGGGATTTCCTCCTTTTCCCATATATTCTCCAGGAGAGAGTGGAGACGGCTGGTAAGCAGAGGTCATCCTGCTTTAAATACCTCTGCTGGGATTTCATCAGGCCCTGAGGCTTTGTTATTTTTCATCTGTTTGATGGCAGTAGCTACCTCATCCAGGGATGGAGGATAGCTGAGGTGGGTCAGCTCTGGATACTGAGGGACCTGTTGGGTAGTCAGGACATCCACATCGGTGTTTCGGTTGAACAGCGAATGGAAGTGGCCCTTCCAGCGCCGAAGGAGGCCTTTTTCGGCTTTATTCAGGGAGTTACCGTCGGCTGAGTGAGGGGCTGCGCCATGATGGGCCAATCACACACACACACACACACACACACACAATATTCTACCCCCACACACCCCCACACTCCACACTCACCCCCACACACCCCCCCACACACACCTCACCCCCCACCACACCCCACACCACCCCACCACACCCCACCCACCCCCACACCCCCCACACCCACACTCACCCCACACTCACCCCCCCACACCCCTCACCCCACCCCCCACCCCCACACTACCCCACACACCCCCACACACCCCCCACACACACATGAATATTCTACACATCTTCCAATCAATTCGCCTCACTTATCCCACCTGTCAATATTGTAAGCTCGAAGCATCAATACACCTGAATAATTAATTAACACTCCTCCCCACCTTTGATCCACCTGAGTTTGTGCCACGATTCTCATTTCTAATCAGACCTCAAGTAAACTTATATAACTGGTCGATAAGGGCAATAGTTGGGGTACATGAACGTGTTGTTGTCTTTTAGGGGGGGCGGTGGTGGAGGTGTTTTTTTCTTTGTACAGTTGCGGTCAGAATTGCCTGGATACTTGGGAGGTGGTGTAGTGTCGGGTTAGTATGTGTGTTCTGTACCTTGAGGTCAGTAGGTGAGAAGGAGGGGGATATTTGTTGGTGTGTGTGTGTGTGTGTCTGTGTGTGTGTGTGTGTGTGTGTGTGTGTGTGTGTGTGTGAACAGCCGAGGAACATTAGTAAGCACCAAGCACCGTGACCCCAGTACAGCAAAACAAGCACCGTGACCTCAGTACAGCAAACCAAGCACCGTGACCCCAGCAAAGCACCAAGCACCGTGACCCCAGTACAGCACCAAGCCTGTGACCCCAGCACAGAACCAAGCACTGTGACCCCAGCACAGCACCAAGCACCGTGACCCCAGCACAGCAAACCAAGCACCGTGACCCCAGCACAGCACCAAGCACCGTGACTCAGCACAGCAAACCAAGCACCGTGACTTAGCACAGCCCCAAGCACCGTGACCCCAGTACAGCAAACCAAGCACCGTGACCCCAGCACAGCAAACCAAGCATCGACCCCAGCACAGCACCAAGCACCGTGACCCCAGCACAGCACCAAGCACCGTGACCCCAGCACAGCACCAAGCACCGTGACCCCAGCACAGCACCAAGCACCGTGACCCCAGCACAACACCTCCTAACCTCGTCCCTGTCCACACCAGTTTCAACATACTAGCCGGACAATCATTAACCCGTTAGCAATAGAAAGTCAGTCACATTAACCTGTTAGCAATAGAAAGTCAATCACATTAACCTGTTAGCAATAGAAAGTCAGTCACATTAACCTGTTAGCAATAGAAAGTCAGTCACATTAACCCGTTAGTAATAGAAAGTCAATCACATTAGCCTGTTAGAAATAGAAAGTCAATCACATTAACCTGTTAGTAATAGAAAGTCAATCACATTAACCTGTTAGCAATAGAAAGTCAGTCACATTAACCTGTTAGCAATAGAAAGTCAGTCACATTAACCTGTTAGCAATAGAAAGTCAGTCACATTAACCTGTTAGCATAGAAAGTCAGTCACATTAACCTGTTAGCAATAGAAAGTCAGTCACATTAACCTGTTAGCAATAGAAAGTCAGTCACTTTAACCCGTTAGTAATAGAAAGTCAGTCACATTAACCTGTTAGTAATAGAAAGTCAGTCACATTAACCCGTTAGTAAAGAAAGTCAATCACATTAGCCTGTTAGAAATAGAAAGTCAATCACATTAACCTGTTAGTAAAGAAAGTCAATCACATTAACCTGTTAGCAATAGAAAGTCAGTCACATTAACCTGTTAGCAATAGAAAGTCAGTCACATTAACCTGTTAGCAATAGAAAGTCAGTCACATTAACCTGTTAGCAATAGAAAGTCAGTCACATTAACCTGTTAGCAATAGAAAGTCAGTCACATTAACCTGTTAGCAATAGAAAGTCAGTCACATTAACCTGTTAGCAATAGAAAGTCAGTCACATTAACCTGTTAGCAATAGAAAGTCAGTCACATTAACCTGTTAGCAATAGAAAGTCAGTCACATTAACCTGTTAGCAATAGAAAGTCAGTCACATTAACCCATAGCAATAGAAAGTCAGTCACATTAACCTGTTAGCAATAGAAAGTCAGTCACATTAACCTGTTAGCAATAGAAAGTCAGTTACATTAACTGATAGCAAAGAAAGTCAGTCACTTTAACCCGTTAGTAATAGAAAGTCAGTCACATTAACCTGTTAGTAATAGAAAGTCAGTCACATTAACCCGTTAGTAATAGAAAGTCAATCACATTAGCCTGTTAGAAATAGAAAGTCAATCACATTAACCTGTTAGTAATAGAAAGTCAATCACATTAACCTGTTAGCAATAGAAAGTCAGTCACATTAACCTGTTAGCAATAGAAAGTCAGTCACATTAACCTGTTAGCAATAGAAAGTCAGTCACTTTAACCCGTTAGCAATAGAAAGTCAATCACATTAACCTGTTAGCAATAGAAAGTCAATCACATTAACCTGTTAGCAAAGAAAGTCAGTCACATTAACCTGTTAGCAATAGAAAGTCAGTCACATTAACCCGTTAGTAATAGAAAGTCAATCACATTAGCCTGTTAGAAATAGAAAGTCAATCACATTAACCTGTTAGTAATAGAAAGTCAATCACATTAACCTGTTAGCAATAGAAAGTCAGTCACATTAACCTGTTAGCAATAGAAAGTCAGTCACATTAACCTGTTAGCAATAGAAAGTCAGTCACATTAACCTGTTAGCAATAGAAAGTCAGTCACATTAACCTGTTAGCATAGGAAAGTCAGTCACATTAACCTGTTAGCAAAGAAAGTCAGTCTAACCCGTTAGTAAAGAAAGTCAGTCACATTAACCTGTTAGTAATAGAAAGTCAGTCACATTAACCCGTTAGTAATAGAAAGTCAATCACATTAGCCTGTTAGAAATAGAAAGTCAATCACATTAACTTAGTAAAGAAAGTCAATCACATTAACCTGTTAGCAATAGAAAGTCAGTCACATTAACCTGTTAGCAATAGAAAGTCAGTCACATTAACCTGTTAGCAATAGAAAGTCAATCACATTAACCTGTTAGCAATAGAAAGTCAATCACATTAACCTGTTAGCAATAGAAAGTCAGTCACATTAACCTGTTAGCAATAGAAAGTCAATCACATTAACCTGTTAGCAATAGAAGAACAATAACATTACCTAACCTCTCTGTGTTCACCTGTACAGTATATTTGTAAACAATAATGATGACGTGTATATTATTGATGACGTGAAGCGTCAAGATGATGTGCGTGTATATTATTGATGACGTAACAGCGTGAAGCAATAATGATGACGTGTGTATATTATTGATGACGTAACAGCGTGAAGCAATAATGATGACGTGTGTATATTATTGATGACGTAACAGCGTGAAGCAATAATGATGACGTGTGTATATTATTGATGACGTAACAGCGTGAAGCAATAATGATGACGTGTGTACATTATTGATGACGTGACAGTGAAGTGAGATATATAAACAATATATATATATATATTTGTTTATATATCTATATTGTTATAAAATGTATAACGAATTTTGTATAATGACACGTACATATAACAGAAAAACCTCTATTTAACGGACTGCAGGAGAGGAAAATCCGTTATATCAATCCGTTAGATAAGGAGCACCACCCAACTAAGGAATTATATGGAGAGAGGGAGAGACAGACAGACAGACACAGACAGACAGAGACACAGACAGACAGACACAGACAGACACACAGACAGAGACAGACGGACAGACACAGACAGACACAGACAGACACAGACAGCAGACAGAGACAGACGGACAGATACAGACAGACAGACACAGACAGACAGACACACAGACAGACAGACACACAGACAGACAGAGACACAGACAGACAGAGACACACAGACACACAGACAGACAGACACAGGACAGACAGAGCACATACAGACACAGACAGACAGAGACATACACAGACACAGACAGACAGAGACACAGAGACAGACAGAGACACACAGACACACAGAGACACAGACAGACAGAGACACAGACAGAGTGAGACACACAGACACACAGACAGACAGACACAGACAGACGAGACACAGACAGACAGACAGAGACAGAGACAGACAGAGACACACAGACACACAGACAGACAGACACAGACAGACAGAGACATACAGACACAGACGACAGGAGACACAGACACACAGACACACAGACAGACAGACACAGACAGACAGACACACAGACACACAGACAGACAGACACAGACAGACAGAGACACAGACACAGAGACACAGACAGACACAGACACGACAGACAGAGACACAGACAGAGACACAGACAGAGACACAGACAGACAGACACAGACAGACAGACACAGACAGACAGACAGACAGACAGACAGACAGAGACACAGACAGACAGAGACACAGACAGACAGAGACACAGACAGACAGACAGAGACACAGACAGACAGACAGAGACACAGACAGACAGAGACACAGACAGACAGGAGAGGCACAGACAGACAGACACAGACACAGACAGACAGAGACACAGACAGACAGACACAGACAATAATCCGTTATAAGGAGGTTTTTAACAACAGGTCCTCAAATGAATGTTAAACTGAACACAAATTAAATAAATATAACATGAAGGACTATCACCACCCAAGGCTGCCGACAACACCGTGTTTATATTAGCAGCAACAACCTCACGTTAAATAACTACAAGGACAGCATCAAGTAACACTACTACTACTACTACTACGATACTACTACGACTACTACTATTACTACTACTACTATTACTACGACGTAAATAAGTGGGCCTCCATCCTCCCCAGTAGCCGCAACTTTCGCCACCATTTTATTACCTTAATAGTAAATATCCTAATACAAGTAGCTATCCTGGCTGTGTTGAGTTAGTTGAGCCGCAGATCTATACGGCATTGCTACTTAAGCACTACTACTACTACTACAGTACTATTACGTCTACTACTACTACAGTACTATTACGTTCACTACTACTACTACTACAGTACTATTACGTCTAATACTACTACTACTACTACAGTACTATTATTAGTTCATACTACTACTCTACAGTACTATTACTTACTACTGTGTATACTTTGCGTTGGCAACATGACAGCAACAAGATGGTAGGTAAGTTATAAAAGGTTGGCTGTGTGCCAGGTGCCATGTTTATTGTTGACATAGAGTGAGGTGTGTGTGTGGGGGGCTGTGTGTATGTGTGGGGGGGTTGTGTGTGTGTGTGTGACCTTAACATCGACACGTCATAGTGCTTGTGTTGTATTCCTGCCTGTACGTAAGTTCACACACACACACACACACATGCATTACCTCACGTACATGTATACAAAACCATGTGTAAATGTTCGTATACAAGTCAACGAACCACCTGAAGATTAGTCCCCAGCTTATTTCACCTGAAGATTAGTCCCCAGCTTATTTCACCTGGTAATTAGTCCCCAGCTTATTTCACCTGATAATTAGTCCCCAGCTTATTTCACCTGGTAATTAGTCCCAAGCTTATTTCACCTGATAATTAGTCCCTTATTTCACCTGATAATAGTCTCAGCTTATTTCACCTGAAGATAAAACACCCTAACGCTTCATGGGGAGGTTAGGTTAGGTTAGGTTAGGTTAGTGTTAGGGTTAGGTTAGGTTAGGTTAGTTATAGGGTTAGTGTTAGGTTAGTGTTAGGTTAGTTGGTTAGTGTTAGTTAGTGTTAGTTAGTGTTAGGTTAGGTGTTAGGTTAGTGAGGGTTAGTGTTGGGTGAAAGCTTAGGGGTTAACTGTGGTCGAAACACTCTCACACACACTTCAATATATTCTGAGTGTTTCAAGTCAATCCTAGACACACTTAATCGTTCATGAGTAGTTGCAATGACTGCCAAATATAGTACTTATGTCGTCGTACTCAGTGGGTTAAGTCATTGTACTCAGTGGGTTGTCATTGTACTCAGTGTTCAAGCATTCTGTCGCCTCTCCTCCACCTTCCTTCACTTCCTCTTCCTCCTCTTCCTCCATCTTCTTCCTCTTTCCTCCTCTTCCTCCATGTTCTTCCTCATTCCTCCTCCTCCATCTTCCCGCCTTCCTCCTCCTCCTCCTCCCTTGGGGTTGTTTGAAGCGGTGTTGTGACGTCAAGAACCTTTATCTATATATATATATTCTCTCATAGCGCCATCTGTGAGGGAGTTACTACACTACGTGGCTGCTGTTCAACACCTCAGCTCACATGATCTACGTGACCTCTGCTGTGAACATTAATCTGTATGTTTACCGTTTGTTCCTTTATCTTCTAATGAAGGCTTTGTTAAACTACCAATGTATGTACTGAGTCATTTATGTCCAGTGTGTGTGTGTGTGTGTGTGTGTGTGTGTGTGTGTGTGTGTGTGTGTGTGTGTGTGTGTGTGTGTGTGTGTGTGTGTGTGTGTGTGTGTGTGTGGTGTGAATCCCACCCCCGGGGCTCTTTTTTTCCCAGTCACTATCTGAAAACCCAACCCCACCCCAACCCACCCCACCTCCGACCCACCTCTAACCTCACCCCAACCCAACTCCCCACCCCAACCCCACCCCAACCCAACCCCACTCCAACCTGATCCCACCCCAACCTGACTTACTCCCAACCCGACCCCACCCCGACCCCTAACTCCATTATTCCTCACCACTGCCAGACTGATGTTTCCGGCTGAGGTAAGAATGATTTTCTATGATGATGATGATGATGACGACCGTATGTTATGATAAACGGCAGCATATTTTTTTCAGGATACTTTTCGCAGCCGACCTATTTCTACCGTTCCTGTTGTCCAATAGCAGGATATCTTGTTTTTTTAATGTACCGTTCCTGTTGTCCAATGGCAGGATATCTTGTTTTTAATGTCCCTTTCCTGTTGTCCAATAGCAGGATATTTTGTTTTTTCAATGTCCTCTTTCCTGTTGTCCAATGGCAGGATATCTTGTTTTAATGTCTTTCCTGTTGTCCAATGGCAGGATATCTTGTTTTTAATGTCCGTTCCTGTTGTCCAATGGCAGGATATCTGTTTTTTTAATGTCCCTTTTCTCCTGTTGTCCAATGGCAGGATATCTTGTTTTTAATGTCCTTTCCTGTTGTCCAATAGCAGGATATCTTGGTTTTTAATGTCCCTTTCCTGTTGTCCAATGGCAGGATATCTTTGTTTTTTAAGTCCTTCCTGTTGTCCAATGGCAGGATATCTTTGTTTTTCAATGCCTTTCCGTTGTCCAATGGCAGGATATCTTGTTTTTTAATGTCGACAGGAATTACCAGGCTAGTTATGGTTGTGTTTGGTTAATGTTAATAAACCACCAAGAAAAGGTTTTATTTGTGGTCGTAAGGTTGTGTCTGGGAGGAGGAGGAGGAAAGGATGGAGGAGATGGAGGAGGAGGAAGACACAGAAGATGAGGAGGAGGAGGAGGAAGACACAGAGGATGGAGGAGGAAGGAGGAAGACACAGAAGATGAAGGATATGGAAGGAAGAAGAGGAGGAAGAGGAGGAAGACACAGAGAGAAGGATATGAAGGAAGAGGATGGAGAGGAGGAGGAAGACACAGAAGATGAAGGATATGAAGGAAGATGGAGGAGGAGGAGGAGGCGGGTGGCTGCCAGTACAATAGCCGACAATAATAATGATTCTTATTATTTTTGGGGGTGTTTTTGGCACTGGTGATTTAATATGAGTACGATAATGTTTCTTTTGTACGATGATTAGTCTCTTGAGTACGATGATTTGAACCCTCACCAATTGATCATGCTCAGGGTTAACACGTACCAAGTTGTCATCGTACTTAGCCGTCATCGTACCAGGGGAATCATCGTACCGGGGTTGTCATCGTACTTAGGGTGTCATCGTACTCGGGGTTGTCATCGTACAAGGGTTGTCATCACCAGAGGTCATCGTACTCAGTTAAGACATCGTACTCGGGGGTTAAGTCATCGTACTCAGGGTCATCGTACTCTAGGGGTTGTCGTACTCTGGGTGTTACCGTACTCAGGGGTTGGTCACGCTCTAGGGTTAAGTCATCGTACTCAGGGGGTTGATTCATCGTACTCAAGGGTTGTCATCGTACTCGGGTTGTCATCGTACTCAGGGGGTTGTCATCGTACCCAGGGTTGTCATCGTACTCTAGGGTTGTCATCGTGCTCTAGTTGTCATCACTCTAGGGGTTAAGTCATCGCACTCAAGGGGTTGATCATCGTACTCTAGGTTAAGTCATCGTACTCAAGGTTAAGTCATCGTACTCAGGGGTTAAATCATCGTACTCTAGGGGTTGTCACTGCACTCAGTTAAGTCATTGTACTCAGGGGTGTCATCGTACTCTGGGGGTTAAGTGCATCGTACTCAGGGTGTCATGACTCATGCGTCATCACCTGGGAAGTGTCATCGTACTCAGGGGTTAAGTCATCGTACTCTAGGGTTAAGTCATCGTACTCTAGTTGTCATCGCACCCTCTACAACAAACCCCTCACCACTTACATGCTAACCTAACCTAACCTAACCTAACCTAACCTTCTAACCTAACCTATTCTAACCTAACTCTAACCTTTCCCAGATAGCATTAGTGTGTTTAATCATCAGTAATAAGCTGGGTGTAGGTTAGGTAAAACCATAGTAGTATTATATACCTGTGTACTGTACTGCACGGGTGTCAAGATCAAACTGCTGTGGGTCCTCTCTCACACAGGCCTCAGCCAAACTGTAATTAGGAAAGAACTTGAGGATGAATTGACGCAAGTAGACAATTGCAAACAGGCGTTAGTCAATCTATTGTTTATCATTTGATGAGATGTATCAAGGAAACATGTATATGAGCAAGCAAGATCACTAGATTACAAGATGATGTAACCGCTAGATTAAGGTTAGGATATAAGTACCTCTGGCAGTATGTTCCTCAAGCAGATGTGAACAAGACTAAATGTAAAGTGTGTGGCTACTACGTCCTTGACTGAGGTGAAGATTGAACCTTTTAGGGACAGGTCCAAAGCACACTGTGTGTGAAATGACACAACACTTCATCTTTAATGATAAGATAGCTGACATATTTAAGATTGTATCCACTTTTTGGCACTTCGTGACAGTCATTTTCTTGATGCATGTGTGAATAACAGTGTGTGGCCAGGTGTATTGCCACACACTGCGGTACTCAGGCAGGTGTGAATAATTTACCTGTATATACAGAACTAAACAAACACTGCAACACTCAGTGCCATAATATCCTGACCACTGTGGACTGTTATAGTGTTATACACATCCTTTGTGACCTTTACTCTGTAATCCTTTTATGCGCTACCTCTCACAGGATAAGTATGAGGTGCACAATAAACTAGCATCTGTACGTGGCAAAATTCAAAATTAGCTGTACTGTACTTGGTGAAAAATACATCACCTCTGCTATGGTGAAGAACGAACACACAGACGCTGACACACCGAGTAAGTAGTTTACCGAGCTGCGCGACTGGCCTATAATGCCAACATATTCAACAAGGGTCATTCGTTGGCTCTTTCCATATAAATACCTGTTAGTGGGAACCTTCAAGCAGACTCAGACAGCAGGTGGTGGAGTGTTAGCGTCACCGTCAGCAGGTGGTGGAGTGTTAGTGTTACCGTCAGCAGGTGGTGGAGTGTTAGCGTCACCGTCAGCAGGTGGTGGAGTGTTAGCGTCACCGTCAGAAGGTGGTGGAGTGTTAGTGTTACCGTCAGCGGTGGTGGTGTTAGTATTTCCGTCAGCAGGTGGTGGAGTGTTAGTGTTACCGTCAGCGGGTGGTGGAGTGTTAGCGTCACCGTCAGCAGGTGGTGGAGTGTTAGTGTTACCGTCAGCAGGTGGTGGAGTGTTAGCGTCACCGTCAGCAGGTGGTGGAGTGTTAGTGTTACCGTCAGCAGGTGGGTGTTAGTTTTACCGTCAGCAGGTGGTGGAGTGTTAGCGTTACCGTCAGCAGGTGGTGGAGTGTTAGTGTTACCGTCAGCAGGTGGTGGAGTGTTAGCGTCACCGTCAGCAGGTGGTGGAGTGTTAGTGTTACCGTCGGCAGGTGGTGGGTGTGGCATGCCGTCGGCGGGTGGTGGAGTGTTAGTGTTACCGTCGCGGGTGGTGGAGTATTGGTGTTACCGTCGGCGGGTGGTGAGTGTTAGCGTCACCGTGACGGGTGGTGGAGTGTTGATGTTACCGTCGGCAAATTGATGCAGGTGTTAGTGTTGCGTCAGCAGGTGGTGAGTCTTGGTGTTACCGTCGGGTGGTAGGTGTTGATGTTACCGTCGGCGGGTGGGTGGAGTGTTGGCGTCACCGTCGGCAGGTGGTGGAAATGTTAAATGTACCGTCAACGGAAGTGGTGGAGTGTAGTGTTACCGTCAGCAGGTGGTGAAGTGTGTAAGCGTCACCGTCAGCAGGTAGTAAGTATAGCATCACCATCCAGTAGGTGAGCGGAATGTTAGCGTCTGTCAACGAGTGAAATGGAAGTGTTAATCACCATCAGCAAGTGGTAGATGTTGGCTCACCGTCAGCAGGTGGTAGATGTTAAATGTTACCGTCGGCAGGTGGTAGAGTGTTAAGTGTTACCATCAGGTAAGTAAGTCTTAAGCACATCACCATCAGCAAGTGAAGTGAAATGTTAATATCACCATCAGCAAGTGGTGGAATGTTAATGTTACCATCAGCAAAGTGGTGAAATATTAAGTGGTTACGTCAGCAGAAGTAGTGAGTATTGAAGTGTACCATCAGCGATGGTGGAAGTGTGCAACGTCACCGTCAGCAGGTAGTAAGTGTTAAGCATCACCGTCAGCAGGTAATGGTGTGCATCGATAGGTAGTGAAGTGTTAAGCATCACCATCCAACAGGTGGTGATCTAGCATCACCGTCAGCAGGTGGTGGAAGTGTTTAGTGTTACCGTGTGAGTGGTAGGTAATGTTACCATCAGCAGGTGGTGGAGTATTAGTGTTACCGTCAACAGGTGGTGAGTATTAAATGTTATTACCATCCTTGAGTAGTGAAATATTAAATATTACTACCGTCGGCAGGTAATGAAATGTGCATCACCGTCAGCAGGTAGTAAATGTTAACATCTACATCCTTGGTGGTAGAAAGTATTAACGTCTGCATCCAGCAGGTGGTAGAGTCTTAGCGTCACCGTCATGGAGGTATTTGAAAGTGTTGGCGTGCCGTAAGCAGGTGGTGAAGTGTTAGCGTCACCTGCCGTCGGCAGGTAGTAGTGTAGCGTCACCGTGGCAGGTGGTAGAGTGTTAGCGTCACCCGTCAGCAGGTGGTAAATGTTAGCGTCACCGTCCAGCAATTGGTGGAAGTGTTGGTCTTCCACCATCCAGCAGGTGATGGTGTGATGTTACCGTCAGCAGGTGGTGATGTGAAGTGTTACCGTCGGCAGGTGATGAAGTGTTGACATCACCCGTCGGCGGGTGGTGAGTCGTGTTACCGTCAGCAGGTGGTGATCGTAGCGTCACCGTCAGCGGGTGGTGGAGTGTTAGCGTCACCGTCAGCGGGTGGTGGAAGTGTGGCATCACCCGTCAGCAGGTGGTAGTGTTAGCGTCACCGTCAGCGGAGTGTGGTGGGGAGTGTTAGCGTCATCAGCAGGTGGTGGAGTGTTAGCGTCTGCGTCGGCAGGTGGTAGAGTGTTAGCGTCACCCGTCAACGGAGTGGTGGAGTGTTAGCGTCTGCCGTCAGCAGGTGGTGGGTGTTACGGCGTCACCGTCAGCGGGTGGTGGGTCAATAGCGTCACCGTCGGCAGGTGGTGGGTAATCACCGTGTACGCGTGCTCCTATACCCTCACTGCGCCTTAAACAACACTGTGGTGGGGACATCTCTTAACCTCGTCAATAGTTCTGTGATTGTAATTGGTAAATTCAATACCGTACACAGGGTCAATAACCCAACCTTCTTAACAACCCAAGCCCAACTAGCAACAACCCCAACTCATTATTGACCCAACCAACCCAGCTTATTAACACCAGCCCATTTATTGTATTAACTTAAATGACAGCAACAACTAAGCAACCCAACCTAACCTAACTGTTATTCTTCTTAACAACAACCTACCCAACCCATTATTATTGTTGACAACAACCAACAACCTTCTTCTAACCTTCTTCTTCTAAGAAGTGATTTGGAGGTGAAGTAAAGGAGGAAATTAGGGGTGGGGTGAGAGTAAGTGATATTTCACCATATGAAGATTTAGATTGAGCCATGTGCATTGTCAGCAAATCACCTCTTTCGACAGGCTGGGCTGGGCTGGGCTGGGCTGGGCTGGAAACTAGAGACAATTACGTCATTTGGTTCATTAGTTGATTTATGAAGTACTGAGACTATGAGTATGTGGGATAAGCAACTACAACAATAATAACAACAACAATGTAAGGAGGGTAAGCAAAACAAAAACAAACAGAAAGTAGAAGTCATTAAATAGCTCTGGTAGTAGAACCAGCCAAGTCAATAAAGGCCATTAGACATTAAACTAACTCCAGGTGATTGAACAAATATGAAGTCAATAAAGGGTATAAAACAAAAATAACTCCTAGTGATTAGATTAAGCCAAGTCAATAATTAAAGACCATTCATGCTTCTAGTGATTGAACCAAATAAGTCAATAGGGTATAAGACATTAAATAACTCCAGGTGATTGAATAAGCTAAGTCAATAGGTAAAAGACATTAAATAACTCCTGGTAGTTAATTATTTAAGTCAATAAAGAATTATACTAGGACATTAAATAACTCCTGAAGTGATTAGACAATTTCAGTCAATAAAGAATTATAAGACGACAAATAACTCCTAGTGATTGAACAAGCCAAGTCAACAAAGGTATTAGACATTAAAATGCTCAGGTGATTGAACAAGCTAAGTCGTAAAATTTATAAGACCGGTATTAAATAACTCAGGTGATTAGTTAAGCTAAAGTCAATGAGGGTAAAGACATTAAATAACTCTAGTGATTGAACAGAAACTAAGTCAATGAGGTATAAGACAATTAAATAACTCCTAGTGATTGAACAATATTAGAGTCAATGAGGGTATAAGACGTTAAATAACTCCTAGTGAGGATTGAACAAACTAAGTCAATAAGGTATTAGACATTAAATAACTCCTAGTGATTGAACAAGTTAAGTCAATAAAGGGTATTGGACATTAAACTGCTCCTAGTAGTTGAATAAGCTAAGTCAATAAGGGTATTAGACATTCAATAGCTCCTGAAGTGATTGAACAAGCTAAGTCAATAGAAAGTGTGGACATTGATAACTCTGGTGATTGGACAAGTTAAGTCAATAAGGGTATTAGACGTTAAATAACTCTGGTGATTGGTTAAACACAAGTCAATAAGGGTATTGGACATTAAATAACTCCTGAAGTGATTAGACAAGCCAAGTCCAATAGGAACGTGGTTAAATAACTCTAGTGATTAGACAAGCCAGTCAGCCAAGGGTATTAGACGTTAAATAACTCCTAGTGATTAGACAAGCCAAGTCAATAAGGGTATTAGACATTAAGACATTAATAACTAGTGATTGGACAAGTAAGTCAATTATTAGGCATTAAATAACTCCAGGTGATTGAGACGGTGTATTGGATTATTCCTCATTCGTGATTAACATTTAATTGACCTTTCCAGTCAGACACGGTATATCCCCAGTTTATCCTAACTCTATAGTCCTGTTAAAGAAGATTACTGTTAATTTTTGGTTAGTTCTGTTTTGTTCGTCTGTTGTTGTTCTGTTAATCGTCTTGTTATTCGTCTATTATTATTCGTCTGTTATTCGTCTTGTTAATCGTCTGTTATTCAGTTTGGTTCAGTATCGAATGGCTGACTGGCAAAGACGATTCACTATTGGCCAACAGGAGTGACGTCATGGTTGATTCAGACGATTCTTGGCCAACAGGGTGACGTCATGGTTGGTTAGGTCAGACGATTCACTATTGGCCAACAGGGTGACGTCATGGTTAGTTCAGACGATTCACTGTTGCCCAACAGGGTGACGTCATGGTTAGGTCAGACGATTCTCTTATTGGCCAACAGGAGTTACGTCATGGTTGGTCAGACGATTACTATTGGCCAAGGGGTGACGTCATGGTTAGGTCAGACGATTCACTATTGGCCAACAGGGTGACGTCATGGTTGGGTCAGACGATTCACTATTGGCCAACAGGAGTGACGTCATGGTTGGGTCAGACGATTCACTATTGGCCAACAGGAGTAACGTCATGGTTAGGTCAGACGATTCCTATTATTGGCCAACAGGGTGACGTCATGGTTGGGTCAGACATTCACTAGGCCAACAGGGTGACGTCATGGTTGGTCAACGATTACTGTTGGCCAACAGGAGCGACGTCTATGGTTAGGTCAGACGATTCACTATTGGCCAACAGGAGTGACGTCATGGATAGATCTGTGGTGTGTATGTGTGTGTAGGAGGTCAGGTCGGTACCTGAAGGAGGTTCGTGCACACACACACACTACACACACACACACACACACACACACACACCAGGGAGGCACTGGAAGATGACCAAGAATATTGATCATTGTATGCATAAGTGAGGAAGGAGGCTGTGTTGGGGGTGTTGGTGGTCTGATGGCCTGACGGGGGAGGGTGGGAGTTGGGTCATTGGGGTGGAGGGGGGTGGGGAGGGAGGATATTCGGTGGGATCGAGGCGGGTGATAAGGATCAAATCAGGACCTGTGGGAAGAACTCCTCCTCCTCCTCCTCTCACCGCCGCCGTCCTCTCAGGCAGCCAGGGTGGGTGTTCATAGAGCTGACTAACGCACCTAAGAGTATCCTGTAGAGGAGGACACGACCTGACCCTGGGGTGTATGATGGACGATGGTAATCTGTGTATAATTTAGTGTGCCCTGAGATATTGGTGATAAGTCTGGTATTTTATTGGTCTCGTTCAGAAGAAATAATTTTGATGTTTTTTTTTAGATTACATGAAGAATCTCCACCCCAGCTTAATCTCCTTTTAAGAATAACTACTAACAATATTTGGTAGGTTAGGGTAGGGTAGGTGAGGTTAGGTAGGGTAGGTAGGGTAGGTAGGGGTAGGGTAGGGTAGGGTGGAGTGTGTAGGTAGGGGGTGGGTTGGGTTAGGGTTGGGTTAGGGTAGTTATGTTCTGTTATGTTTGGTTAGGTTGGGGTTTAGTATATTTTTCTCAATAATGTTAGTAGTCAGTATTACCAAAACATAATAGTATCTCCCCCTTGACCGTGCACAGGAGCCACCCAGTAATGTGACTCTTGTGTAATTATACCAGATTGTGGCAGCGAGTACGATAGTTCTACTGCCTCCACCTTCACTACTGAGGGCCGTGACCTTACCTGACACACTCAACAGTGATACTAACCTAACCTAACACACTCAACAATTACACCCCACTAATGAGACTAACCTAACCTAACCTCACCCTATTACAATTACACCCCACTAATGAGACTAACCTAACCTAACCTAACACACTCAAAATTACACCCCACTATGAGACTAACCTAACCTAACCTAACACACTCAACAATTACACCCACTAATGAGACTAATAAACTTCTCCTAACACACCAACAATTACACCCCACTAATGAGACCTAACCTAACCTAACCTAACACACTCAACAATTACACCCCACTAATGAGACTAACCTAACCTAACCTAACACACTCAACAATTACACTAATGAGACTAACCTAACCTAACTCTAACACACTCAACAATTACACCCCACTAATGAGACTAACCTAACCTAACCTAACACACTCAACAATTACACCCCACTAATGAGACTAACCTAACTAACCCTAACACACTCAAAATTACACCCCACTAATGAGACTACAACCTAACTAACCCTATTACACTCCATATTACACCCCACTAATGAGACTAACCTAACCTAACCTAACACACTCAACAATTACACCCCACTAATGAGACTAACCTAACCTAACCTAACCCTAACACACTCAACAATTACCCCACTAATGAGACTAACTAACCTAACCTAACACACTCAACAATTACCCCACTAATGAGACTAACCCTAACTAACCTAACCTAACACACTCAACAATTACACCCCACTAATGAGACTAACCTAACCTAACCTAACTAACCTAACCTAACACACTCCACAATTACACCCCACTAATGAGACCTTCTTCTTACACTCAACAATTACACCCCACTAATGAGACTAACCTAACCTAACCTCACGCACCCAACAATTACCCCCTTCTACTAATTAAGGAAACATACCCATTAAGTCTCATTAAGTTTCAGTAGTTTTAGGTCCCTCTTATCTAATAGGGTCATTTTTCTCGCCACTTTTCTTTCATCTTTTTTTATACTGTCGCCGGTTATTTCAGGGACATTGTTCGATAGTGGTAATGCCTTGAGCGATTTATTCACTTGACATCTATAGCGCATGGGCCTTGGTGTGGGAGGTTGTGGTGTGGTGTGGTGTGGGGGTGGTATGGTGTGGGGTGTTGGGGGTTGGGGTTGGTGTGGTGGGTAGTGTGTGGGGTGGTATGGTGCAGGTGGGGTTTGGGTGGTGTGGTGTGGGGTGGTGTGGGGGTGGTATGGTGCAGGGTGGGGTTGGGTGGTGTGGTGTGGGGTGGGTGGTATGGTGCGGGGTGGGGTTGGGTGGTGTGGTGTGGTGTTGGGTGTGGTGTGGTAGATGCTATTGTTGTTGTCCTCGAGGGATACCACACCAACCAACACCACTACTACTACTTCCTCGGAAAAGGTATGACGATCATCCAGCTATGATACAATGGTGTGAGTTATTAGGGATGTCACCTTCAATGGTGAGCTCTGAGGTGACTAAAGAGGCCGATACGGGACCGGCAGTGTTGTTCACAGATGTTGCACGTGTGGAGGGCTACATCTAGTGCGGGAGGGGGCAGTGGCAGCTTCTTTCCGGCGCTGGCGCTTGTCTGCCTCGGTATGCAGTGTGACTAACTCGAAAGTGTTGACACCTTTTTGTGTGGTGCTCCTCCAAGTGTTGCGGTGTGGAGTGGTCGTCTCCCAGGTGAGGTCGATTTGAGTACTTTCGGGTTTGTCTTAAGACTGTCCTTATACCTTTTCAGTTGCTCACCAGCGTTGCGTTTACTATTCTTTAGGTGACTGTAAAGTAGCTGCTTTGGCAGTCTACTGTCGTCCATGGGGAGTAACATGGCCGTCTAAGGTAGTTGTTCATGGATAATGGTAGCTTCGACGCTCTGACAGTTGGTGTCAGCAAGGATGCTGCATTTGTTCTTTCTTGTCTTGCCAGCGAACCGGAGGATGGAACGTAGACTACGTTGGTGAAAGTTTTCAAGTGCCTTGAGGTGCCTCCTGTATGTGCCCATGTCTCACTGCCATATAGCAGGGTGGGGGGAGGACCACTGCTCGAAATACGTACAACTGTTTGGATAATTTCAGCTTCCTACAGCTGAAGAACAGCGGGTACGGAGTCTGCCAAGGCTTGAGATGCACATCTGATCCGATGTTGAATCTCTTCATCGATGTCACGATGTTGGACAGGTGGGAGCCGAGATACTGAAAGTGGGTAACATTCGAGAGGGTAGTACCGTTAAGGTGGATGGATGGTGGTGTGGCTGAAAGAAGTCTGAGTCTTACGTGCATTCACTTCAAGGCCAGTATGCATACGCATCTGTTTAGGTGTTCAGGATCTCTGTAGGTCGCGTTCAGTGTGAGCACAAGGGTGAGGTCATCTGCGTCTAAGTTCAGTAATGGAAGCTGCCGACACCTCTGTTCCTACCTGGAGCCGTCCTATGTTGAAAAGATCCTTTATCAGTACTGGATGTCCACCCTTCAGCTAAATTGGTAGCCAAGAAAATGGGAAAGAAGTTGGTGCCAGTACACATCCTTGTTTTGCCCCGTTTGGATGGGAAAGAACTTCAAACTGGGTGCCATTGTGCAGGACACTGCCGTTTATGCATCGTGGAGTTGCCTCACAATGGTGATGATTTTGGTGGGCATGCAAAATGGCGAGGTCCACCAGAGGGGCTTCCCTGTTGACCGAGTCAGAAGGCCTTGGTTGGGTCGATGAAAGCCATGTACAGGTCACGACGCTGTTCTCTGTACTTTTTTCTGTATCTGGCAGGCAGCAAAGATCATGTAAGTGGTGCCACGTGATGGTCTAAAAGCCACTTTAGATTCTGGAGGAAGTTTTCCGCCTCAAGAAGAAGTCTGTTTAGGAGGGACAGCAGCGAGATCCACGGTAGTAGGCAGTCTGACCTGACCGGTCTCCTTGTTCTTATAAATATTGACTACCACTCCACCACCACCAATCACACCACAGGGTCGCCACGACCACCACTCCACCACCACCACCACAGCAATACGTAACTTCT